>NC_067148.1:9724952-10068452 GCF_903995435.1 Acomys russatus | reverse complement strand
AGAGAGAGAGATTGAGGAGACGGTCAGCCAGGAAAGTGCTTGCTGAGCAGGCCTGAGAACCTGGGTCTGATCTCAGCAGTACACATGTGGTGGTTCCTGCCTGCACATCTGGCATTGGGGGAAGGGAAGGCAGACAGAGGCAGATCCAGAGATTTCACTCTAGCCAGGCCAGATTAACAGCCTAAAGTGTCTGCTGGACCAGGAAAAGACCTGTCTCCAAAAGTAAAGAGAGCAGCCGAGGAAGACACCCGATGATGACTCCGGCCTTCCACATGAGCACGCACACAAACACATATGAAATGTCACATGATAATATGAATTGGTTCAGAAAAGGTATTTGTAAAAACTTAAAACCTCTTCTAGAAGAGACTTGATACCCTAGCACCATATTCAGGGGGAGGAGGTCCCCCTTGGTCACAGTCATAGGGAAGGGGGATTGGGGTGAAAGTGGGAGGGAGGGAGGAATGGGAGGATGTATAGAATGGGATAGAAAATGAGATGTAATATGAATTATTTTATCTTTCAATAAAAATGTGTTAAAAAAACTTAAAACCTATTAATAATTAAAAAATGAAAGGAATTTCTCTTAAACTAAAAGGGGGAGTTAGGCTACATACAAATTCATTACTTGTGTGCCAAGACTCAGTGTGTTCCTTATGACGTCAGAAGCCAGGCAAAGCTTGCCATTCTGCGCCCTCCCTCTCATCATATAAGGATGCTGTAGCCAATCTAATAAAACAGGGAAATAAAATAAAGCTGTCTTTACTTGCAAATGAAATTATTATTTATGAAAAATCCTAAGGAATCCACAATTAGTTTCCTAGAATGAGTTTAACAAGGTTATAAGAAACAAAATCAAAATATAAAAATGAGTCATCAGTGGGAGGCAGAGGGGAATAAGCAGAGTGGCCAATGTGGATAAATTACATGATACACATGTGAGGATGTCATGATGAAACCCATTATCTTACATGCTAATTTTTAAATTGACTACTTCAAGAAAATAAATCATTGTTTATCTCTATGCAAGCAATGAGTTACTAGAAATTAAATTTGTAAAGAAAATTATATTTGTACTAACTCAAAAATTTAAACACTACTACCCTTATAAGACACCGCATACCTTGGTCTGCTAGCTAGCCCTCATATTGATGGAGTAAGCTAGACAGGTGATTGTCATTCGTGGTTTATTTAGCTGTGGATTCCGTGTGTAAAATACCAGCTGGCTAGGTAAGAAGTGCCCACTTGCGCAATAGTGGTCAAGTCTGTTATAAGGGTAACCAATCACTTCCTGATTGGACTTACTGCCCATTCTGTGGGAGATTATTTATGTCTCATTAAAAAAACTCGTTAAAAAACAAAACAACAACAACAAAACATGGCTAGGAAGGCTATAGGCCCCCCAGTAAAGAAGCTACAGCTGTCGTTGTGTTAAGTGGATAGAATGTGCTTGTTAAATTGTCTTGTCAATAACTGTTTTATGTTTAGATAATTCTAAAGAAATCTAAATAAATTTTCTATTCCCACAGAACAGTACTACTGCCAGCTTTGGCCAGAAAACTCCTTTTTGCAGTGCCTGTGGAGTAACTGTACAAAACACAGAGAATCCATTTCTCTCAGATGCCAAGCCATCAATGAGGTGTCTGTGACATCTGCAGCATTCAAGATTCAGGGAGCACCACAGAAGAACGGGTGAGAATTCAAGAACTCAGGGAAGGAAGGGATGAGGTGGTTGTGCTCTTGAACGCGCAGTGGCTGTGACTTTCTGGGCTTGATCCCCATGAGACAGGGCCTGTCCGTGTCTTCTCACGGAAGGGAGAGACGCTCATGGGGCCCTAGCCACCCTCTAGGATTTATATGCAAATAATTCATGGTTATTTTGGTGAGTGAAAGAGACATTTTCTTCAGTGGTGTAGTCACTGGAAAAGTGAACAGACGCTGCAAACAAATCCGCATGCATGCTCCCACGAGCAACTCTAGTGAAAGTCGTTGGACACACGCACACAAACACACATGCACACGCACAAAACATCAACACAGAGGAAAGAGGATCTAGTCGGAAAGAGAAAGAAATTAGCCAGAGTGGGAAAGAACAAGGAAGCACAGGGAGAATGAATATGATCAAAGTACATTTGTACATATATGAAGAAACAATGAAACTCATGACTGTATACAGTTAATATATGCTAATGAAGACATTTGCATGCAGTGTTTTTATGAGGAAAACACATACAAAATGCTAATGACGTAAGTCAAAGACGGCTTAAGTACGAAACATTAGCATCTTCCTGAGCTAGTTGTCAGACTCCGTGAGACATCCTACTAACCAACAGAGTGATAATTATGGAAAAGATAGATGCATTAATTGGGGCAAAGAATTAAAAATTTCTATAAATACATTGATGTTTTAAAATAAATTTGCAAATGCAACTCAGTGGAGGAAAGACAACCTTCTCAGCAAATGATTCTGGGCCTTCTATTTAAATTTTGCAACTGAGTCAGAAATTGACTCAAAACTGACCATAAACTAAGGTGTAAAATGTAAATCTAACTTCAGAAGAAAGTACAGAGCAAACCCATGTGGCCTTTGCATGAAGACATAACATCAAAAGCACTGAAATAAATTCTAAATAATAAGCTCCATGAAAGCCTGGAGCGTTTGCTTTGCAGGGCTTGAGAGATGGCTGAGCAATGCTCAGTGCTCTTGCAGAGCACCTGAGTCTAGCTCATAGGACCCATACTTGGCAGCTCACAACTGCCTGCAGCCAGCTCCAGCTCCACAGCATGCAATGCCCTCTTCTGGTCTCTGAAAGTGCAAACACACACACACACACACACACACACACCTTTTTTAAAAAGTCAAGCAGAATGAGAAGAAAATATTTACAAATATCTTATTTGACATTAGAATAAAAGATTCTCAAAATTTAACACAGAAAAATGAACAGTTCATTATTTTATATGTTTTCTTAAGGCTGTCAAATACAAATAGCCAAAACACTAAGAATGTAACATTCACATAATTCATGATTGCTTCACGGTTCTTCTTGCTATAGGTAGTTTATTGTATATATGTGTAATAATATAAATGTATATGTAAAAAGTAAAAAATGTTTAATTAATAAAAAAAATTTGAAAAAGTATTTCATTGACAATTACATGGTAATGGCAAATAAATAGGGGAATAAATAGCTGCCAGAGAAAAATACATACATTAAAGTTAAATCTCAGTGAAAGACCACTATGGTTACTACTGACATTCTAAAATGACTCAGATGACTCAATGTACAAGTGAAAAAATGCTGGAAGCTGCCCTTCCCAAGTGCTGAAATGGACGAGGACCAAACAGATCTCCGCTGTTGAGACTGAGACCCCTAGACAGCGTAATTGTTCCTGCAGATAGCTGGCCGGTTCCTTATCAAGCTACCCACAGGGCCCGTTGCTTCCACTTGTCAATACTACCCTAGAGCAAGCAAGACTTAGAGTTTTTGTAAGTGAGGTTGCATGGGAATGCCATCCTGTCCATCTCATAGACCAGGTACAGTCAAAGTGGCCTACAATTGGCGTGGGAAAAATCAACAATACATCTGTAAAATGTCCCCACTGCCAGCCTTCATTAAACCTTCAGAAAGCCTGGCAAGCCCCGCGCCCCCGAAGAAGACTGCCAAAGCAAATTGTTCAGATCCTTTCAATGTCACCTTCCCAGAATATATTTTAATTGGGAAAAGAATATTTGATATGGTCATTCTATGAACCAGTGGGAAAGCCTGCACTGCTGGAACCATGGCCACCATCATGAGTGCTGTCACTTGGTTTAGCTCGGGCTCTACAGAGACTTTTAAGCAGAGTGCTAGTCCAGGTTAGTGCAAACACGTAGATATGCATAGGTGTGAGGAAGTGCAGGGCATACTCCGAGTTGACACAAGCAAGCAGGAGGCAGAGTGAGGAGGCACACATTGGTGGCCACAGTACACAGGGTCCAGTTAGGACATTTCCTTAGCCTCAAGTGGCTTGACACCACTCCGACAGGTTTGCATACAGCATGCTTACCTGACTTGTCAACAATGTATTTATAAACATTGCTTATCTTAAGGTTGAACAAGAAACTTGGAGAGAATGGATCATGATGAGCGGACCTCCCGGTCCCTCTAATTGCAGGATGCAGAAGGACCACGAGACCGTAGCATAGCTGGTGCACTTCTGAGGGCTTCAAGAAGAGCCTGTATAAGACACTGGGTCTCTCTATAAAATACCTAGATGGCACCAAACTTGATGGCAGAGAGATTATGCCCTACTGGGCTCATCAGTCTAGTGGATTCTTGGTTTCGTGTCAGACTTGGTGTTTCCAACATGCCAAGGCAATTCTGCCCTTCTGACTTCTAGCAAACATCTGCCTCCAAGAAACAGCTCTTCCACCTGGGCACAGTGATGGATCTCCTCTTATGTTCCAGGAAGCAAGGCTGGTCCAGTGCCATCCTCTGTATAAGACACTTCCCACCAAGCATGAAATGTGATGCTCTTTAAGGACTGTTTCTTTTTACTGAGAATCTTGGTAGCTGACAGACAGGCGGTCTTCCCGTAAAATTCCTCCACCTCTGCTTGCAGCTGACCTCACACACCAAAAGCAATCCCTTCAGCGGGGAGCCTGTGGCTTTCTCTTTAGGCCTTCAAACCTCATTAGTGGCTGAAAAAAAAAAAAACCCAAATAGTTAACACTTCCTGTTGAGCAAATGAGTGAGCTCCTTGCTGTCCTACTGTGCACAAGTGACCAGCTTTCTGGAGAAGAAAGATCTCTGTGGCTTCTGTTTCTCCTGTGGAATTCTTTAGACCGTCTAGAGATCTGCTCATGTCCTCCAGCGTGCGCCCGGGGACTGCCTCTGCCACACTTTCTCATGATTTCTTCCATTCTATGCATCACACAAAAATACAGGGGTGGTATTTTTTCAGCAATGGATCACACCAAACTTCATAAATTGACTACAGTAAGTGAATATGAACCGTGTCCCCACCCCAATTTCTATCCACCTGAAATTAGTATGTCTGTGAGGCGGGCACTCTGAGCAGCGATATCCTGCACAGATGCACCTTCACAATGCCCTTCCCTTCCGAGTCAGGTAAACTCTTTGGGGTCATGCCAGATGTGCTCCCGCACCACCATTTAAAACTTTGAAAACATGTGTCTTTGACCTTCAGTTTAACATGTGTAGGTGTGTGTGTGTGTATGTGCTCATGCGCACATGATGCCTGCCACCAGGGTGTACATGGTGCCTCACTGCCCTTTTCTGACGAGGGGAAGTAATATGTTCCCTATGGACATGCTAATTCTGAAAATTCAGTGTACTCTTGTGTGTGCGTGGGTGGTGTGGTACTTTGAACCATTTAGAAGCTTGTAAGGGTCCCCTGACTAAAACTAGGAGGCAGACCGCATGTCAGAGTGACAAGTGGAGCAGGAAACAGTCACATAATGAAAAGGTACTGATCTCGGAGCTGGTTGAACTGAAGACTTGTTGAGACCCGTGTCTTGGGGAAGGGTAGCACCGGCCCTTGTTTTAGAGAACCTCCCTTGTGTAACCTTTAATGTTTGTCCCCAGTCCCAGGACGTGCTTGTCTTAATAGATCACGTCTAGTGATGTCTCTGATGGTTTGCTGCCCTCACATCACATCATAGGAAATATGGTGAACGTACAGGGGTTCAGACACATGGAAACAGCCATGCCTGGAGCAGCAACCCTTGCTAAAGCTCTCACCACCTTTATCTCCATAACAAATTTCACCATCAAGATGGCTGAGAGCAAAGCTCTCCACTTCACTGCTAAATATTCAGAGATGCTGTTTATTCTACTTTGTCATTGGTGCCATTGTCTGTCGGTGTGTGTGTGCATATGCACATGTGTGTACATGTGCACATTTCCTGATACCGATGCCTAATTTGTCTCTCTCGGTCCCTTGAGCTATTCCCGTCCTAGGCAAATAAAAAGTCCCCATGATGCAGCCTTGCAAAGCCCCTCAATATAATCCACAGCTCGTTTCCTTGGTGAAGAGGCACTGATCACCTTCCTTCCTCTCTCCAGAGCACGTAGCAAATGGCATTTCAGCAGTCACAGTGCATCACAATGTGTCCCAATATAAATATTAGTCAAGAAAATAGCTTTGACTCGCATATATAGTGCAGCCCTTCATACGGAGGGAAACTGGTGGTGTCCCTGGTGATGGTTGCCTGTTGCCATGGGGATAAATCTAAAGATTCTGTGACATTTCCTGGGACCACATGAACTGAGTAGAATGCTTTGTAGACAAAAGGCCTGCCTGTCTTTGTGTATTTACCTGGGGAAACTCAGGGGAAGGGAAACCTCCAGAGGAATACAGTGAGAAAGAGCTGTGTGACTCAGGCAACCAGAGAGCATCTGTCTGATCACAAACTGAAGGAAAGCAAAATGAAATAAATCAATAGATCACCTAAATCGTGATCCCATTAAATCCAGTGGCTGTCAGCCTTCCTAACGCTGCAGCCCTTTAATACAGTTCCTCATGCCGCGATGACCCCAACCACAAAATTATTTCCGTTGCTACTTCAGAACTTCAGAACTGTAATTTTGATGCTGTTATTCATTGTAACATAAATATCTATGTTTTCCAACGGTTTTAGGTGACCTCCTGAGAAACAGTCCATCAACCTCCAAAGGGGTCACAAGCCACAAGTTGAGAACCATTTGTATAAAGTAACAAAAGTCTCAGTCTTGACTCTAGCAAGCTTCTTATTTCCAGGTTTCTAACGCTGGTCCATGACAAATGGCACTAAGGTTTTTTTTTGTTCGCACAATTTTTATTTCCCTAGGACTGGAATAGCTCAAGAGACCGAGAGAGACAAATTAGGCATCAGTATCAGGAAATGTGCACATGTACACACATGTGCATATGCACACTCACACCGACAGACAATGGCACCAACGACCTCAGATGCCTACCTTCACAAACCTCTTTTCCTAATCTGGGTTTCAAATAACAGCAGGCTCTGCTGCAAACACACACTGAACAAGGAAATTTTTCCAACCTACTCCATCTGTCCTTGACCACGGAAGCCATGCTGGGCATCAAGACAGAAGCTGGCCCTTTTCCACAGCTCCTGGCCCCCGAGAGAGGGTCACTAAGGGGTATGTTTGCTCTGAACGCAAAGGAATAGGTCACTATTGAACAGTTTCCCACACAGTCCTGCACCTCAAGGAAGCTGATCCTTTCCCAAAAGCTGCTATTTCTCGATATTAGGTTTAAAAAAATCAAATTGCCGATTCTCAACTAGTTCTAACTTACAAAACTGACAAAGTTTTAGTGCACCCAGTGAATCGATAGGTACTAATCAGAATAGATACAGTAAATGCCTGTGCTTGATATTTCAAATTCTCTCCTTTTTGAGATATTTAAATATGTATAGGTAAGACTACATCACGAATCTATGTATTATCTTACCTGGATAAAACAATTTACTTTTAAATACTGCAATCCTTCTATAAATATTGAATGTTTACTACATACTAGCCACTGCACTGGGCATCATATTCTGTGATTTTTAAAGGCAATAATACTATAGGCAAATATAGTCATTACTCAATTTTAGATATCATTTTGAGGCCAGGGTAGATAAAGTACCCTGTTCTAGGTCTCAGAGCCCAGAAGAGGTAAAACTCAGTGTTCCCTTAGAAAACCAGACTCCAGAGCTAACTAGGATCCTATGGGGTGCTCGATCTAGAATGAGCTTTATAGTGAAGCTAAGCTAAAGTCTCCAGTCCCCCAACAGCTGCAGAAATCTCCTATCAAATGAAAGCTTTATGCAAGAAGCCTTGGGGAGGAACCAGCAGGAACAGAGTTTTTGATTCCACTCTCCAGCACACGGGTCCCACCCAGGCCTGTCTGCCATCCACTCTTGCACAGGGGTGAGGACCCTACTTTCAGCATAGATAGAGCCCTTATGTAGGTCCTCGTGTGGAGGAATGTGATGAGGTGAGACTTGAAGAAGACAAGTTCCATCTTTACAGTGTGTCTCCAAGGTTGGCCCTTGGTGTCTACAAAGGGGCAGGGTAGTCTGTCCTCCAGACCCAAGAGGTTGTTTATGGTAGCTTAGTGATTTCAGAAGCATCAGAAGGCTTGGACATCTGAGAGCTTATCAATACAAATGTTCCCATTATGACCCTTCTCTATCAGTACCCTTGCCCCATTCTTCCAATCTCCCTCTTCCTCCACTGTGAAAGCCTGACTTCCATTGCACTTTCCCAAATAGGTTCCTCCTGACAATGGCATCTCATTGAATGGTACATGGAAGGACTTTTGAATTGTATGCTTCACTCTCATTACTGGGAGTGGCTGAACTGAACATGGCCTCCTTTTGAAAGACTTCCATAAGCAGCACTACCGTCTTTATTACCACCAGATCTGAACCACCCAGTGCACTGAAGAGGACCGTGTGAGCCCAAAGAAAGTCTCATCAGAAGGAAGTCAGAGGTGGGGTAGAACTGCTGTTCTGCAGCTAGAATCAGTTATGGCTGCAGGATGTGAAAAGTAAAACTTGGGCTCTAATGTAGTTGTAACAGAGCCCCAGGACCAGATGCATGTGCTAACTGAGCCTTCCTATAAACTTTCTTCTGCATCAGCATAGCAGCAGAATTATCTAGACTAGAAAGCTATGTTGTTTAGAAAGAACTCTAAGACTCGGATGGTGGTGCATGCCTGTAATCCCAGCACTCAGAGAGGCAAAGGCAGGTAGATCATTGAGTTTGAGTCCAGCCTGGTCTACAAAACAAGTCCAGGACAGCCAAAGCTACACAGAGAAACCCTGTCTCAAAAGAAAAAGAAGGATGAGGAGGAGGGAGAGGAAGAAGAAGAAGAAGAAGAAGAAGAAGAAGAAGAAGAAGAAGAAGAAGAAGAAGAAGAAGGAGAAGAAGAAGAAGAAGAAGAAGAACAAGAACAAGAAGAAGAACAAGAACAAAAGAAGAGGGAGGGAGGGAGGAAGGAAGGAAGGAAGGAGGAAGGAAGGAAGAGGGACTCCCCACTATATCCATTTGACATCAAGGTTTTCTCAGAGGATCTACCCTTAAAAATAACTGCTGTGAGCCTTGTGCACTGATACTGCAGGGATTATCGTCTTAATGACTGTACATATTTGATATAATCTTACCTCGAAACTCCCCACAGAAGTTCAATCCATTCTGCTCTGCACACACATGGGGAAGGTGGTAATCAGAGTGATGGCCACCTGCACCGCTCCCATTGTGACTCACCTGTCACTACCCACACCACTCCCCATCTTCTTGCATCCTCAGTGGCTTACCTGATGCCTGATGTGGAAGGCATCCCAGATTCTTCCAGCTGCGATCTTTTTCCAAGATGTCAAGTCTGTTATAACTCATGCAAAGCTCAATTTTTACTGCCATATAATTCACCCCTGCTAATATGCTGGCAAACATAACTAACTCCTGGATCTCTCCACTAAAGCCTGAATCTTCTCAGCAAAGTTTATTCTTTTGCCAAGACTCATTCTGTAGAGCCTTTTTTTAAAACTCTAGTTTATTTGGGGTTCCTTAAGCCTCTACCTCCCCTCAATTTTCAGGATAGCCAGCAGTCCAGCAATAGGAAATGTCAGCAAGACAAACAAGCAGCTTTCTTCTCCATCCATCTCCTCAAAGCCCTCAGCCCTTCTCTCTCTGGGCTCTCGTAATAGTACCTTCTCCAAGTCCTCAGAGTTCCACCAACTACAACTGGCAAAGACCATGCCCCTCTCCAAGCAGCACAAGGCAATTGTCAGCTGTGGATAAACTAAGGCAGTTTCATAAGCTACACTTGGGATTAAAACAAAAACGTGCTTACATAGCATAACTGAGTTGTAAAAGAAACCAAAACTTCCAATGCACCCATTCCTTCTATAACACCCCAGTGTTTATCCCTGTGTTCTGGTCACTTGTCAGCTTGTCACATCTAGGGTGGAAAGAAAGAACCTCAATTAAAAAATACCCCCATCAGCTTAGCCTGTAGGTAAATCTGCAGAGCATTTTCTTGATTACTGATTGATGTGGGAGGGCCCAGCTCACTGTGGGCAGCACCACCCTTAGGAATGTGATCCAGGACTGGGTTTTTTAAAAATGCAGGCTGAGCAAACCATGGACATAAGTAGCATTCCTCCATGACCTCTGCCTCCAGGTTTCCACATTTTGTTTATCCTGACTTCCCTTCATGGTAGATTTTAAGATGTAAGCTTAAATTAACTTTTTTTTAATTAACTTTTTTTCCCCAAGTTGCTTTTGGAAATGGTCTTTATCCCAGTGGTAGAAACTTAAGACACCATATAAATTTTTCACATAGACGCCTATGAATCCTCCTGTTGCCCACCTGCCCACATATCAAAAGTACCAGTCTCCTAAATTCCATCCCCTAAAATCTTCAAACCTGCCTGCTCTTCATTGTCCTATCAGCTAATTCCTAGGTACAAGAACTTGTCAGCTTTCTAGACTGAGATGGTGTCCTTTCTGTCTCTGTGCTCCCTCCTCCCAGGACCAACTATATCACAGTCTTCCATCCTATCCACACACATGAAAGCCATCTGCACAGCCTCAATTCTCCAGGACACTCTAGCATATTGAGCTACCATTTAATGCAAAAGGTACAAACTATCTAAAAGTAAATCTGCTTATATTCCTGACAAGAAACCAGAAATTGTATCGGTAGCTATTTTTTATTCATTCTCCATTTACACTGGGAAAAATAGGTATTTCTTGCTCTTGTTGAGTTTGAGCCATCCACTTGGGCATTGGGTCCCCAATAGCTAGTTTTATGTCTCATCCCTTCTTTATTCAGATCTCCCTTCACAATCTAAGTTCAAGCCGGATGTGGGGGAGCATGCCTGTAATCCCAGCACTCGGGAGGCAGAGGCAGGCAGATCGCTGTGAGTTTGAGGCCAGCCTGGTCTACAAAGTGAGTCCAGGACAGCCAAGGCTAACACAGAGAGACCTTGTCTCGAAAAACAAACAAAACAAAACAAAACAAAACCACAATCTAAGTTCAAGTGGTAATTTACTTTTAAGTTGTATTGAGATATAATTTATATGACACAAAATTCATCCCTTCAAACAAATGGTACTTACAGTAATTGTGAGCATTACAGTATTAATGATATATGATTAGAAATGAGGCATGTCCACCATGGTCTAACTTTAGAACATCTTTATCTCCCTCTGACAGACCCTATACCCATTCTATATTGACCATACCTCATTTCCTCACTTAGCCTGGACCCTGTCACACATACTAGCCACGTGTATGCGTTAGCCATTTCAGGATATTCTGTGGAAATAGAATCACAGAATATGTGTTCTTTTATGTCTGCCTTTTCCACTTAGAGCAATGTTTTTGAGGTTTAGCAATGTTGGATAACCTGTCAATCATTCACTGTTTGTTATGGCTGAAGTAGTTCTGCAGTATTGTTATTCCACGGCTTATTTATCCATCAGTTAACGGGCATGTGGGCTCTCTGTCTCTCTCCGTTAGATAAATATGCAATAGTTCCTGAGGCCAGCAGCCTTGAGACCCACTACATGACCACATTCCAGGCAAAAAAAAAAGTTAAGATTCTACTTAGAAAGCCATCAATCTGGAATATTCCTTATTCAATAGAATCATTCTTTTTTTCTATTCAAGCTCCTAATCATTGACACACACACACCATGGAAGACAATCTGCTTTGTTGACTTTGCCACATTAAATGTAGGTCTCATCCCAAAACCCATTAATAGAAATACCCAGAATATGGCTTAACCAAATATCAGACCATCTCATGACTCGGTTTACATAACAAGCAGTAAAAGGCTCATTTCCATGCTGTGTCTGCCATGGATATTCCTTCTGCATATAGTGTTTTGTGTGTGGATCTACATTTTCATTTCTCCTGGGTACATAGCCACGAGTACTGTTGCTAGATCATGTGATGACCCTGGCTGACCCTTCTAGGAAGCGCCAAGCTGTTTTCCAAGCAGCTGCTCCAGTTTAGCCCAGTAGTGGTCTCAGATAGTTCCAGTTAAATCCACGGCCTCACCAACACTGGTTATTTCTGTCTTCTGGGTAAGGGCCATGCTGATGACTGCAAAGTGATATCTCATTGTGGGTTTGGCTTTAGTTTCCATGAAAGCTAATGGATAGCTGCTCTTTCTACATGCTTTTTTTTTCCATTTCCTGAGACATCAATTCAGATGCTTTGCCAACTTTTAAATTGAGTTGCTCTTTCTTTGTTGGCTTGTAATTAATAGATCCCTATGTGGTCATATTTTCTTTATAAACAAATCCTGCAACAAAACTCTGTTCTAGGAACCTCAAGACAAGCCCTGACCATTTGGGCCTTTATCTTTGGGTCCTCATCTGGGTTCTCCGTCTGTGAGATCTCTTCCCAGAATTCCTCTAAGTTAGTTTTTAAAAATTACATAGGTTTGTTGCTGTCCTGTGCTTCCTCCATCATGACTTTATCATTGTCTATGATGTTCCAGTTATGATCCCCATCTTATTTTCTCCACAGATTTGTGAGATGTGTGCTATTATAATTCTTATTTTTACAGATTTTTCAAACTCTGTGTAAATAGATTCTCTCCTCTAGTAAATAGAGGATCTAGGATGAGAACCTACTGAGTTTAATCTTGAGCCTGTATGCCTTGTGCTCTGCTGGGGTTTTTATTTTTTAATCTTTTGTCAATATACTTGGTCAAGAAGATGTGCAGCAATTGCTTTTTCCAGCTTTCTATCTTTCCCACCTAATGTACGCTGGTCAAAGAATAATTCTAATTTGTTCAGCACTAACTTTCCAGACCTATTCTAATGCTTGCTGGGTGGAATGCCTTAATAAACCATCTTTTAATTAACTACTCTGTTGATTGCTTAGATAACCAGACCATGTCACATTCTGCTAAAGTCTCCAGGTGGCTTTCTTTGGAATATGTCTACATCATTTTTTGCAAGGGATAAAGGTCCCATCTTATCAAAATCAGCTTCCTTCTTGCTTTTCGTTGCCTCATGTAAACCACATGTATCCCATTTTGCAGAATGGTTTAGAACTTCTGTGTTTGTTTTTCATTACCATGACAAATACTAAAGGAAAGCAACTTAAATATCAGAGGTTCATTCTGGCCTGTGGTTTTGGAAGTTTCAGCTCATGGTCAGTGGTCCCCACTGCTATGGGATGACTGTGAGAAAGACATCGTGCCAGTAGGAGCTCTGGAGAGAGGAGATTGCTTATTTCATGGTAGATTGGAAGCCAAGAAACAGACAGACAAGAGTTAGAGTAAGATATAGCCAGATACTTATCCCTACTCACCCACTTCCTTCAACCAGGCCCCACCCTCCACATCCAACCGTGCCCCACCCTCCACAGTCCTTACCATCTCCCAGTAGTATATTTAATTATGAAAACCTATCAGTGAGTTAAGCCATAATTAGGTCAATGCATTCATGGTTCAGCCACTTCCTATGAGCTTTACCCTGGAACACCATCGCACTAGAGACCAAGCCTTCAACACTAAAATTTTGATATCCAAAATTTTCATATCCAAACTATCTTATTTCACTCCTGGGCTCTACAGGCTCCTGCCCATGTCACAATGTAAATTGCACTGAGCTCATCTCAAGAATTTCCTAAGTTTGAGCATTTCTTTGAAGTTGCAGTTTATAGACTGACTCCTCTGAGACTCAAGACAAACCCTTTGCTTCAAGTCTCTATAGAAACCTAAAGACATTTTGCATATCCCCAGCATACAGTGGCAAAGGGTAAATGATCTTGGGCTTCATAAAGCTTGAAATATTTGATCCTTCTTCTGTTTTCCCTAAAAATCTCCTATTTGTCCACTGAAGATAATTACATTATTTTCTAGAATATTTTCTGACACACACAAAACACTCTTGCCACACATGCTATGTAAAGAGCACCCTAATATATTGAATTTGGGTAATTTTAGTCCCCTTACATAGAGGCATATATACCCTATAGTAGCATATATTTGTGATACTTCCATTGTTCAATCATGGAATTATAGATCTGCAAAACTAGCCCAGTGGCGATGAAAAAAATCCAGACAGAATCCTCTAGAAACAAGAACACACGCTCTTCCCAGTGCAGTTTCTTTTAGTATGTCATTGTCTTACCATATTCATGGACCAATTAGTGCATTTCCTATGTGCCAGGCTCTATCCACAATCCAAAGGAGTGTTGAGTTAGGCAGATAAAGTGTCTGCTATTGTGGTGTTTGTATTTCCCTGGGAGATGCCGATAATAAACAAAGAAGTCAATAAATAAACACATGCTCCAGTGAAACCAAACAATAAGTCCTGGAGAGTATTTGAGGATATCGCTGGATAGTATATGGCCAAGAAAGGTCTTTCTGACAAGATGATACCGGAAAGAAAGGAAGAAAGAAAGAAAGAAAGAAAGAAAGGACACAATGAACATGTTTCCCCAAGGAAAAAGGCCTAGTACAGAGGCACCAAGGAGCTTCGTGGGCTGCAGGCTAGACTGTAATAGCAAAGAGGCAGCTGAAGATTAGCAGCAAGAAGGTGGGGACAGAGCTGGTAGGCGCCAGTCACGTTTGAGAACATGGGTTTAAGCCCAGTCTATACCGTTTAGGGATTTTAAACAGAAGCATCTCACAGCTATCTACATACAAACTTGTAAGTGGATATATATGTTTTTATCCATTTTGACTACTGCATATAAAACAGATGACTGCTTCCTTAGGATATTTCAGTACTGCTAGCAAGGTAAGATGGGTGTGAGCTAACAGAGCAGAAAGATTCCAGATATATATTTGGGAGAAGACCTTATGAAGACTTGGTTAAATATTGGAATTTAGAGGAGACAAGAATCAGTGGGAGAGTTGGGTAGGTGGGGGCCACTGAGCTCTGACCTGGGCTTGGGGTTAATTAGTCCTGGAGAGTATTTGAGGATATCGCTGGATAGTATATGGGTAGGTTAGGGCATACACAGATCCAGCATGAGGAAAGCTTGGCATTGGAAAGTGGACACTAGCCCCTTTTGTTTGTTTTGGTTTGGTTTGTCTTAACATAATTTGATTTTCATGTCTCTAGTTTTACGGGCAGGACCCAGTATGTGTGCAGTACTCTGTAAACTGCACCACATAGGATCTGCCATGTGTTATGCCTTACTTGGGCCTCAGGCAACAACAGAATCTACTCATCATGAGCTGAAACCTGAGCTTCTGGATGCTCAGGAATTGTTCATGAAGCAGAAGACTAACGAATGAGTATTCTCTCTCTCTCTCTCTCTCTCTCTCTCTCTCTCTCTCTCTCTCTCTCTCTCTCTCTCTCTCTCTCTCTCTCTGTGTGTGTGTGTGTGTGTGTGTGTGTGTGTGTGTGTGGTTTTTCTTTTTTCTTTTTTAAATTTCTTATTTTAATTTTATTAATTTATTCAGATTACAACTAAATTGTTATCCCATCACAAGTCTCATCTTGGTATCCTGCTTATTCTTTCTCTGAGTGCCATCAGGCCTCCCCACCAAGGGGAGGTGGTCAAATATGGAGCACCAGAGTTCATGTCTGAGTCAGTCCCCGCTCTCCACATAATTGTGGAGAATGTCCTGTCCATTGGATAGATCAGGGTAGGGTTTCAATGTTTACTCCTTGTATTGTCCTTGGTTAGTGCAATAGTTTGAGCAGACCCCATTGGGCCCCATTCCACCCATCAAGATGTTCTACTTGTAGGTTTCTAGGACCTTCTGGGTCCTTCTATTTCCCCATCTCCTATATTTCTCTTACCTAGAGTCTCAGTAGGATGGGTATTTTCTAACATCTGACACTATTAACAAAGGGAAACATAGAATCAATTTTAAAGCATTTCCTCTCACAATTTGATTTTTAGTAACAATTAAAATCCCATCAGTGATCCTGTTAGAATTCTTCCTTCCAACTAAATTAAGTGGATGATGGAGAGAAATTAATTGATAATGACAAAATGCCTTGTCGTATTCAACCAAAAAAATAAAAGAGAAACAAAAAGCCAATTTGGTCGATGCTGAAGCACACAGCTTCAACATGAGACCCCTTAATTCCCAGTGGACAAAACCTACCCTGCAACATCTGGTCATAGGACACGTTCAGAGATGGAATGCAACCTTGTAGAAGAATTAACCAGTTAAAAGTTAGATGTGGGAATGGCATTTGAGAGTCAAAGTTCAATTAAAGTGGTTTAAGGCCCAGGACTCTGAGGTGAAAAGCATTTACAAGCAGCTATGTATGTTAGTTGATAAGTGAGATTTAATATTTCCAGGGATCTTGGTATTTACTTATTTGTTTGATTATTTAGATGAGGTCTTGCACATTCCAAGCTGACCTCAAATTTGTTTTGTAACAAAGATGGTGCTGGACTTCTGGGATTATGGGTGTGTACCATCAGGGTGGTTTATGGAGTGCCTGGAATAAGAACCTTGGCTTCCTGCATACTGGGCTACTTAGCTCTAGCTATAGTGAGCTACTTGTATTTATCTTGCCTTAAATGCCAGCTGAAAACTTCAGCACTGGAAGAAATCAATGAGCCAAAGTATAGTGGGACCAGGGAATGAAGACTGCCATGAAAAACGAGGAACAGATTTGAAGATAGAATAATAATTGTAAGTCTGGATCTTTGACTATGTGTCTCCGTGTGGTCTGCCAAAGGGTATAGTGAAAGGAACTAGCTCCTTGTAAATTCAATGCATTACTCAAGGTTCTTTAGCTAAGCACTATGGACTGATGTACTCACTTGCCTATGTCTGACAGGAGTATGGCTTATGAAGAATAATTCAGTTTATATAGATGTACCCAATGAAGGATACTGTGCAAACAATCTCAAATCCAGACCCTTTGTGTTGCGAGATCCAATTACCTACACTATGCTTGCTGACTTGTCACAGCTGTACCGCCTGAGCGGAAAAGACAAAGAGAACTCTGAGAATATAGAATTTTCATATCAGCTACCGAGGAAACATCTCACTACTGAGCGAGTGCAATGCCCCCGAGACTGCATTTGAATAACACTCTTTTCCACTCAGCTGTGGCTCATTATTTGCCTCAGCGATAAGGACCATACAGTGGTGTTCTTGTGGAAGCTGTTGTTACCCTTTCCCATGGTGGTGGTTGTTTGTTTTCGCTCATCCAGTAATTGTGAGTTCCTTGTTGAGAAATGTGTGGTTACAAACATACAAGACGGGTTAAAAAGGCTTTACAGCCGCAGTGTGCGGAAGCTGTTTGCTCGCTTTGGCAACCTAAAATTTAAATATTCATATGCTTTGCTCTATGAAGCAATTATACGGAGGGGGGTACGGTTTATGTGGTGTGTTTGGATGGATGGATGCAGGTGCAGAGGACCAGTAGAACAACACCAAAACAAAACAAAAGACAACAAACAGAATCCCTGACCCCCACCCGTGTATTCTAGAATGTATTTTCTATGTATTCCAACATACATAGTATTTATATGCTATTTCCAAGCAGGGACTCTGAGAATTTAGGGGACTTAGGGTCTAGAAGTCCGTCTATACTGAATTCCAGCAGGATACACTCAAGGCTCATCATGATAAAATATTTAAAGAGGCACAGTCTTTGAAACCACCCTAAATTTAAGCTTCAGCCCCACGATGGCTGCAGCATGCTTGGAAGAACTAGTTTGCTTTCCTTACGTTGTTGAAAAAACACTGCTAACAACCACCAGTTTCAGAGCGCGCGAGCAAGCGTCACCTTTAGGACCCATTGGATAAATATGCCTTGAATTCTCCAACAGCTGACTAAGGTCATAAAGCCCTTCTTAAAGCATTGGAACCCTGCAAAACAAACCAGGGATGAAATCCGAAAGAGCCAATAAACCATTACCTTTTATTAGCACACAGTTGTCTCCTTAGTAGGAACAGAATCACTTGAGACTTCCTGTGCCTGAGAGCACGTGATCACCCAAATGAGTAACATAAGAGTTAATCCAGGATCATTTGCTTCTTCAACCAAATTTAAAACTGAGCTCACAAAACACGCAAGCTGGAGAGGGACAAAACTAGCAAGAATAAGCTCATGAAAGTTCTTGAGAAACAGCAAGTTTAGGTTATTTTTTTATTTTATTTTAATACATTTTTAATTTAAGCAGAGTTACATTGATTTCCCCCTTCTTCTTCCTCACTCTGTTCCGTCTCATAACCCCAATTTTCAAATTAATAGACTCTTTGCCGATAATTTATTGTTATATAATCATATATACATGCATATTTGTTGTGATACACATATATACATTTATAGATATTAATATACACATATATACACGTATATACATATATGCAAATATATAAATTCAATCTTAGAGTCCATTTTGTTGTTTGTGTGTGTATGGTTTCAGGGCTGATCACTTTGTATTGGACAACCAATAAAAAGTCTCACCCCTGGGAAAGACTAACATTCCCTGTCTCAGGAGTCCATTGTTGCCTGGAATTCTTTGTCTAGAGGTGGGACCCATTGATTTCTTGCCTTGCACATCAGCACATCTATTGGTGTTTCCACTGTTCTGGTCTTATTGACACAGCCATCTCTAGGAGAACTTTCACAGACTTCCTGGTATTCTGACTCTCAATCTTCCTGCACCCTTATCTGAGATGTTTCCTGAGTCATAGATGCCGATACACAGATAGATAGACAGCCAGAGCACACCGGTGTATGAGCACACAAGCACAAGCATGTGCAAGCATGCACAAGCTCTTATGCGTATTTTAAAGGAAGTTATACCACTTGAGCTGACAATGTTCCCTACACGAACCAAAGACTAACAAAGATCCCAGTACCAGGCTTTCGGATGGATGGTTAGAGTCATCCAAGTAACGCCCAAAGCAGTGTGGATAGACTGCTGAGGGAGCCCTTGGTGAGCAGAGGCTGAAGACAAAACTCAGATCATTGCCCTGGATCTGGCACTCACATGATACTGGTAATCAACAGCAGTCTAATTGGACATAGGCCCTCTGCATAAGTGGAAAATCAGGCTTAGTCCTGTGAGACTAGCCTGCTTCCCAGGGCCAGTGAGGTCATTGGCCTTACAAGAGAATCTACCACCTCCACTCTGCTACATAGCACAATCCCTTACTGCATTCTAAACCTTATCCTTACACCCACAGATAAGTGTAGCCGCAGCCCCTCATCAGAGAAGCTGCTACGTAGAGCAAGTGGAGACCATCCCAGAAAAACGCGACTAGATACGATGCAGATTTAAACTGTGGGTCGCAGCCCCAGAGGATATATCTGCACGGAACAGGTTTTAACAAGACATTACAAGAGCAAAATGAAAAGGAAATCAGAAGGGATCCCGTGAACCTGCATTGTAATATTAAGAGACACACCATAATGCAAGGCCTTTCCCTGTAACATAAGGAGGCAAAAAAGAAAAGTCAGGTTCTAATTCAAGAAAATACTAGATAGCATCTTGTTCATAGTCAATAAAATGGAAAAATCCATTTTTCCTCCGTTTATTTATTTATTTACTTTACATCCTGAACCCAGCCCCCTCCCTCTTTTCCCCCCAGTCCCATCCCCTCACTCTCCTCCTCCTATTCTCCCCTCTCCTTCCTCTCAGAGAAGGGGAGGCCCCCACGTAGTACCAATCCACCCTGATCTCTCAAGTCATTGCAGGACTAAGTACATCCTCTCCTACCACAGTGTGGCCAGGCAGTCCAGCTAGGGGAAAGTGATCCCCTCTCCCTCGTGGTAGGTAACAGATTCAGAGAGCCCCTACTGCTATTGTAAGGGGACCCACATGATGACCAAGTTGCACATTTGCTACATATGTATAGAGGGTGTAGGCTCTGTACATGCATGCTCTTTGGTTGGTGGTTCAGTCTCTGTGAGCCCTCAGTGGCTCAGGTTAGGTTATTCTGTAGATCTTCTTGTGGTGTCATTGACCCCTCCAGATCTCCCTATCCTTCCTCTCACTCCCCCACAGAACTCCCTGAGCTTGGCCCACTGCTTGGCCTTGGGTCTCTGCATCTGTCTCTATCAGCTTCCAGATGAAACCCCTCAGAAGACAGTTATGCTAGACTCCTGTCTGCAAGCATAGTAAAGAATCATTAGTGGTTGGCCCTCTCCAGTGGGGTGGGTCTCAAGCTGAGCCAGTCACTGGTTTTCCATTCTCTCAATCACAATTTCATCTTCTCCCCCATCCCATGCTTCTTGTAGACAAAACACATTTTGGGTGGAAGGGTTTATGTGTAGGTTGGTGCCCCCCTCCCTCCACTGGAAGTCTCACCTAGCTACAGGAGGTGCTGACTTTATGTTCCTTAACACTCTTTGCTTGGAGTCTCACCTAGGGTCTCCCCCATAGACTCCCAGGAGTCTCCCCTGTCCCAGAGATGCCCCCCATTTCTGTTCTCTCTCATCTGCCCTCCTCCTCTCTCCACCCAACTGACCCCCACCCCTATTATCCTCCCCACACCCTCTCCCACCCAGATCCCTCCCTCCATCTACTTCAGATGTCTATTGTATTTCTTGTTCTGCATGAGATTCAAGCATTCTCCTTTGGGCCCTCCTTGGCTTGTTTGGGTCTCTAGACTGTAGTATAGTTATCCTGTATTTTAGGGATAATATTCACTTATAAGTGAATATATACCATGCATGTCTTTCTGGGTCTGGGATACATCACTCAGGATGATGTTTTCTTGTTCTATTCATTTATGTGCAAATTTCAAGATTCCCTTATTTTTAATAGCTGAGTAGGGGAAAAGGACAAGCTCAGTCCTGGTGTAACTCGATGAACTGGAGTGGATGGGAATGGGGGTGCTCCCCTTTTCTGAGGAGTAGGGGAGAGGGAAAAGGAGGGAAAGGGAAGAAGGGTGGGAGGGGAAGGAGTGGGGGTGGGTGGGGTTACAACCAGGATGTAAAGTGAACAAACAAATAAAAAAAAAAAAAGAGTGAGGTCTACCTCATATTGCTTCAATGGATAAAATGTGGTAGAAAAGGGACCACGTGACTAAAGAGTAGCTAGGTCAATCGAGATGACGTGTGTGGTTGTGGGTCTCCTGGAATCCATTGCCAGCCATGGGTGTGATATAGGTCTCTGGGTGATTTCAGTCTCTAACCTTCAAATAAACCCATATGATGCCAGGATAGTCGATTGAGGGCCCCACTGAGTTCTACCTAAGTACGAATCTTACAGTACATTTATAAATACAATAGAAGGGCGTGGGGTTGAGGGTGATTTGTTACATAGTAACACACGCCCAAATGTTCCTTTAGCCTCAGCTCCCTCTTCTAAAATGAGGATTAAAAATAGGAAGCCCCATGGTTGTTTTGAGAAATAAAATTTTTGCATTTAATACAGTCTTGGGCATGGAAAAGGCAGAAAATGTTAAAAATGCAGCCAGAATTTACCCTGCTTACAAGATGTGCAGGGATAAACATGGGACAGAGATTGAGGGAAGGGCCAACCAATGACTGGCCTAACTTGAGACCCACCCCATAGAAGAGAGCGAACCCGTGACACTATTAATGATGCTCTGCTATACTTGCAGATAGGAGCCTAGCATAACTGTCTTCTGAGAGGCCCCAGGCAGCAGCAGATCACAACAGATGCAGAGACCCAGAGCCAAACATTAGGCAGAGCTCTAGGAGTGTGGAAGAGTGGAGTAAGGATAGAAAGACCCAGAGGGGACAATAACTCCACAAAAAGACCAACAGAGTTAACTAACCTAGGCCCATGGGGTCTTTTTTTTTTTTTTTTTTTTTTTTTTTTAATTAATTTATTATTGTTACATCTCAATGTTTATCCCATCCCTTGTATCCTCCCATTCCCCCCCCCCATTTTCCCATTATTCCCCTCCCCTATGACTGTTCCTGAGGGGGATTACCTCCCCCTATATATTCTCATAGGGTATCAAGTCTCTTCTTGGCTACCTGCTGTCCTTCCTCTGAGTGCCACCAGGTCTCCCCCTCCAGGGAACATGGTCAAATGTGAGGCACCATAGTACGTGAGAAAGTCAAATCACACTCTCCACTCAACTGTGGAGAATGTTCTGTCCATTGGCTAGATCTGGGAAGGGGTTTAAAGTTTACCTCCTGTATTGTCCTTGGCTGGTGCCTTAGTTTGAGCGGGACCCCTGGGCCCAAATCTGCCTATCATATTGTTCTACTTGTAGATGGCCCATGGGGTCTTATGGAGACTGAAACACCAACAAAAGAGCATACATTGACTGGACCAAGACCCTCAACACATATGTAACTTATGGGCAGCTTGGTCTTCATGTGGGTCCCCTAGCAAGTGGAGAGGGGGCTGTGTCTGACATGGACTCTGTTGTCTGCTTTTGGATCACTTTCCGCTAGCTGGGCTACCTTGTCTGGCTGGGGTGGAATAGGATTGCTTAGTCCTGAGGCAACTTCATGTGCCAGAGTGAGTTGGTATGAGGAATGGGGCTCCCCGTTTCTGAGGAGAAAGGAAGGGGGCAAGGGGAAGAGGGTAGGAGGATGGGGCCAGGAGGAGACTAGGGAGGGAGCTGTGATCTGGATGTGGAGTGAATAAATAAATAAATTTAATCTAAAAAAATGCTGCCAGAAATACTTCAAAAGTAAAACACATTGAGTAGGGAGAAAAAGACACCCTGTCAAACAAAAACACGATCAAACACTTAAAATCAAAATCTATGACATACATAATTGAATTTCTGTCTCAAGCAGAAGAATAAGAAAATCTCCTAGGATATAGAGGAAGATGAAGTAAAGTAAGATGAGTGGAGAAAAAAAAAAAAAAAAAAACAGAAAGAAGATGTGGTCCTGATGCTGCGGTGAACTGCTGATCCCAAGAACAGGACAGCCACAGCACAGGAGTCTCCAAACACATGTGTACAGATGCAAATCATAAAAACCGTAGTACCAAAAAGACAGCTTATGTAGAGTCAAAAGGCCTAGCTATCCATATACAGTTGTTCCCAGATTAAAAGGGAAACCAAACTATGCAGAGGCCAAATCTCCAGCATCAGAGAGGAAGTGCAAACGCACAGGGGGAGGGAATGATCACTTATGAATAAAAATGTATATCAACATATCAACATTTAAAGAGCTTTACTGAGGTATAACTCCCTGTAACAACCTATGCACATTTAAAGTATGCAACTCAAGCTTTAATGTAAATATGGCATACAGAATTACCCCACAACCAAGGTCAGAAACTCCTTGATCAGCCTTTAACACGTCCTGGGGCTGAGCTCCCTCCCTCCCTGTGCTTGACTGTTGCCAGGCAACCACTGATGGGGTTTTCTGTCACTCTTCACTACTTCTGCACTTCTACAAATGTATAAGACCTGCAATGTGTAATTAGACTCTGTTCAGATTTGGTATTTTGTGTCTTTCAATTTACTCTATTTTACCGAAGATGCCGAACTTCTTGGCACGGAGTCTTCCACAGGGCTGCCTTATCTGTTTTAGTATACTCTGAATTTGTGTCTCTTTCTCACTCACCAGTAGTAACTTGTGCCTTCTCTTTTCCTCCTCTCCTCTGCTTGATAAGAAGCTTGTAATTCTTTTGATCTTCTCCAGGAGCTAACTTTGGGTTTCTCTGGTTTGTCCCAGCCAGTGTTATCTCTTACCTCACACTTCATTAAGGGAACATGGGTGGGGAAAGCGTGGGAGGCCTCAACCCTACATTAAAAAAAAAAAAAAAAAACACTGAAGGTGACTCATGAGTGCTGAGAGCAGAAGTAGCCTTCCCCAGGAATGCGCACAACAGGCAGCCGTGCATGTAACGTACGTACAGTAATATGATACAGACTAAGCGGGTTGTAGCTATGTATGTAGGAATAAGTGTGTGCATGTGTGTGTTTGACACAATGAATGAAAAAAGAGATTATGAATTTGAAAGATAGCAAGAAGATATGTGGGGATTGGAGGGAGGAAAGGGAAGGGAGAAATGATGTCATAATCTCAAAACTAAAAGAAATAATTAAAAAGTACACTGTATTATGACAAAAATAAACAATCCAGCTGGCTGATTTGATGAATAACCAATTAAAAGTACATAAAGTAGCTTAAACTTTATTTCATATTTCATAATAGCACATTGAATCCACTGCTTGAGCCCTATGCTTTGTGTAATATATATTGTAGACTGATGAAAATTGTGTAAACAATATACATATGTGTCTTTGTCATCTACAAAGAATGGATGGCACACAGTCCAAGCACAGAATAACTTGAGTGCTCTGACTTTTCTTTCCCCCTCCTCTTATTATAAATATCAGTTATATTTATTATAACACTATAGTGTTTTATATATATATATATATTTACTAAAGGTCAATATAGCAAACATTAATGACTGAACTGATTGATACTAGAAATCTCTTTAAATGTCATAGTTTCTTCATATATTCAATGTTATATAGTAGCTAAGAATTTATTTCTAGCTATCCTTATCAATGTAAGTCACCACTGGTACGGTCTACACATTCCTGTAAAGCCAATGACCTCCCACACAAGAGAAATCTAGCTCATGGCACCAGCACAGCAGAGGGCCGTGTCTGAGCATCTGTGGTCATGCCCGTTGCTATTCGCCTTATTACAATCAGTTATCCCTCACCCTCATCACGCAGGTGACTGAAAGGTTGAGGATGCGATGTGGATTTGTTTTGTTTAATAATGTTAATTGTTGGGAACTTGAACATGAATGCTGTAGTTACCTCACTCCCATCCTTCCCTCTCCCCGTCTAGCCCCTCCCGAGCACCCTTCCCTAACTCATCACCTCTCCGTTAACTACTACAGTTGCCTGTAGAATTGGGTTTTACAATAAAAATAAGAACTTTTCTTTGGACTTGAAATGTCCAGACAATCAGCATGGGGTGTGTTCATTTGCCTGCTAACTGAAGCACCGTTTCCTTGCGGAAATTCCTTCTCGCGTGTATATGAAAGTGTTTTCCTCTTTTTCAATACTTGGAAAAGTCTGGAATAAGGAAGTGGGGAAAGTGATGTAATTGTACTTCAATTTTTTTTTTAAGGGCTAGAGAGATGGTTCAGCTGTCAAGAGAACTGGCTGCTTCTCCAGAGGTCATGAGTTCAATTCTCAGCACCCACATGATGGCTCATAACCATCGATAATGTGACCTGATGCCCTCTTCTGGCATGCAAGTGGACATGCAGACAGAGCACTCAAATATATAAAATAAATAAACCTTTAAAATATACATTTTAGTAAATATAAAGTATATTAAAAATCCATTTTATGAACGCATGGATTTTCTTTTTTAAAAAAAACTTCTTTCTTTTTAAAATATTTTTTATTTAATTTTAATTTATGTGTGTTGGTGTGAGGGTATCAGATCTTGGAGTTACTGACAGTTGTGAGCTGCCATATGGGTGCTGGGAATTGAACCCAAGTCCTTTTGAAAAACAGGCAGTGCTCTTAACCACTGAGCCATCTCTCCAGGCCCGGATTTTGTCCTTTATCAGTTGATATGAATACCTTTGTACTGGTTCTGTTTTACTATTATGGAGTAACAGTGCCATGAACATTTGTGTATCTTTTTTGTAGAGAGATTTTCATGTCTGTCCACATAAACCAATGGGTCATACACTCAATACATTTGACAGGACAATCATGCTGTGTTCCATGGCAGCTGCCCTGTTGTCTGTGCTCAGGAGTGGTACAGGATGGCCCCGGGCCCTGCACATGCTGTCTGGCACTGAGTCTCTTACCGTAGCCCATCCCATTGGTTTGGAGTCCTGTCTCACCTGAGTGGCTAGTGATGGCAGACTGCACTCCACATGCCCATCTGCGTATCTTGAGGCAGAATCATTCAGGTGTTCTGCCCAGTTTTGACACTCGGTTTAGTTGTAGTAGCTCCTCACATGCTATGGGTCAAATGTCTCTTTTGATATATATTGCGATGTATATTGCTTCCAACTGTGAGTCTTTCCATTTCTTCTTGGTTCCCTTTGGATGTATTTAATTCTGATGAGACCAGATAGATAATAAAATACATATATTACTAAATTTCTCCAGTGGTAAAATTAGAAAAAGACAATATATTATCAGCAAACACTCTTATAAATTCCTTGTAGAAACTTAAATTGCCAAGTTTTCCTAAGACTATTTGGCAACTTAATCTCAAAATTGAAAATATCTTAGATTCAACCACACCACTTCTAGAAATTTCTTCTAAAGGAAAAAGTTAAATAACTT
Source organism: Acomys russatus (assembly GCF_903995435.1). Lineage (NCBI taxonomy): Eukaryota > Metazoa > Chordata > Mammalia > Rodentia > Muridae > Acomys > Acomys russatus. The sequence continues at coordinate 10,042,257 of NC_067148.1, read as the reverse complement.
TACAATAGATTTTTATCATTGTGATGTTTGCATATAAAAAATAAAAAAAATAGAGAAAGTGTGACAATAAGATATTAGCTAAATATATTATGATATATCACATTAAATATTATTTATATAATTATTATATGGGCCAAAGATCACCAATTATATGTCCACTGTCATGAGAAATAGCATTATGAGTAAAGAGGCTCTCTGACTAGTGGGTTAGCATGTGTCCTTTTTAAAGAGGTATCTCCAACCAACACCAAACAGCATCTGTGTGTATGTGTCTGTCTGTCTGTCTGTCTGTCTGTTTCTGTCTGCCTCTCTTTCTCTGTCTGTGTGTGTCTCTCTCTGTGTGTGTGTCTCTCCCACTGTGTGTGTGTGTGTGTGTGTGTGTTAAGATAAGGAAGGTGTCTTGGGTTGTTAAAACATCCAAGGTTTTAAAGAAGGAAATTGAATATGAAACTTCTTCATTTCTAAAAACTATAGCTTACCCATTTTTGCAAAACAATTTTGCACCAATTTTATTAAAATGACACGCACATTTACATACAATGTCTGAGGGAATATATTTCAAATGTTAATAAGTGATAGTTTTAGTTTTATTTTATACATTTATCTGTTTTTGAGCTTTCATATCAATTGTTAGTATTTTATTTTTAGAAGAAAGACAATATGTATTTTATGCTGATAAAAGGGTTTTGGATTTATTTAAATTTTGAGAATAAAATTAAAATAAAAATCACTGAATAATACTTTTGTGCATAATGTCAGACCGATAGGAGTTTAAATTTAGTTTTTCCATTTGGTTCTTCAGTGACAAAGATTCCTCATCTATAAATGTCAATGGTTATAGTTACCATCACTTCCTCAAATTTCATTCATAATATAAAAATATAATTAATAACTAATATACAACTGTCTTTTATCACCAAAAGGTAATGGATAGAAGTGGATTTCTGTATAGTAGTTCAAGACTACCATATGGAGATAAACATTTGTAGACTGTGAAAAATGTGGTGTTGTGAATACCAAACAAAGTTTGCGTGTCACTCTGCTTTTGATAGTCTATCCAAAGGCAATACTGTCTTAGGGGCATTCTCTCAGCAACTCTAAAACTCCTTCCTGAACTGTGTCCTACTTCCTGCCTAGCAGAGATGCTCGGGAAACAGATAAAACGTGCCCGAAGAGTATCAGAAGAGACAGAGTGCACAGCATACTCTCCAGAAGATGTACACAGGTGCTGAGTATGAGGGGAACTTAAGGATGGAGGGAATGAACAAGGGACCACTTCTAAAGACCACAAAGCAAAGAAAATGCCAATAATCTTTATTTTATTTCTTTGCCACCCACCTTTATCACCTTTAAGGCATGGATTGATCCAAATGGATTCAAAAGGTGGAAGAAGCTTCCAGCTGGCTGATAGAGAGTAGCTCTTGTTTCTGTGTACAGCACTTACGTCATCAGGAATCACAGCAGCTCTTCTTTATTATCCCGCTCACAGAAGGTTAAATGTAACACAGGGTAGGCAGATACCTTCAGGCAGTCATTGCGTCATTGAAAATTTGTCTTCAAATGAACCCAGTCCCCTCCTTGCAAGTGCCTGGTTTTAGCCCAGTGAGTGAGTTTATAATATCTGGTCTGTGAAAACAGTGCACCCTCTAACACTTTCACATAACTGAAACTTTTTTTTTTTTCAAGACAAGAGAACAAGAAATCTGTTTTCAATATCTTTACTCTTTCATAATGTGCAACAAGAACAGAGTAGTACTAAGAAGAGTCAGAACTAACACGAGAGATATAGAGGATGTTGCTATTTGCAAAATTTCAACAATTATCTTCTATAGGCCCCCAAATTAGCATATTTGTTAATCAAATTAATTAAGAAGCTTTTCAAAATAAAAGCAATGTTTTAAATAAATATATTCTTTCACAACCATAGAACATTTAGTTCTGTTGTGGTAATGAATGAACATTACATTTAAGAAGTTTATGAAGACATTAGGGTAAAATTATCTAGATATAGTTATAAGTATTCCCTAATTAGCCACTTGCTTGTGTGTTTTACTGTATGTTTTAACAGTATCCCATAGATGCTAATTAGCTAGCTCTCAAATCATCATAAAGACGTTATCTGACTTACAGAGTTTATGTCAGCTCAACAGGATATGATATTATTTTAGCAATGTCTTTAAATTTAGTACCCTATACTAAGTCTAATTCTTGCTAAGCACTTGTATCTGCCTACAGCTGGTAACAGAAAATGAATCCCATTCTTCCCTCAGGAGGATGAGGTCTTCCTGCAAACCTTGGAGTTCCACAACTGAATGTCACTGTCACATCAAGAGTCCATTTAGTGTGCGTCAGGGAACTGCCTGGTGGCTACCAAGTCACTGTGGCCACATGCTTAGTAAACATCTACAGAAACTTCCTAAATTTGATTTTATTTAATAAATATTTTTAAAGACTTTGCTAAACGAAGAAATTAATTTATCTTTCTAGAATTCTGATTTTAAAAGATTCTCTACTCACTTTCATTTCTTCCGTAATTTCATGACTTTTAGAATCTATATGTAATCTGTAAAACATTTGCTAATTTGATTTTCTTCAATGATAAGTTGTGCTCAGATCTCCAAGTTAAAGGACAAAGGCAGAGAGGTAAAATTAGCCACAGCAATGGGTCATAATAAATGTTCATTGGAATTCAGATTATTAACTGTCCCCACATGATCATAAAGATAAAGGATAAAGGAATAACTTACTAAAACCAATAATGTGACATGATATATTTTAAACAGTCTCTCTCTCTCTCTCTCTCTCTCTCTCTCTCTCTCTCTCTCTCTCTCTCTCTCTCATCTCTCCTCTCTCTCTCCTCGCTCTCTCTCTCTCTCTCACACACACACACACACACACACACACACACACACACACACACACACAAGCAGCCAAATACAGCTCAGCGTTTAAAACCCTGCTCCTAAGTTTTAACTTAGATAAATTAACTACAGGAAAAATACTGACACTGTGAAAATATATGTTTATGTGCAACACCCCATAGAGGGGGTCATTTCTGTGAACATCTGAAGACTGTAACAAAACCGGAAGACAGGAGCGAGAAACAAGAGTCCTCGACAGGCGCATGCGCACTGCCCGGGTCACAGCTTCCCGTTCTCCTCGCTGCTTTCCTTCTCCTCTATGGCTTCCAGGCTGCGCTTGCCCTTGGCCTCGGCACCGCTGCCAGGGCCTTTGCTCAGTCCACAAGACAAGCAGGCCAGCTGGATCTGCTTCATGTTCTCCACGGCTTCGTTCTTGGCGTTCTTCAGCAGGTCTCCTTGTCCCTACAACGGACAGAAACAGCAGAGAAGAGCGTTATGCGCCAGGCTCACGCAGTGCCAGTGCTTCGTTTCCTAAGAGATGCCGACAAGGGATGAGACAGACCCAGACCTGGGCGCTCACGTTTCCAGGGATGCACACAAAGTTGTTTTTTGTTTGTTTGTTTGTTTGTTTGTTTGTTTCCCCAGCATTATTGGAGGACTTGGCTCTCTGTCCTGTAACCTCGGGCCTGAAGACAATGAGGAAAGGTGTTCTTCCGTAAAACTGAAAACTAATTGGTTCTTCAGAGAAAACAGCGAAGCGTCTGGTGGTGGAACGCACCTGCCTCGTGCCCCCCGAACTGCTTTCATACATTGGGTTATCCCCCACAAACTTCCGCTGGTGCACTGCTAGCTTTTCACATTCCTTCTGAGCTTTTCAGCATCCCGAGGAAAACGTTCCTGTCTGGCTAGTGGAGAGAAGTCTCTCAAGGTACCACATTCATCGGTCAATACCGACAGCGCACGAGGATCACTGGGACCTGCAGGCTGTCGTTTGCATCAACGTTTCAGAAAATGGTTCCCTGCTAGTCTTAAATTTTGACTTGAGTTTATTATTACGGTGTTTAAGTGCATGCACTGATATTAGCTCAGGGCCCGGAGGACTACAGAAGGGTGCAGAAGTGGGCTGTGTTTCTGGGGTGCACAGACAAAAGAGGAAGTAACTACCCCCTCCTCCTGTTCTCACAACAGTGAGACCCTGAGAGCTGAGGGAGGATGGTGTGGGAGGATGCAGGGGCTGTGAGGCCCGCGGGAGCATTCTATAAAGCAGGGGCTCACTCAGGGAGGGGACAATTGTCTGTTAAACAACGTAGTCCATGACGAAATGCCACCTTTCTTTAGCTTTATGAATGTCATTTTTCCTAGAGTGTGTACAGACTCCCTGCTAAAAATGCCTAAAAAGGTTTATTTCCTCAAGATGTAGTCAGTAGCCGAGTCTAACCTGTTGGGGTGATGGCTACGTCCTTGTTACAATCCCTCACAATAAGTAGTGGCTGCACTTTGCCTACGATTTGTGTTAAACGGACTGTCTTCAGTAAGCTCGGCCATGGACCAGCACTCCCGGAGCCTGGATACATGAACCTTTCTTGTAAGGAGAAGTGATGAGATTATTTGACAGGCACAAGGTCACAGTCACCTAGGGACAGAGATAAACTAAAGCCTTGACTTTCCTCTCTAGGCCCAGGGTCCCTTTCCACACACCATGAGAATAAAATCCTCAAAGACCAATAAGCAGAGACTGCAGGCTGAGGCCTGTCAGTTGGAGGTACATTTCCTGGGGGAAAATATTCACAGTGTTCCTGGAAAAGTCTCTTAGCAGCATGCTAATGAACGAAGGCCCTTCTGGCCCCTGAAAGTTGAAGCCACTTATAATTTATAGACTGCAACTACTAGGCACAGATATCACAACACATAAAGGGCCTACTCTGTGCAGATAACCGTTCTACTCCAATCATAATCCCTCATTCAGTTGTCACAGCATCCCAGGAGATGGGTATTTTTATGAAGCTCAGTTTACCCATTATCAAACAGAACCCCAGAGTAACCACTTTTCCGTGTCGCATAGTTGCTTGGCAGTGTGTCTGCAGTTGGTTCAAGGATCTGTAGTCTTCACCACTTCAAGATATGGCCTCTTTCGAGAGTAAATCATACACTCTTCAAAGTACAGTGAAGCCACCTACCCACTGTTACCCACGGCAACCACAGAGACCGAGAAGAAAATGGTCTCCCCCGTGACACTGAGTGACAGGATGTGGGACCAGGAATACAGGATACAGTAAGAGCCCGCCTCCCCTCACCCCCTATGGGGGTGGGGGTGGGCAGAGGAGAACATCAGAGTGCCTTCCAGTTGCAATATGGGCCACTTTGTCATCTGCTAAGATAATTAGAATGTCTTTTGGCCTTCCTCGCAGTTCTAAGATTGAAGAAAACAGGTTGGACGTCTGTTTATCATTTAATGGTCACAAATAAACTGTTATAAAATGACCTGGAAAGCAGTTAGGCTTTTCTGGTGCCATCAGAAATAACTTGCAACTATCTTACAATGGAGGTTTGAGGAGCATGTTTAAGATGCATCTACAAGAACCAGTTTTGAAGGGCATACATATTGACAGCGTTCTTAAAAATGGAACACTATATTAATGATGCAACTCCGCCTAAAATCATTTTCATGGCTTTACTTTAGACTTAGTTTTGAAATGATCATCAAACACCTTATAAGTAAAGTAGCATCTTTTGTGTCAGTAAGACAAAAAACATGAAACACACAAAGCTATTAGTCGTGGTGGTATAAATGCATAACACACTCGCATGCCTGTTTCTACAGCAGGTTATGAAGTGCATATTAATGAGCCCACTGTCACTGCCTCAGTACTGAGAGGTGGCATCCAAGCCTAAGTACCAAATTGTGCCAGTTCTGGTGAACAGAAGTCAGTCTCTCTAGAATACAATGGCCAGTTGGAGAAAAACAGTTTGTACCAGTGCACAAGAATACAGCGACATCATCTCCTGGTGATGCAGGTGGTGGCATACACTGGCAGAAGAAAAACAAACAAACACACACAGAGCTAAAATTACTAGCAAAGGAAGGGAGAAAATTAAAAGGCTATAGAGAGATTACACGGGAGAAGGGGAAGGAGACAGCTACAGTCAGATTGTAAAGTGAGTGAATGAGTAGACGATAGATGATAGATAGATAGATGATGGATGGATGGATGGATGGATGGATGGATGGATGTTGGGTTTAATTGTTTAAAGGAGATAGTATTAAGGTAACTTTGTTCTGTGGTTCTCCTCCTCTCTCCTTTGGATATTCCTAATTAAGATACTGGAACCAGAAGAGAAATTCAGTTTCTTATTCTAGAAAATCTTAGAGGTGATGTGCGTTACTAAGGACTCCATCTTAGCATTTGTCTTTAGTGGTTTTTCTCATTTTGTGCTCAGAAATGTCTCCTAACAAGCTAGCCGCACCTCTCTTCACCCTGTCACAAACATCGCTGTCTTTGTAGCATTTCCCTTAAGCTATATCAGGCAAAAGGCTCTTGTACAGTGTGTATTTAAGACTCATTCCAAGAAGGCATTTTAAAGAGTGTTTTGATGCTATTCTTTTCAAGCAGGGGTCTTGGAGGAAGAAGAGAAAGTGAAATGTGGGGGGGGGGGGCTTTATTTCCTTAGTGCTTATACATTAAGGCACCTCTTGTACACTAAAATGAATCTGGGGTTATCGTGCAACTAATGCACAATTTGACCACAGAATACTCAACTTGAATGAAACATCAAGGGGCCACTCCTCTGCTATCAGAAAGCCTGTGGGAATCCACGGCTCAGAGGGGAAAATGAATCCAGGGGAAGGTAAGAGTAGCACAGAGTATCCCGGCATGCTGATGCTGATGGGACAGCAAGGAGGACTCCTGGGAGGCGCACACTGCTCATCAGAACACTCCACCATGGTTATCTGTCTCCTGAATATAAGGCTTCACAGTGATTCCAACAAACTGAGAAAGTAACAGTCGGGAACATGAAATTTCGCAATTGATCATCACAAGAAGTTGAAGCTAAAAACTAAAGACAGCTGAAGTATATTTAAAAACGAACATTAAACATCCCTTGCCATAGCCCTTGAACTACACTAACGGCAATTAAAGTACTTGGCCTAGAAACCAGGAAATACCCAAGAGGATTTGAACTGTAAATATGGCTACTGTTTCACAGCATTGCTACTTCGAATCATTCTAATATCTTAGTTCTTATGATATCTTCCTACTCTTTCATTCACTCATATCTCATAGGTCTGTGATTCAGAAGCTGATTACAGTCAATAAAAATGCTACCAGGATGTTAAACGGTAGCCAATATGACTCGAGAACTGAGATACTAAGCGTGAAATGATGTCTCATTATCTCATGACACCACACCCATGAGGGAAGCAAGAATTCTAAAACCAAATCCTCAGTTAGTCACATGTTTTCATAATCTATCAGAAGATATTTAGGGCTTTCTCTTTTTCCTATTTCTCTTGCCAAAAAAAAAAAAAAAAATGCAGTCTCCTCCAATGTCTGAGAATAGTTTTGGCTGCGATCTAGCCGACTCACTCTCAGAAGGCATCTACGGCTCTTTCACACCCACCCCTCCTACAAGTGGCACCTCCCTCGTGCTGTTAGTTCATGAGTGCAGAGGAAGATGCAGTGGCTTTGTCACACGTGAAGGAAATGTGTGGGTGTCTCAGAGCATTACCACAAATATTTAAGGCAGCTAACTGGGACTCTGGGAACGGAAAGACCCTCACACGTATACAGTGCCACACACAAAGAGATGAAGCTTCTCTCTAAGCTGTGTGCAGGTCTCTGAGTGCACATTCATTCAGTTGCAGGCAGACTGGCTCCCTTGATATTTTTTCCATGGGAGAGTTCACATGCTAGGAATCTCCAGCCCCTAGACTCCACTGATGGAAAACCTGCCCACAGAGACCACAGTGGCATAGACAGCATGGTTCACTCCACCTACTGTGTGGCAGATTGGTAGTAGGCTCATATAGCCATTACTAATTCAGAAACCATAGGTCAGGGGGGTCTCTATATTACTTAAAAGAGGTTAAAAAGCTCAGGAGATGGAAGGAATTCTTTGAGTTAAAGGTTTAAGTAAGGATAGTAAGGATAGAAGGATTAGGGAAAGGAGAGGGTAGAGTGTGGGCTAGCCAAAATTAAGGATACATAAAGTCTTATGGGAATCCAGTAATCTTAAAGCTAATTAAGAAATATGCCTTTAAAATGAATTTGAACAGAAGTACCCTACATGAGTGAACAATGCTGCTCCCCCAAAACATGAGCTATTAAATAAAAGTTTCTGTGCCTGGCGTGGGATACCTCCCTTGGAATCATTGGTCCGGGAAGACCTGGAGGTCCCCCAAATAACAGGGGCTACTGGCCTTGATCTTGATTGCTGTAGTGGTTTGAATAAAAATAGTCCCCATAGGTCCATAGGGAGTGGCACTATTGGGAGGGGTGCCCTTGTTGGAGTGGGCGTGGCCTCGTGGGAGGAAGTGTGTCACTGGAGGTGGGCTTTGATGTCTCAGATGCTCAAGCCAGACCCAGTTTCTCCCTCCTCTCCTCTTCCTGCTGTCTGCTGATCTGCATGTCAAACTCTCAGCTCCTTCGGCAGCACCATGTCTGCCTGCATGCCGCCATGCTTCCCACCATGACAAAAAATGGACTAAGCCTCTGAGCTATAACGTTGCCATGGCCATGGCGTCTCTTCACAGCACTGGAAGCCCTGTGACAGTAGCCTACTGTAAGTAGATGGTGACACCATGCTGCTGAAGACACTGTTCACTTTGGATGTAGGCCACAGAGAAACCAACTTCCACAGACCAGGAAGCTCTCTCCCCACTGGCCAGATCATAGTGCCAGAAGGTGCATTCTCTTGGGAAAGAAAAGACAGCAGTGGTCTCACCAAGTGCTGGACCCTGTGTGCTATAACACTGACCGGCCTGCAAGAGGTGCCCACTGTACAATAGTGGCATAGCAGTTATGAGGGTAACAAGCCGATTTCTGATTGGATAGAACGCTGCCTCCACAGGAGCAATGTCATGTCTGGTTCTATCTACCTGGGAAGAAGCCCAGGGCTGAGGAGATCACAAGCCCTGTGGACTAACCTACTATTGCTATTTTGCTAAATGCTCAAGCTATCAAACTGAATTCCAATTGTTTATGTTTATGCTGACAGATTTGTGCTGCTCTCAACTTTGGTCAGAAAAGTTTCTTTTGGTAATGGGTCAGAGTTAATGCAGAGATTAATAATGGGCCAAAATATAAATTATAAATAACTCTGAGTGACCAACAGCTAGTGCATCATCAATATCAACATTTCTCATCTAAGGTTCAGGCAACATCATGGAATAATGGACAGAAAGAATATGAGACTGGACAGATGGGAAGAAGAGCTGTGGGATGCACACGTCTGACCATGACGTGGATGCTGCACACATCAGTTCGCAACAGCTGTGGTTACAATTTCACCTGTCAAAATCCTGCATGAAGAGAAGGGAAGCTATTGGCCTCTGATGGCTCCTGAATGAGAAAAAGTCAACTCCTGTTTAGAGACATGTCCCAGTGGACGGTCCCATACCCAGTGCCCAGGGACAGTACCAAGTGTGTTCAAGGGGTTGCTAATAATATCAAAAAGGAGGACATGAGGCTGAGAGGGAGGGGGTGGGGCAGTATGGAAGTTGGAGAGAGGTAATGGTGGATGGATGCAATCAAGACATTTTTATAAAATATATGAACTTTACAAAAATTTAAAAAACTAGTATTAAAAATAAGTCAAAATCATCTTTATCAATATCCTTCATTTGAGAAACTAAAACAACACACATAAATGCTTTAATACCAGAATAGATGTTTTTCTCTTCGATGGCGCACTCCTAGTGTGTTGCTGTATTTGGAATGTTGCACGAAACATGGTCGGGATTGTTGCTCCCCGGAGTGAAATTTTAACTGGGTAGGTAACGAGGAGGACGTTTGCAAGAACTACAGGGCACCAAGGAATGGTTATTAGAATGAGTATAACTTAATTGCGAAAAAAAGGAAGTTCTTACCTAACTGAGTTATCAATGTTCAGGTCACTTTTCAGAAGCATGGCAATGGTTATTAGGGACATTCTACTTGTCACTGAAAAAGTTGAAATACTTGTAAGGCCCATGTTCCGTCCTATCACCATGACAAGAAGAAGGTTGACTTTTTTAGCTCAATGAGCCTTGGATTGATCCACATTGACCATACATCAATCATAGTGGAGTACGTGAGCTATCATTTTCAGCTTAGCTTTGGCTGTTTTTCCTTTGAACTCTGATCCTCAAACAAATGACACATTGCTTTGTCAAACTATTACGCTAAAATGTAATCTACATACTTTGTTATTTATTGTTTAATCTCTTTTTAATCGCATACTTTATAAAACAAAAAGATAATTTCATTGCTCATCAATACATTAGATTTTTTATTATTAATTTATTCTTGTTACATCTCAATGTTTATCCCATCCCTTGTATCCTCCCATTCCTCCCCCCCATTTTCCCATTATTCCCCTCCCCTATGACTGTTCCTGAGGGGGATTACGTCCCCCTGTATATTCTCATAGGGTATCAAGTCTCTTCTTGGATACCTGCTGTCCTTCCTCTGAGTGCCACCAGGTCTCCCCCTCCAGGGGACATGGTCAAATGTGAGGCACCAGAGTACGTGAGAAAGTCATATCACACTCTCCACTCAACTGTGGAGAATATTCTGACCATTGGCTAGATCTGGGAAGGGGTTTAAAGTTTACCAATACATTAGATTTTTATTAAATATTTTCTTTGATAATTTTACATGTATATAATACAGATTACTCTCATCATCACATAGATTCTTTTATCTCCCTCCTACCCCCTGTCTATTTCCCCTTGCCCATAAACCTCTTTCTTATATTCCTGTCTATCTGTTTTATTTCGTGGCCGACTGAGACCTACCTGGGTGATTACGGATTTGAAACTGTACATTGGAGCCTGGTAGCTCAGCAGCAGCTATACAACTAGACAATGGCTTCTCCTCCCCAAGAGTCAATAGCCAACAGTGTAAAAGTAAACTAGCAGAGCACATGAGCTCTTTCCCCACCCATGACTAGTTGCTGACCAGTCTCACCCACAGTCAGTGCAAGTAACTACACCTACTTTGAGTTCATGACTGCAGTGGGTATGTCATGCCCAGGTGATGGCATTTCACAGGCACTACCCTCATGACTGCAGTGGGTATGTCGTGCCCAGGTAATGGCATTTCACAGGCACTATCCCCATGACTGCAGTGGGTATGTCGTGCCCAGGTGATGGCATCTCACAGGCACTACCCCCATGACTGCAGTGGGTATGTCGTGCCCAGGTGATGGCATCTCACAGGTATATCCCCATACTCTCGCTCTCACATTTCTTCTATCCCCTATTTCACAATGTTCTTTGAAACTCTAAGTTCTTTATTTAAGTCCTCAACAATCACCTATTCTTCATATCTTGGTTAGCCATAGTCTCTATATTTACTACCATTCACTAAAAAGAGAAGATTCTCTGATTAAGGGTTGAGGGTAGTTTTTGTCTATGGGTATAAACACAGACAGTCAGAGGAAAATTTGGTGCTATGTTGATTTTATTAAACAATTGTTGCAAGCTTCCCACTTAGGCCTCTGACCTCCTTGGGCATGGGTTGTTGATGGCATCTACAGTACTACTCACAGGACTCCTCCTAGGGTTCAGGCCTCAAATTCAATCAGAGGATAGTTGGTTGTACCCATAACAGCTGTGTTATTCTTTTATAAATGGGCACGTCTTGACTGGAAGGTTGGTTTTATAATTCACAGAGTTTATAACTGAATAAGACCACTGATGTCTCTTCTTGGCTACCTGCTGTCCTTCCTCTGAGTGCCACCAGGTCTCCCCCTCCAGGGGACATGGTCAAATGTGAGGCATCCCCCTCAGGAACAGTCATAGGGGAGGGGAATAATGGGAAAACGGGGGGGGGGGGGGGATGGGAGGATACAAGGGATGGGATAAACATTGAGATGTAACAAGAATAAATTAATAATAAAAAAATAAATAAAAATAAAATTTAAACAAAAAAAAAAGAAAGAAAAAAAAAAAAAAGACCACTGATGTCTGTTCTTGTCCTATATCGTACCTTCTTGCACTTTGAAAGTTAACCAGTAGAGATTGGGATGTAAAGAATTCAAACTGCAGGACAAGCAGGTAACTTATATTCCTAATCCCACTACATGGGAATAGCTCTGAGACTGGCAGAGATACCAATGTAAATGCATAGAGAGGCCTCATGTTGGCCATAGATTTTCTGTGACTTATTATTAGAGGCCACTCTTAGTATAGCATGACGGAAGATTGCAGAACGCCTTATGTTGACCCATACAATGACCAGAAAACTAGTTTTAATTGTTCTGTGCATCCCGCAAACATCATACAATTATAATGTTTGAACTGTACAATGCTTGTGAGAAATTGTATTTTCATGACAAAATAACCAGACACTGATGCTAGATCATACCTGACAGGAATCATTCCTCTCAGGATGATGGACACTGACATCCTGCATCCTCCTAGCTCCATCCCCAGATGACTCTGTTGTTGTTACTCATCGGATTTGGACAGCTTCCTGGGCAGCATTGTAGAAAACATCTGATCCAATTTGGGCCACCATTTCAATCTACCACTAAGCCTGGAATCTCTCAACATTTAGAAACTAGACCACATATAATCCCTGGCTTGCTTAGGCATTTTTTTCCAATCCTTTTGGTCCCCTACCAAGGTATTGTTCAGCCTGAAGAAACCTTAAGAGAAAGATGCCCCATTCCCTCTAAGGAGGTGGGGGGTCGTATAGGTTTCTGTTTGCTCTCTTGGTCTACAAATGCTTATTCTCATTGGGAGGTGGTCATAAGTCATTATTGGTCTTATACAGAGAAAAAACTAGATGAAATTCAAAAATGTCTCTCTTTTCCTTTATCTTGTATACATAGGTAAGGATAGAACAAAAGGTAGATTATTGAACCTACTCCTTAACTCAAAGCATTAATTGTTGCTCATAATGAAGATTATGTCTAAGTCATTGGTATAGCATTTAGTATATTGATACAAAACATGGGCATGCCAAATACTTGTCAGATTTTAGCATGAGAATATATATCCTAAGTCTAACAGATAGATATGACTCTATTGATATATGAGGCAAAATAGTTAAATAATGTCTTCAAAAGCCTCAGAGACACACAGAATATGGCATTTAAAGATGTTTTTATAATCCAAAATTTCTTTGACAACAAGACAAGTTAACTCCTGACAACACCCAGCCAACCTCAAAGAAGATGATGAGCATCAAAGAGCCCTCTTACAGAGATGGCTTCAAGTGTGGCAAACAAGCCACTGGGCAAAATATCCTCGTTCCTGCCACAAACAGAATTCTGCCTAAAAATGGGCAACTTAGATGCAGGCAGAGTTGATGGCCACAATCTGCCAAGACAGAGTAAGCAAGTCCTCAATAGTTCCTGCCTTGTGAATAAGTCTGGAGGAGAAAGCCAGAAAGCAAAGATGAGACTCCAAAGTTATAGAGAGTGTTGGGTGACTGTTCAGGCAGTAAACTGCCTGAGTCAATTTGTTCATTTTGGAAGCTGCTAACTTGCACTCTTGGTTAACTCAGGAATTTAAGTTTTATTCCTTCTCAAGTCTCTGAGGAGCACTGAAGGCCAGATAGTATAGTTTTACAATCAAGTTTAGTTGGTTAGGGGATAAGATCTTAGATCAACATAAAGAAGTTAAGTTATTAGAGTTGTTTTTAGGATAGATATTGAATTTCATTCAGAAATTTAGACCCAACAAGACAGGAAAGACATTTACTTCAAGCTGGACAAGTGCGAATAGCCAAACTACTGTGAATTTAACATATATAGAACTCATGATTGTCACAAGGTTCTCCCTGCTGTATGCACTTTGTTTTATACATGTGTAATAAAATAAATGTATTTTAAAAATAAAATACACAGTTTTCCAACTTAAAAAAAAAAAAAAAAAGTAAGAAAGTTAACCAGTAGAGCCGACAACACCAGCTCAAGTCCAGCCTGCAAGCGAGCTGTGTGGTGGTGTCTTTACAATCAGGTGTATTCTCCAGTTGCCTGACAGCAAGAGGTTTGACCAGAGCCTGCACTGTATGGGGGACTCTGAAGCCTCCCCGACCAACAACTGCTATGGAGGAACCCCACAGCTGGCACCACAGCTGGCACCACAGCTGGCACTGCCAGCTATCTGTTTAGTAGTCCACTGCTCTAGGTGTGGGATTAGCTACCTCTGCAGACTTCCCCTATATCTCTGTTTTCATTAGTTTGGTACGTGATAGAATGCTTCAGTGTCAACAGTGACAGTGCCACCCACTTCCTAAGTAAGGAAATTACTCACATTTTACTCCAGTAATTGACTCTAGCCCCAGGAAGTCCAACACCCTCTTCTGGCATCTATAGGTTCCAATACTCATGGTCCACAGACATACATGAAGATAAAACACTCTCAAGGTAAATTGAAAATAAATCTTAAAAAGGATGCCATCATAAACCCTAATGGGATTTGATTCATGATGGGCATCAAGCACGACTTGGAAGGATGCTGCTGACGTGCTCATCCATCACTCCATCCTCGGATACCATCTCTCTTTGCAGTAGCAATGAGCCCTAATTACATCCCATGCCAGTTGGCCTCCAAAGACGGCAACTCACATAATTTGAGAAGAGCCAGAACTCTGACAACGGTGAACCTTGAAAACTAAAGGCATTTTGGCAGTGACACAAAGGATTCGGGGAAGGTTGGGAAGAAGACATCGCCAAGAGTAAAAGCAGGGTGGCAACCCTACTTCAACCTGGAGAAGACTCATTCTCTGTTTAAGATGTACCTGCACTCATGTGGAGGCTTTATTGGGGATCCTCAGGATGTGTCACCCTCCTTCGCCCCCAACAGCTGACTATCTCATCACTTCAGGGCTACAGGATTGTATCATACACAGAAGGGTTGCTCACTCCATGGTAAAGATATTTTTTAAATGGCTATTTCTTTCAGAACAGGAGAAAGCACAAATGAACTGAAGTCCTCTGTCAGCAAAAGGAGTTAATAGTGAGCATCATCTTCCGTGACAGACCTGCTGCAGTTCTCAAGATTCCCTGTGACGGGTTCCTTCAAGGGTGCAGCATTTGAAAGGCCATCTGTGTGCTGTGGGCAATGACTGCAAGCCTAATCCACTTACAGAAAATGTCAACAAAACTGCTTCAACACCAGTGAGCTGAATAATAGAAAACCCTAAGCTAAACTGGAAAAATATGATTCTGAAAGCCTTATGAATTTCAGTTCCCAGCGTCCTGAGAAGGCTTCCACCGTTCTGACAAAAGACCCATTCAACCGGATGACAGAAAGCATGGCTTGATGATGCCCCGCTCTCTACTCTGCCTCTCATGCTTATATTCCTCTCCTCTACGTTAATTAATCTAATAAGAAAAGACAGAAGATCGAGGATCACCTCTGCAGTTCAATAAAATTTCAACAAACTAGCATTGTTGAAGAGTTCCAATATCTCAGATGACCTTGCATTGCCAAAAAAAAAAAAGTCCTTGAAATTTAAGTTCATGCAACCTTTTTGGTTGCCATATGATATCACTGGACATCCTGGAGAAGCCACTACTGCAGAAACCTTAACTCTAGTAACTCAAACTATTTTCATCTCCAGAGACTCACTCATAACAACTTGAGGGGTGTAGGATGCTCCAAAGGTCAGAGCAGACAAAGGCTGGGAAGGTCCTTACTAATATTACAAGAGTGTGTTTTTAAAAATGCAATCTGATGTTTTCTGTGTGAGGTTTCTTTTTAAGAAGTTTCTGATTACACAGCTCTAATTATTGGTATTTGGTTGCTCGTCAAAAGGCACTTCTGAGAAAGTGCTAGAATAAGAGTGCAGATGTGAAACCAAAGGCCCCCAACAAGGTGGACTGACCTCAGCTTCAGCTGCTTCGTCCCAGCATTGTGCCATGGCTTCCAAAAGCAAACTGGTATGTGTGTGTGTGTGTGTGTGTGTGTGTGTGTGTGTGTGTGTGTGAGAGAGAGAGAGAGAGAGAGAGAGAGAGAGAGAGAGAGAGAGAAGAGAGAGAGAGAAAGAGACTGAGCCCCCTGTTCTACAACTTCAAAGACACTTCCATGCCACTTTGCAGTGCTGGCATCCTACAGTCCTAGTGGCACTACTGAGTCTGGTCTAGACATGTCCTTTCACTGAGGACACCCATGCTTCAGTCTCTACAACTGATGCTTTCGTAGACTGGATATTAGCACGTATATGTAGTCCAGGCCTATTCCCAGAACTGGAAAGCACCCGTTCCTCCTGGCCTGAGTCCCAGATCTGTGTAAATTGGAGTTGCCAGGAAGACTTGCCAGAGGGGTGACTACAATATACTGTTTACCAGAGGGGTGATTACAATATGCTGTTTGCTAGAGGCGTGACTGCAATATACTGTTTGCCAGAGGGGTGACTATAATATACTGTTCACTAGAGGGGTGACTTCAACATACTGTTTGCTGCAGGGGTGATTGCAATCTACTGATCACCAGAAGGGTGACTGTAATATCCTGCCCCTCGAGTGACTGAGGATAATGCAGCTCCTTGTGAGTGCTCTGCTTCTTCATAAAAATCAAGCTGAATCTATGGCCAACTTGGCTTCCACATCCACGGCCGATTGGAAACCTGGTCTATTATGAGTGTTTATTCTGCTGTCTCAAATCCACCGGGGCATCTGGCTAAACACCAAACCAATGGCCATTCCCAGGAAAGGCCTATACCCATTCTCTGCAAACTTGAGATCCACTAAAGCTACAGATCTCACACTCAAGCTGCCCTCAACACAAACTGAAGTAGTGCATGAGTGTGTGTGTGTGTGTGTGTGTGTGTGTGTGTGTGTGTGTGAGTTAAATGTTTTCAACCGTGTACAAAAGTGGGATGTCTAGTAAATGTTAATTTATGCTTGGTCATTCAGGGTCATTCTGGCTTGATAATTCATCTGTCACTACATATGTTTGCTCCACTCTACATATCTCTAACAAACAGAATTCTTCTACTAATTAATATCGATGAGTAGATCTTAATATTCAGACACTGTTAACATCTGCTATACCACACACATAAAATTAGCCTAAGTGCCACATAAAATCTTCCACACTGTTATTTTTTTTTAACCCACATCACAAAGCAAAGTTTACATAGCACTAACACCTTGGAAGAGAATTCCCCCACTCTTGGTGGACTCCGAAGTGACAAACACTGTTGGGGTAAACAGCAAGGTCACAGCAGTGAGTGAGTACCACCTCTGAGGAGACTTACACTTCCCAGCCTCACTCCTGATGACTTTATAGATTTGCACCACTAATGCATATATATGTGTCAAAACATTTCTTCTAAATTTCAAATACCATCATTCTTACCTTTTTATTCTTAAATCAACTTTATAAATATATATGGCTGGGGGGAAAAAATCACCATACATTCACAAAACCTACAGTTTTGTGTCATCCCCATGCCTCCATAATCCTTCCTTCTATGCAGGCCTCTGAGCTCTTCCCAGAATAGATGACTGTGAAAAATGAAGCTAATGAAGGCAGTGGGGAAGGATGCTCACATTCGACTGACACGACAGTAGCTGATATTCCTTAGAATTTGATATGTGAACTAAGAAAACAAAAGGAGAGTAACAGGAAGTTTCAATTACCCCTGTAGAAAATCAGGAACTCTCTCTCTGAAAAGCCTTGACGATACTCTCTGTAGCCACAGTTCCATTACAAACAGAACAACCTGTAACCCTTCCTACTTCACCTCTTCAGCACAAATGTTAAGGGTGTCAAAAAAAAAAAAAAAACATGGAAAACCACATAATTTTATATCTAACTACAACTACACATAATATACATAAATGTAATCACATATGTTTTAAATATATGCTAATATGTATGTATATACTTTAAATGAAGTTATGTCATTTAGAGCCATAATGCTTCCCTCAAGAGCTATAGACTAACAAAAACCCCAATACCAAGCATGAGAATCCTCCTTTTGAGAGTTTTTCCAAGTAGTCCAAGAACTCACTTTGTAGACCACGCTGGCCTCAACTCAGAGGTCGGCCTGCCTCTGCTTCCCAAGTGCTGGGTGTGCGCCAACCATATGAGCCTTCAAACAACAGCTATTTAATTGGACTTAAGGCATACTCAATAGGGGGGAAATCATGTCTGGCACTATAAATCTAGCCAACCACCCTTGGCTAGGGATGTAAAAAGCTGAGCAGCGGAGGTCAGAGGTGAACAGCGGAGCTGCACAGAAGGATGAAATCACACCATGCAACAGATCCACTTAAGAGGTTTAATAGGGAGATACAGGAACCATCCCTAGAGACACACATGGAGAGAGAGAGAGAGAGAGAGAGAGAGACAGACAGACAGACAGACAGACAGACAGACAGAGACAGTGAAAGGTAGAGAAGAGTTAGAGAGGTAGAGAAGGAGAGAGAGGAGAGAGAGAGAGAGAGAGAGAGAGAGAGAGAGAGAGAGAGAGAGAGGAGGGTCTGTTCTTTTCTATGGCCCTGGGCAGGACCACGCCCCCATGGCAAGTAAGCAGTGACATCACAGGTAGGCAGACTGTCGCAGAATCCTAACAAGGGAGGTTTCCAGTGTGGGGTACCCCACCCCTAGATGAAGAACTACAATCAGGTCACAACTGCTGAGAGAGGGAACATTCGTCTTTCCTAGAGATGAGTCCCCTATATGCTTATCTGATATCAAGTGGTCTGTGACACTAAACAGACTCAGCAAGGTACATTTATATTTTTTATTCATGCAAATATCTGGATCTATATGTACAAATAATAATTAAAGAATAAGAGATGATCAGTTTGAAAGGGAGCGTGGGGAGTAATATGGGAGACACTAGAGGGAGGAGAAAGGGGGAAAGAATGTAATTCTATTTTAATTTAACAAAAAACGAGAAAGAAAGCAACACAAGCTGACTTTTGAGCTGGGATGCACTGCACAAGCAGGGCTTCTCTGAACACGTTCACATGTGGCCAAATCAGTAATAGGCCAGTGGCCTGTGAGATGGACACACACCAGGTAGGATTCAGAAAAACCAATCTGATTAACCCTTTCAGAGAAGTGGGAAGCTCAAAGAGCCTTAGCCAGTTGTCACAAAATTAAAGGAAAGAGGTGTGAAGCAGAGCCCTCCTAAGGCCACAAACCAAGAAAGAAATCCACTGGCCTCCCCTCCCAAGGGAGAGGAAAAGAGTGCACTGGCCCCAAGGCACTTTTGCAGAATGATTGGCCTTGAGGTTCCACCCAGGAGACCTACTATATGCATGGCCTCAGAGTCTCACCTAAAGACCACAAGCAGCCTGTGTCCCAGTAACTCAAGAAAAAATGTACTAAGTGGGAAGGGACAAGGCTGTTGCCTTTTTGCTCACACTCATTGCCTAGTCAATAACAGAGGGAAAATGAGCTTTGAACTGTGCTGCTGCCACACTGTAAGGCTTCCCTGGCTGCTTGGAGAGAAAGCCACCTTATTGAAAGGGATAGACAGAGTGGAGCTGTGCCTGCTGGCAGCTCCAGGAAGAACGATTAATAATCTCTGAATTGGCTAAGTGACCTTAAGAATGCCACTAGCTCTCCTTTTCTGGGAAGCATGGGATTTAATGAGAGCTTCTTTGAGTTCTCCTAGCATCCTAAGAGTTTATTAATTAAAGCTTCGTTTAAAGGTGCTGTGTTGGAATTCACTTAATTATGTGAAACACAAAAGACCAGAGTGGAGAAGAAGATAAGGAAGCAATTAAGTAGGGAACACCAGGATGCTGTGGGACCACACAGCAAGGACACCTGCGTGAGAGTATGTTGGGGGTGGGAGAAGTGGGATGCCAGTGCAGCATCCTGAAGGCAGCATGTGTGACAACCGAAGTTCAGGGGAGGAAGGGTGGAGGATAGGGTGGTTTTCCTGCATGCTTGAGTACCTGTGTGCCTGCGTGCATGCATATATGCGCATGTGTGCACATGCGTGTTACAGATGCCCACCCCCAAGCCTGGCTGCTTGCACTTTCATGGCTGAGCTACATACCCCCAGCTCCAAGACACACTGCTGAGGTCTCAAGGACAGCACCATCAAATTCCCAAGCCCCGGAAGAACAGGAACAAGTTCACTGTAGGGAGACTAGAGCCTGGGAGAAATGAGAGAGGAGACTGGAAAGGAGGGGGTGGGGAAGACAGGCCACAGACTTGTACAGAGCAACTCTGAGAAGTGCAGGAAGGGCTGAAGAAATCTGAGGCTGCATGGTGGCCACGCCATTTTTATATTTAGAAAAGCTTCCCCATCCGCTGTGCTATTTAAGGGGCAGGAGCGTATAAGAAAGAGGAGAATTAACAAACTCACGGTAAGAAAGGGCAACCCTGACGGTGGGGACTAAGGGAAGAAACAGCTCCTAAGGAGATGCCCAGGAGGGCTGGTCTAACACAACCTGGATCAGAAAAAGATCTCCCTCCCAGAAACTCAGTTTCCTGCCTGGGATAATGCAGGGTTCATTAACTCACCGAGGTAGGCATCTGACAGGTGCTACTAAAGCAGGCTGTGGATGTGCTGGCTTGGCTGTAGTGTGGAGATGTTGGGTAGCGGGACACATGAAGTGTGTGCGAGTGAGCGGGGACTACCCAAAGGTAAGCAGAGACAGCTCAGTAACAGAGGTGACAGCACAGAGAGGATCAACTCCATCTGTACAGACAGTTACCATCCAGAGAGAGAGAGAGAGAGAGAGAGAGAGAGAGAGGGATGGGGGCAGGGAAGGTGAAGAGATTCCCCCCTCCAATCCAGAGAAATGCCAACATTTAACAGGAGGGATAAGGGAAGGAAACCTGCAAAGGCTTCTGGGAGAAGAGCCATAGACGCGGTAATGAGACAGGACAGTGTGCAACAATGAGGAGGGGACGCTCCCAAGCAATCAAGTAAGAAAAAAATCAAGTAAGACTGACAAGTGTTGGCAGTCTGTCACAGTGAGGTTTTGGTGACCTTGGAGAGAATCGAGTGTTGGAAAAGAGGACAGATTAAAGTTGGCTAAGGATGAGTGGGAGGTAAAGAGGTGGGTTCGGTACTTATAAACAACTTTGCTAAGAAGTTTGGGATGTGGGTGGGAACAAAGAGGAAGAACGCTGGAGGGGCCAAATTCATTTCTAAGAGCCTTTTATATGTTTGAGAAATAGAGATATAAATTCAGCTAAGCTGAACAATGGATAACTAAACAATGAGTTGTGAAATGAAAAAAGGAAAAAGATGAAACATTATAGAGACAAGCCCAAACTTGAGGGTTATTTCTCAAGCTTGATTTATCCCAGGACCCTAATGTTTGTTTTCTCCTAATTTCAGAGCCCTTTACTTGTGTGAAATGGAAAATCTGCTCAATAAATAAAAATATGAGTTACATTAATTTGAATATGCATAAATCTACCCAAAGTTAAAAGTAAAAGCAGATTCCTTATGCTCCAAGTATGTCTAGTGCCATACAACGGGAGATTTTTCACATCATCCAGCAGGGGGCAGCCCTGCTTTGGGCTTGGGTGGAGAGAGTGCATTTGTGCACACACTGCTGGTGCTCCAGGGATTAGAAACATTCTTAGGAAGCCATTTGGTTCATTCCTCTGCTTCCATGTGGAGCTGCAAATAAATTCTGATAGCTTTCAAAGTCATCAGATACAATGATGTTCCATAAGTCAACACCGCCATTCTAAGTGAACGAGCTGTTCGTAGGCTGCAGGTGGAAAAGGGTCTTAGTAAACTCTGAAAGTCATGCATCTCCAAAGGCCCATCATGTTTTAAATTTTTTAATTTATTTTAATTTCAATTTGTTCTCTTTACATGCCAACTGTAGCCTTCTCCCTAGTCCCCTCCTGGTCCTGCCCCCACCCCCCCCCCGCACCTCCCAACCCCTGTCCCTCATACCTTCCCCCTCTCCCCTAGTCCTCAGAAAGGGGCAGCCTTCCTCCCCCATCATCTGACCTCAGCCTATCAAGTCTCAGCTGGACTGCCTGCATCCTCGTCCTCTGTGGTCTGGCAAGGCTGCCCTGCTAGGGGGAAGTGATCAACAAGTGGGCACCAGAGTCCATTTCAGAGGCAGCCCCTACTCGCCATATTGTAGGGCCCACAAGGAGACTGTGTTGCCTAGCGACTACATCTGAGCAGAGGGTCTAAGTCTTCACCATGAATGGTCTTTAGTTGGTGCATTAGTCTCTGTAATAGCCCCCACGCCACTCGTGGAGTTCCTGGCCCCTCCAGGTCCTTTTTTTTCGGTCCCAGCTCTTCCATTAGAAGAAGTCCCAATTGAGGAATTGTCTCCATCAGTTTGGCCTGTGGTCATATCTGTGAGGCATTTTCTTTCTTTTTAAATATTTATTACTATGTATACAAGGTTCAACCTGCATGTGTGCCTGAATGCCGAAAGAGGACACAAGATCTTACTATAGATGATTATCAGCCACCACGTGGTTGCTGGGAATTGAACTCAAGACCTCTAGAAGAGCAACCAGTGCGATTAACCTCTGAACCATCTCTCCAACCCAAGGCCCATCATTTTATTGTCATGACGGAACCACTTTTTTTTTTCAATACTAGTTCAAATTGGTTTTCTCATATGTCAGCTCAGGAAATGAGTCCATATTTTTAACTTGAAAAATGAATGTTAGAAACTTAGGTTATGGCCCAGGCTAGAGAACAAGACCGGTGTGCAGCAGAGATGCCCAGAGCAGCACAATTGTTTTATTTCTTACTTTCCTATCTTTCTTCACTTTCTGATTTATAATCATAGGTATAGTTCTTTCCTGAGGACTTGTTTGGAGATGAACCTTAGAGACTGGAGAGAAGCTGTGATGAGGAGATAAAAGGAAAGAATGTACAGAGAGACATGGCCAGGAGTAAAAACAGCCACCTGCAGAGCTGCAGAGGGACCACCACAGCTGGCACACGTAGTGAAAAGGAAAGTCACCAGGAGAAACAAGTAAGAGCATCTTTAAATGGAATGACTTACTGAGCAACATCTCAGCTGATGATGACCTTGACAGGAATTGGAAGAAACAGCCCCTACTGCACATATTCTTCCTATTCTGTGGCTTGAGACTACACATTTTAATAATTGAATGCTAATCTCAAGAATATTAGGCCACCACAGCCAATTTCCTTGGTCCACAGCCGTATATTTTTGTTTTGTTTTCTTTCTTTCTTGGACTTGGACCACATGTAGATTGCCCCACGCTCCGTTCACATTCAACACTAGATCACTGTAAAGTGAAGGTCTCCAAGGCTTCTCATCCATGTGTAGACGCCACTTATCTCATGGAGTTGGGAAAATATAAAGAATTCCTTAGTAGGAACAAATTTCTAAAACATATACAAGGAACAGACTCAGAATACAAAATGTCAATACTCAGACTACTAAAAGAAAAGAAAATTTGTTTCTATTTTACGATCAAGCCTCATTCATCATTCTGAAGGCTAGAGGAAGATGAGATTCAGCCTGGGACCTGCTCACAAAAGCATGCCATTTAGGTAGATGTGCCCGTCTGCACTCTCGAAGGAATCAACAGCTAAGGGCTCTTTCCTTTTGCTTTACAATTCTGGTGTGACTCAACCACCAAGGCAGTGTCCTCAACAAAAATCTACTGCCCACAGTGTGAGACACCAGACACTTGTGGCTACTGAGCACTTGCAATGCTACTTGCACCATTAAAAAACAAAATGAGAAATTCATTTAATTTTAATGATGCAATGCACATTTGAATCGACATTCATGACTAGCATTTGTTGGAGAGTGGTGCCAACCTCCAGCGAATGAAGCAACGTTATTTTTACTTCAGCCCTTATGGTACCTGCCATGGTTGCAACTTAATAGCTAGTTGTGCTACGCTCTGAATGTAAGTCCCTGTGTGCAGTAGCTGCACACTTTGTATTTCAGGGCCCACCTTATGACCTCTGGGAAACCTAACTATCTCTCTAAGGGTTCCTCCTCCTAAACCAATTACAATCTGAAGTACTTCGGATTAGGATTACAACATATAAACTTATGGGTGACAGAATCCAGCCTAGAGCATCACTCCCTCAATCACTAACTTGATATCTACACCCAACTGCACTAGACTCCTTTCTGTTTAAAGCAAGATTGCCTCCCAGACTGTGAAGAGAAAGCCCCGCCTGGCCCTCTGAACTAGGGAGGCTCTTCTCTGCATGTGCACACCCGGGAGCGTAGGAGCTCAGTGTAACCATACAGTGTAGCCTTTCTGTGAAAGGTGGAAATTCTTGCCAGGCTACAAGCTAGAGCCCCAGCTCTAGGCTGTTTGGGTCTCAATATTGGCCTAACCTTCAGGCCTAGATGAAAATGGTGATGAGAGAGAGATGGAAGGGTTATTCTAGAAGTGTAAGAGAGACAAAGCAAGGGTGTCGGTCATTTTGGAGTCTGAGTGAACGCTAGGAAAGGGCTCACCCCCTCTAAGCATCTTCATGTGTTTATACACACTAGGAATGGGGAGCTCTAGATAAATATTTAAAGAGTAACAATGGTGAGGATGGTGATCATTCACAAAGGAGGAAGGAACTCAAAGATAAAAGTCACCCAGACATTTAGAAAGATTATATGAAAACCTCTGAAGTTCACTTGCATTATTAATAATGGGACCTTACTTTAAAAAGCCAAAAATCTGAAGAGAATCAGAGTGCCCAATCCTCTTATGAGCAACAACAACAACAGTTTCTAAAGTCTATTCCACTGGGCAATTTCTGATATTCTTTTATGGGTTTTATCCACATAAGTCAATTCAGCAAACACATGTTGAATTTCTTCTCTTGTAATAATAAAAAATGTAATATGAACATTATAATTATAAAATAAAGAATAAGGCCAAGAAAAATCCTTGTAAAATACGCTCTGCTCATCTGCACTCTGCATACACCTGGGAAACAGGTGCAGGGAGATAGAGCTGCCATTGATGGAGAAGCCTGGGCGCCGGTGGCAATCACCCCCAACAGTCAAGATGCAACCACCTAGACGAAGAGAAAACTAAAGATGGCGACAAACATTTGTACCAAATTACCCAGTCCAGTGTGTAGGCGAGCCTGTCTGTAGCCTACAAAAATAGAACACTTGGGGTTGGGTGGGGGAGACCAAGTTACACAGAGGTGAAGCAAAGAAACCTCCAGAAAGTGCAAAAACTGGTCCCCCAAGAGACAGAGAGGCTTTGAACCTGTGGCTCTTAAAAGCAGGTTTGGCATGGTAGTATATCAAACAGGGATGATGGGCACCTTGAATGAGGTTAACAGGCTTTGTAGCCACTCAGAACAAGGGTTTCACCCTCCCGCAGGCTAGTTAGTCACGTTGTCTGGAGCCCACTGCATGGCCTCTATACACTTGTTTTTCTGACCTGAAGTTCATCTGCAGGCTCACCTTCAGTTCCACCCCCACAGGAGCTGACTCAGCATTCTCAAAGGAACAGACCGTGACAATACAGCAGTTTAGCGGAACTCAGGGAGGACACTGTGTAAGCCACAGGTATTTTCAGAGAGAATGGGTGTGAGTGTTGGGGGTCAGGAAGCTTCCCTAGAAAGTAAGAGAGGAATATGTGTAGGCTTGAGTGACACAGAGCAGTTACCTGGTCAGGTGAGTAGGGAGGGCAAGGGCACACTTAGAAGGGAATGTTCCTGAAGCCATACTGGTGTGTGGGGGTGTTGCTCTGAGCTGGGACTCCAGGCAAGTGCAGACTGACAAGGTGAAGAGGCAGGGCCCAGCGAAAGCCTCCCGGCAGTGGCTTTTCCAGGCCAAGAACACAATGGCTTTTCTTCCATTTGAAAGGCAAATGGTAAATCATTTCTCTCATCCAAGTACGCCTGGATTATTTATAAAGGTGTTTTTATTTTAATGTCCTTAAATAAATTCAGAGCCTTTGTTTATGCAGAAGACTAAGATCTGTCCCTTGGGTTTTCAGTTCTCGGAGCATTAGGTAGACTTGAAAGGGGGACCAGATGCCCTAAAGATATGAGCTCCACCAAAAGAGTCTAATTCTCCTGTGGGGTCAGAAATTAAACTCTGTTTACTTGTCAAATTCATCTAAGGTTAAGATCTAGATGACCAGCAACTTAAATCCCTCCTCTAATATTCTCTGGATCCTTACGCTTCTTTCTAGTGCTTCAGTGGACATGAAGTGCATATGCTCATGTCACCGACAGTCGCTGTCAACAGAATCCATTCTCTCCCAGGCTAACTAGAGGAGGAAAGGGAGGAAGTGTCTGGCTTTCTCCTTTCCTGACTCCAGCTCGCAAGGACTTTCCGAGTTGACTCGGGCCACACAATGCCCATTGTCTCGAGCCTCTTGCTCTGCTTGCTCAATGTAGTTACTGCAAATACACGCTTTCTGCATGTATAGGGGTTCACATGCTGGCTTCCCTTTTCACAGAGAGCTGTTTCTTGAATATATGAAGGGCGCGATAAGCAGGAACCGGTTTCCTGCAACATGTGTGCTAAGAGAGCGAGGGCAGTGTGCAAATCGCCACGCTCTCGCCAGCAGGCAGGCACCGTGCACTTCCAAAGCATCTCTCTAGTTATTCCAGCACAAATTCAAAGTAAGTGCTTTTAAGCGGATTGGAGGAATAAAATGCCAGTTCAGTAATGTGCCCCCATAGGGCATGAATAATTCTAAAGCAATTAATAACGAAGCCTGATTTAATCAGAGGTTGGGAGGTGGGTGCAAACTTAGAGTAAACTCTACCCATATCTGTGGCTCAAAGCAACTGTAATTTTTGCAGATAGCACATATAGTTTGTATCTCTGTTACAAGACACTGGAGAACAACAACTTTTTACCAAGAAAAGGTACATTTTTTTTTTGGCTCATGACTTCAGAGGTTTCTGTCCAGGGCCGGCCTTGTTGCTTTCAGGTCTTCAGCAGCAGTGGGAGCACATGGAAGGAAAGGACACTTGCTTCATGGGGAGAAAGAAGCAAAAAAAGAGAAAGAAGGGGCTGAGTCTCAATGGCCCCCTCAAGGCCAATGGATGAAGTGACCTGTCCCCCTCCAACACACACATACACACTTCATTTTGAAGAGGTTGCACACCCCCTTCCAGTGACTCTGCAAGCTGGCAACCAAGCAAGCCTTCAGCATGGTGCTGGGGTTCCTTAAGAACCACCCACGGCAGCCAAATATTGTAGGTGTGTGTGTGTGTGTGAAATACATTGTTTAGTACATATTTAAGGAAAGCAGCTTAACCTTCAAAAACTAAAGTTGTTTTCCATTGATTAGAAATTCCAAGACAATAGAAGCCACAAACCACTTCCTTTCTAGGTGACTCATGGTGTTGGCTGCTAGTAGCATGTGACAGCTGGCCCATGAATACTTATGAAAGATGGAGGTGCCAATCTCCTTATACTAGAGTGCATGGTAAGGCAGTTTAAGAGCTCTCCATCCAGAGCACAACTGAGTCAGGAGTCCACTGGGAATACTATCCTCCAAAAAAAATACTCAAGAGTTTCAGTGTTTTTAGCACACGTAAGGTTGTACTGACAGGTTTACAGACCTAAGTGGTGTTTATGTCCACAGAAAGAATTCTATTCAGCTACAAAGAATCTACATGGCACCTATGAAAGCCTGCAACATGACTACTTAACAGTCTTTCTACAGAATCATCTCACAAACTTCAAACCTACGGCCCAACCATCATGATTTTGTGGTGTGCTGGTTAGGTGTTCTGTCAAATGGACCATAGGGGGAAAAGTCAATGGAGAAAACTGTCTTTTTTACAGAAAGTGCCGCAGTGTGGTCAGGGTTGAAGACTTTAATGAAAAGAGCTGAAGGATGAAAGCGTTTATTTTGGCTCACAGTTCTAGAGGGATCCAGTCCACTGTGGCTGAGAAGCTGTGGATTCCGGGAGGGCAGGCATGGCGGCAGAAGCAAGAGGCTGGCTCCTCACACTGCATGCATGTCCAGCAAGTGGAGAAGTGGAAGTCAGGCCACCCTCAACTCATGGACCACTCCCAGGAACCTACTTCTGCTGAGGCTCTGATTCCTAAAGGTCCCACAGCTTTCTAAGCAGCGGCCCCAGCTGGAGCACCTCACATTCAGATCCCAACACCACCTGCCTTCAAGATGCTTGTGGAACGTATTATGGAGCGTCCAATCACAGCAGTTCCTATCACATCAGCCTGTAGCACTCTGGGGAATAATCCACTCTTCAGATGAAGTCTTCATGGTATTCCAAATCTAGACTTCGCTTTCCTGACTGCGCGCGTGCGTGCGTGTGTGTGTGTGTGTGTGTGTGTGTGTGTGTGTGTGTGTGTGTTTACATTGTGTTACTTATGTTATGTATACAGTACACACATTTATGTATTCATACATGTGAGTTCACTTTGCATCCACCAGTGACTAATAAGGTCAGAGGAGGAACTCATTCATAAAATAAAAATGAAATCATTTTATCGCCAGTGTTCGTTCTGCTTGGTCACTGCAGAAAATAGTTGTATAAAGTTGCATTTAATTTACCCTTGGCTACAACTCACCACAACCCAAGTATGTGCAAAAGAAATCCCTGTGAGAAAAGAGATCGCCAATGACCCCACAAGCTGGGCCAAGCCCTTTGCTCTGTGGTGTATCTATTCACTAGGCTTGTGCCACTTTTGAATTATTTAGGATCATTATAAAATGCAGCTCTCATTTGAAAAAAAAAAAGCATGCCTCTGAGAGACTAAACTTAGTTTTACCGGAGATGAAGTAAAGCATTGTGTGAATCCATAATCATGTCAACAGCCCGGCTTTTATCTCTCCTAAACTCTGGGGCAGCGCAGCTGGGATGCAGTCACCCAAGGCAGAAATCCGGATGCCATGTAACCAGCCTGCTTAATGCTCAGGAGCATTAATATTCTATCTTATCTGAACTAGGCTACATTGTCAGACAAGAGCTGTTTGAAACAAAACAATGTTTTAAACATGTGACTTTTAAAAAGCATTTGCCTATTTTTATGACACAAATAGACCTAATAAAATCTTTCTCTCCCTTATCAGCTTTAAATTATAGATTTCTCAAAAAAAAAAAAAAAAACACAACTGTACAACATCTTCCTCCACAACTAAAAGTGTCAATGAACTTTACGACTTGAGAAAATAAAATGTTGCTACAGATCACTTCCTAGAAGGTGGCCAATGGACAGAAAGACTTATGACGAGATTTCCTGTAACTACAGACCAGCTACAAGGCTAATGAATGGTGGTTATAGGGTCACACAGGGGTCTTAGAACACCTCACGCCATACTGAAACATCCCACCGTATCTCTGTTTGGATTTGCTTCATTTCCACTGTTATTTTCAGATTGTTTTGGCAACCATTGTCCAGTATCAAGACACAGGCAGGATTGGAGCCCTTGAGAGGCTTAAGATGGTCACTCTGAGTCTCCTCAAGGAGTCTTCCCTGACCTCTCCAATAAGGTCAAATCTCACAGTAATTCTCTCTTTTCTTCTTTTCAGCTTTTGTTTTCAGTTCAGGTTTGTTTTTTGGTTGGTTGGTTGGTTGGTTTGTTGGTTGGTTGGTTGGTTTGTTGCTTGGTTGGTTGGTTGGTTGGTTTATTGGTTGGTTGGTTGGTTGGTTTGTTGGTTTGTTGGTTGGTTGGTTGGTTGGTTGTTGGTTGATTGGTTGGTTGGTTGGTTTGTTGGTTGGTTGGTTTGTTGGTTGGTTTGTTGGTTGGTTGGTTGGTTGGTTTGTTGGTTGGTTTGTTGGTTGGTTGGTTGTTGGTTGGTTGGTTTCTTGGTTGGTTGGTTGTTGGTTGGTTGGTTTCTTGGTTGGTTGGTTGGTTTGAGACAAGAGTTTCATTCTGTAGCTCAAATCGCCCTGAAATTTACCATGCATCCCAGACTGGCCTAAAGGTCAAAGCAATCCTCCTGCCTCATCTGCTCACTCTCTGGGGTTGAAGGTGTGCACTGCCATGCCCCCTTCTATTCGCACAGTCTCACAGTGTCCCCTCAGTATCCTGCAACCCTCCTGCAAAGCCCTCCTAACAGTGACAAGGTCAACACTCACTGTGTGCCTCGTAACTGTCACAACACTGCTCACTCCACAAGACTACAGGACTGTTTTATTTCCCATCACACTGTCAGCCACAAGCATATTCACTGAATGGACAGATTTGGCTTCATACACACCTCAAAGGAAAATGAAACCAAACCAAACCAAAAAACTGCCAACCCTTAGTTTTGAGTCCCTGTTCTCTGAGTCCCTGAACAATGAGAGTAACAACACTTGGGAAGCAGAGGTTTGCAACCTCAAGACATAACAAGACTCTATACAGCAAGGTCATCTAAAAAATTGGCTGTAAATGTTCAAATCTAAATAAATCAATTTCTTGAGGTATGAGACAGAGTTTTATCTTATATTAATCAGACAAGCAGTAACACGATTTTAAGCATCTGTGAAGCAATGACCTTTTACCATACTTTGTCCCAAGATAAATACATCAAACTCAGATGTGCCTTTTATACGTACACCCTTCACTCTCTGAAGTTCAAAAATACATTCTTTGGTATACGAAGAAAAAGGCACTGGGACAGGAGATTCAAGTTACTGTTGCTGTGTGCACACGTGTGTGTGTGTGTGTGTGTGTGTGTGTGTGTGTGTGTTATGTGAATATCTGTGTGTGCAGGTGAGTGTGTGTGTGAGTGTATGTGTGTGTCCCTGTGAATGTGTGTATGTGTGTTTGTGTGTGCGCATGTGTGTGGATGTGTGATGTGTGTGTGTGTGCATGTGTGTATATGTGCCAGGTGAGGGTGTGTGTCCATTTGAGTGTTGGGAGACATGGGAGTGTGTGTATTTGTGTTCCTAGAAGTGTGGTTCCATTCTCGCTCTCACTACCCATCTACTGACTTCATGATGGTCCATGGCAAGCCTTAAGAGGCAGCTGGCCGAGATCATCTGAGTCAGGACTTGCTAGGTTGAGTGAGACTGAGCCAGCTGCCACTAGACTCAGACCTCCAACTGGACTCCATGATTGCTCAGCTGTAGTCACTAAACATTTCTAACAGGACAGGTACCACAACTCCCTAAGCTCAAACATTATTTTTAAACTGGTGAATATCTCAAAGCATAAGTTTCTTTAAAATGGAAAGAAGTTAAGTAAATGTAGCCTCTAGAAGATACAGACCAATATTGCACCATCACTTCCACTAGCTATGAATCACATTTGACCCATAAAATCTGGAACTATCTAGGTAGGTCAGTAAAGTTTTGAGCAGCTGGGTGGCTAATATTAGTGAGCAGACAAACAGAAACATCATATATTAGCTGTTATTCTTGTGTTCTGCCGTGAAACTTTGTTTTCACTGTAGGGCACTTAGCCCATGGGGTGTAGTGCATGGCTCTCTGTGTTTTCTGGGTAGAAGGCTGTGAGATGTAAGCTGACTACAACTATCAGATTGTCTACAGCATTGAGTGCCATCAGTGGAGCTCAGCCTTGCAGAAGGAACACGGAGACATCATTTTGTTTCCAATATTCCCAGTAAGGTAGAATGACAAGTGTGGACCATGCTCCCATTTAGAAGCTGCGATCTGGAATAATGGAGGGAGCACAACGGAAGACTGTCAACTGTAGACGTCACTGCGGATTATGGCCTTGTAATGCAGTAGGGAGGAGAATAAAATGGCAGATGCAGATGTAAAGGAAAGACTTCATAAGTAGAGAGATTTACACAACTGATGAATTTCGTGATAAGAATTCCAATGTATTTGAGAAAGGAAATGCAGTAAAAATAATAGAAAAGGATCGAAAAGAAAAGAATTTTGTGTTATCATAGAATATAAAACGTTGTCAGGGTGGTAGCAGTCATAAACAGTGATTTTGTTTTCAGTTTAGAAAACTCAGACCCAATACAGGCAAGAGAGTTTAAGAGCTCCCGTCGCATATGGGAAGTTTCATATGTGTGGACTCACAGCCCTGCGGGAACATATAATCCGGCCTCCCATGTGTCTAAACTCTTAGATGAGCTTTAGATAAAGTGGAAGGGATTTCAGTCTGCATGTATCACTGGGAAATGTTTTCTTCAGAGATAGAGGGATTCAAAGCTTTATTTAAACCCTCTTAATGTTCACCTGTCAAGGCCAGTGACTTAAAGGCTCGTCAACCATAATCTTAAGGATTCATTGTTCTTCTCCTGAGCCTTGGAGGGACCTTGGGAAACCCGCTCACCTCTCATTTATAAACCAGCTCAGGTCTGCTAGTCAAAGGAAAAGATCCCAGGGCTCTGCTCTGAGATCTCAGGTAACAGAGGACAGCTTAGGACGCTGAGCACAGAGCCTTAGCTAGGGAAGAGCAGGCTGAGGAAGGACGCTGAAGTGATACAGCTTTTGAAAGCTTGTGTTGGAGGCAGAGCTCTGAAAGCCCCTAGGTTGCCTCAAGAAATGGTGGGCTATACAGTGGGCAAAGCACTTGCTCTCAAGCGGGAAGGGCTGAGTTCGAATGCTCAGAAACCATGTTGGCCGTCCCCATGTGGCAGTGAGTGCCTGTGATCTCAGGTTCTACAGTGAGGTGGGAGGCTGAGATGTAAACGTCCACAGACTCTTGCCTGCTAGCTGGCCTGGTATACACAACACCAAAGCACAAAAAGAGACCCTGTATCAAGGTGAAAGGCACCATCCGACGCCATCCGCTGACGTCTACATATGCACCGTGCTGTCTGTGCGGGTCTGTAATCACGCACATATGTCAGACACACATCACACAAATGCAACACACACATTACTAACAAACAACACACATTCACACATATACACACTCACACTCGAACGTACACATGATCACACAATTGTCGTGGGCCCTGTATAGTTAGTTGCTCGTGCCTGTAATCCTAATCCTAGCTACTGGTGAGGCTGAGGCAGGAGGATATCAAGTTGGACGTCAACCTGGACAACAGGGGTGATATTTTGTGTCACAGTGAAACATTTAAAAAACCCCGAGGCTTGCCTAGCATACATAAGGTCCAGGTTGAATTCCCAAAGCCACAGAAAAGGCTTTTTTAAATTAATAAAAACAACAATTTGTACCTAGGAACACTGAGTAAAAGCCAGTGAGCAATAACACTGGCCAAGAAACTGACTGTGCACTCACGGGCCTGGGGTCTGGTCCTTCTCTGTAATATTTCTGCTGCTTTCTTGACTTTCCTCATTTCAAGGGCATCTTTCCAAAACGCCAGCTGCATCCATGCTCCCACCAGTGAGGACAGGGGGATGACGAACACTCACTGAGTAAGGCTAAGGAAGTAGGCCTAGAATAAAGGAAGTAGCTACTCCATTTATAAGAGAAATGTGAGTAGCGGGCCAATGGGACTAGTCATGTCACTTGGCCGACGCATTCTATTTTCACTAGAAAAAATATCCTTGGGAAAGCAGGGTGAGAAAGCTTCTTGGTAGATAGAGTGTGAGACGAAGCAACTGGAGGTCTATGGCCTTGCTGTACCTTTGTGCTGTGGGAATATGCTGCCATGGTGAAGGGGATACTCCTTGACACAGAAAGCATTCACTTAACCCAAGCCTCTATTACCAGGATGCTGCTCGGATGCTATAGCCCGGTTGCCGGCAGTGTGGGCGTCCTTGCTTCAGCAACTTCTAGCTCCATGCCCTGGGAAAGGTACTCAACCTTGTGATCCTCGGTTCCCCTAACTGTAAAATGACAGTCATAACAGGAACCTTATAGGACTGTTCTTACCACTAGTTAGGATGCAATGTGAAAGCCACACCTCTCTTCACCATAAGCACCAGATGCTCAGCACTAGCCACAAGAGAAACATGTGTGCCCCACTTCATACACAGCAAGAACCACTCTGAGTATACTAACTCACTTAATTCTTAGCCCACAGCTGTGTGATGGCTATTCTTGGTGTCCCCTTGACTACATCTGGAATTAGCTACATGCTCAGCCAGCCTGGCACACATGTGAGGGATTTTCAGTTAACTGTATCACTGGGAAACACATCCTACGTTTGGATCCCTTTCAGTCAGAAGACCCGTCTCCTGGGAGCAGCCTATAGAAAGGATATGACGGGAAGAAGAAAGATGGTTTTGTGTTTTGTCTACCTGCTCTCATTCTCACTGGCCAGTTTCTCTCTCCTGCTGCTGAAGCATTTCTTCACAGGGAGTAGAGCCTCCTCCTTGGGGAGTCTGATGTATATTGAAGACCAGTGAGACACCCAACCTCATGAACTGAACAGCTAACAAACACCAAATCTCCCATATGTACAAATGACTTCTATAAAACCCTCTCCTGACAGTCTGCACACACACACACATACATACATGCATGCATACATACATATGTACACACATATTCATATGTACACGTGCAGTCATGCATGCACAGACACAAACACACACACACACACACACACACATACACACATAAAGTGTCTTATAGAATGACTTAAAGTGCCTGTAACCCTCTCCTCACCCTCAGTTAATCTTTCAGTGTTAGACCAATGCCTTTCCTCCAAGTTCTTTTCCTATGGACCTATCATCTCGTTTCTCTTCTTTTACCTCTCAACAAGGACCAAAAACTTCAAGTGTATTTTCCGTTCTGTTAAAAGCATCTTAGGACACTGATGTCCATGTAGTTTCCCTTATGTAGCAAGATTCTACAGAACTGTGAGGGCCTGAAACATTGAGTCTAAGTAAGGGAATCTGCCTGAGCTAGGAACCAAGTGCCCAAAGCAAAGAAACAAGAAACATCAGCTCCTACTCTTCCCATGGAAAATGAAATTGTTTTTAAGACAGTGACAAAACCAGAAATTTAGGAAGAAAGATGAGTCACAGCTACTTAGTAGAAATCTTTAAAATAGGCCCATTTTATGGTGCACACCAACATGCATTAAAATATAAGATGGAAATCGATTAAAGGGAAAATAAATATATAAAGGAGACCCCACCAACAAAGCCATAATTTGATTTGTTGTTTTTTTTTTTTTTATTTCCTATCTGTTATTCACCTAGAAGTCAGTGAAATTTATGACTAGGAAGGCAGCCACTTTCTAGTCCTTTCTCTCTTGATCTCGAGTGATCCCTTATGTCACTGATTTTCTTTTATGATAAAAATGTTTGTCTTAACTTTTGACAGCTTTACTTTATCCATCCCTGCCTGCTAAAACTTCATAAATATTTTAAAATGAAGAGATAATAAAATTAGTTCCTTAAAATACCGATCAGGCCAATGATAACAATAGCAAGATGGATGCTGGGAAAGCTTGCCCTGATTCCTGGGAAAGTCTCTGATTTAGTGTTGTAGGCACGACAAGAGTTTGAAGAAGTCATGTTCACATTTCAAGTCAAATCACTGTGGATGGAGTCCAAGACTTTAAGCCAATTCTACCTCATAGCGAATTAGTCTTATTAGTGATAAGAACATTCATGAGTGACATTCTTCCGAAATTCAAAGCAGTATGTTGGCTCTGAAAGTAAGAATGTGCTTTGCCTTCGGAGACCTTAGCAAACAACAGGAAGCCCCTGCTGTGATAGTTTTCTCTTCCACTAATAACTAGGTGTTGTGGCTAGAACGCTTGCCTCACCTCTGAGACTGGTGTGGACAACAATACGAATACGCAGGGCTCCAGTGCTTAATAGCTCATAAGAACTCCACTCCCATGAACGGGAGCAGTGCCCTGTAAAGGGCTGGGGGGACAAACTATACCATTTTGCTCTTCCTTCCTGCCAGCCATCGCCAGAGGTCACAATAGCTATATGCCATCTTGGAATCAAATATGGGGCCCTCATCAGGTCCCAAACCTGACAGTGCCTCAATCTTAGGCTACACGGCCTCCAAAATTATAAAAACAAATAAATTAATTAACATCTATAAATTACCCAGTCTCAGGTATTTTACTACAACAGTACAAACCAAGATGCAAAGCTTGTTCCTGAAGCGACAGAGGGAAGAAGAGACTGTTAACTTATGAAGAAAATCCAGGACAGAATCCCTGTGGCCCTCTGGCTGTCATGAAGATGAGTCAGGGGTTGAAACATAAAACCCTCACCATCGTCTCACTGCAATGAACACCTTGCTGTTTAAGGAAATCAGTGCCGTGGGCAGAGAGTAGGAAAAAGGGGGAAGTTGACTGTTTCTGTTTAATATACTCATGTAGTAAAAGACCTATAGGGAAAGGATCGGGCAAGCCCCTCTTCTAGGTTCATGTTTGGTGTCAGAATATAAATATAAGAAATATGTGTATATAGGAATTTTTCAGGGTCATCTTGATGTAGGCTCCATGCTAGACTCTAAGGTATGGTCTCTGGGAAAATTTGGTCATTGTAATTGTAATCCATTTCAATCCATTCATTATATTGTAGAGCCCGCCCCCTCTCTTTAACTTCCTTATCATTTATTATTAAATTATCACATACTGAAATGCAGAAAACATAAAGAATTTATTTCTCAGTCTGGATCAAATTTCTCTAAAGCCAATGTCCACATCCACCACTGCACGGTAACAACCCACCATCACTGGGTACACTTCTCATTTTCTCTCGTTTTGCTCAGACTTGGCAATTATGCTGAAATTAAATGTCCTTAGAAACATGAACCCACGCATCTAATTGGCATTGATAAGTCCCCACTCTATTCCCCTAAATATCGGAGAGTATCTGACCCAAAGACATACAAGGGAGCTTTGCAGTCAACACTGGGTTTTATAGGTTAGCCCTACACACCAGCGATAAGTTCTATGATTGTTTCTTGCCAAGATGATTATTACTAACTTACCCAAGTAAATTGACTGAAATAAAGTTAAATATAAAACAACAATTTATTAAAATTTAAAGAATTGACACCAAGACGGAGGAGGCATCATCAGCTAGGTTGTCTGAATGTGACAAGGTTTATAAGGGAAACCATCTTCTCTGAGCAGAACCAATTGGGAAACAGCTATGAGGCCAGAACCCAGGTTTCTGTCTCTTACCCAGTAATTCAAATTCTAAAGACATGACTTTTCTAGCACCTGGATAATGGGTGTGTGATTAATAATCGTGCTGAATTCAGTGGGAGAAATACTGAAGTATTTCCAATGGAATAATTGATGATTGGAAGACTCCACTACTGTTGCTTAGGATTCTGTGTTCAGGATGCTGTGCCAGCAGCCAGTGCACAAGCTGCAATTACAGAAGATCAATTCTGCTTTAAAGATCTGTCATGGAGTGATTTATACAACATTTGCTCAGTCACATCTAGAAATCAGCTCCAGCCATTAAAGCAAACAAACGCGCCAGCAAACCCTTAGAAAAACTAAGTGGCCTGATGTCAGTAGTAACAAAGCAAAAATAACAACAGAAACCGTGATTCTGTGAGTCGACGTCTCACCTGGGAAACTAGCGGTAACAGCAAAAGCGATAACATCTGGCCTTGTGCTCTGAGAATCGGCTCTTTTTGTGTGTTATCTCACAGGACCCCCACCCCCACCCCCCACCGTGAAATCATGGACATGCGTGGCCATCATTCCCATGTGCAGGAACACTGAAATCCACCACCGTCTAGCAGCCTGCACACATACGTGTTCTCCCTGCAGGAGGCTGCCTGAGAACATGGATGGAGCTTTCTGGGAGGTAGTTCAGGCTAACGGTCAGGACTATGGGTAACCAGTTAAAGATCTCAACTTTGCCACTATTAGCTATGTGACTCAACAATAAATATATGCCAGCCTCGGCCTCAGTTTCTTCAACTGCAAGATGTAGAAAGTCTATCACGGTGACATGTGATGGTGCCAGCCTACACAGTTGGTGAAGAGCAATGGAGGAAATCAATAAGTGTGGTGTGTGTGTGTGTGTGTGTGTGTGTGGGGGGGGGTGTGTGTGTGTGACCTATCTGTGAGTGTTGGTCTCATATTAAGTTGAATCATTAAGTATGAATTATAAAACCGTAAGTGGTTGTATGCCCATCTCCCCTTTACAGCCTAGTCCTGGCAGTACAGGTGATACAGTCTTGATTCTCAAATCTCTGAGCAGCCCAGACAAACATCTGCTGTTCAGAAAGTGTTTACATTAAATTCAAGGTGTTGTGTTATGCCCTAGGGTTCAATTTGTTCAACTTAGGGTGGCAATGCTACGTAAGGCTACATGCTGGTATGTGGGCCTCGCAGCCCTGAGGTACAACAACCAAGAATGAATCAAAAATCAGACACATAACAAACTGATGTTCCAGCACTTGGCTGTGTCATCAACTTCGTGGCACCCCCAGTTCTGCACATGCAGCATGCATGCTTGCACCGCGTGTGCTGTCACGTGAGCAAACACCGCCTGAAGACCTCAGCCTTTACTCGAAACGATTCAACATGACGTGTGGTTCTCACTCTATGTCCAAGATGTTCTGTCCTTACAGAAACAGGACAGTGCAAGCACCAGGAACAAAGCCTGGATGTTTCTACTGCCTTTCTTCAGCATGCAAATAGCAAATTAGCACACACATGGATTGTTTTGTTTTAGAATTGCTGATTTTTTTTAAACTGCCATTTGAATTGGTAGCTTGGGTTCATAAAACAATCATTACATGAACTATAGCTCAGGATTAGAAGCAGGTTTTCCACAGTTTCCGAAATGGCCCTAAACACGCCTCTGCCTTTTTGTACTATCAAAAGTGTCAATCTTAGCATTGATGGTGGCAAAGTCAAAGCATCAGAAACTCTAAGATGGTCTATACCCTGCAGCATCAAATCCTCAGCCAGGACTTAATTGCTGTTTGTAAGAACAAATAACTACACCAGTCTCACCAGTGTGAAATTTTGGTTTTGTTTTTAATAAATTGTGCAATTATATGTTTTATAATTGTTTAAAATTGAATGTCTTCATAGTGATCATTAGCAAATTATCTATATGCCTATTTCATGTATCTTTATACCTGGCATTGCAGGGAAGCTGGGCACGGTGGCACATACTTGTAATCCCTGCACTTGGGGAGGCAGAGACAGGCAGATTTCTGTGAGCTGAGGCCAGCCTGGTCTATAAAGTGAGTCCAGGATAGCCAGAGCTACACAGAGAAACCCTATCTCAAAAGACAAAAACAAACAAAAAAAAAAAAAAAAAAAAAAAAAACAAAAAAAAAAACTAAAAAAAAAAAAACTAAAAAATGTTTATGCTAGAGTTCTAGTGTTTTCTTTTCTAATGCTTCACCCGAGCCCACTCCTCGAGCCATGGTGCCCATCCCCACCATAGCCTCAGCCTGCTCCCTTACTCAAGCCAAGGTCAGTAAATCCTGTATTATCTGTGTTCTGCCAATGCCCACCACAGATCTCACACAGTAGGAGCTAATAAATACAAACGGATTGAATTTTTAAGAGACCTGTGTAATGTGTCTTACAGCTCAGTTCACACACACACACACACACACACACACACACACACACACACAGCTCTGTCAGACAGGTTAAACACAGGGCCCTGGGTTCAAACCTCAGCTGTGCCATTGATTAGCTGAGGGCCCTTTGGTAATATATAGATCCCAATGTCTCTATATCCTCGCCTGTAAAATGATAGTAATAGTGACGGGGACTGTACTAAATTATTATTCCATATAACTGCCATTAAATAGCACTGGACAGGATAGGCACTCTCGACATAGTAGCAATTATTAGTTTGGGGGGTTTTTTCCCCAACACAATGTCTAGAGTAACTTTTTGCTAGCAATTTAAGTTGTTTCTCTTTTCACGTCAGAAAACATAAAACATGGCATCCTTACTTCAAACTCCAAAATAATTTGTAGCAGAAATCAAATTACTATCTCAAAAACTGACTTCTAAAACATTTTTAAAATAAATATATTTGTAGTGAATATTCTTAAAATAAGAATCCTAAGTGTCCCCAGATATTCTGTATTTATAAGACTATTCCAAATCTTTTATGTTGGAACCCTCCCAGCAGCATTTGGCATGGCTTTACACAAATGAGAAAGCCATATTGACTTGCAGAAGTGTTCCCATAAACACACACACACACACACACACACACACACACACACACACACACACACACATCTCACTCATGTGCATCCCTTAGCCTCTTTCATGAACCTTGTTGCTCTATTAAGAAAAACAAACAAACAAACCAAGTTCTGCCCAGGCTTTGTCTCCCACCACTTAGAGTGAAACCTGGTGATCAGACTCCTTATGGCTTAAACTAAAATCACCATATTTGGTCCATGATGCTTCTCTTTACCTTATAGAGAAAAGGAGAGACACAGCAGCAAGGGGGGCAGAGAGGGAACTCACGTACCTTCAATACGGTAATGTTCCAAGCAAAGCTCTCAATCGCCTTGTTGAGCTTTCTTCCTTTCAAGCCTTCCTTTGCCCCCAGAC
The DNA here is from genome assembly GCF_903995435.1 of Acomys russatus. Taxonomy (NCBI): domain Eukaryota; kingdom Metazoa; phylum Chordata; class Mammalia; order Rodentia; family Muridae; genus Acomys; species Acomys russatus. The sequence continues at coordinate 10,001,954 of NC_067148.1, read as the reverse complement.
CATGAAGCTCTTCACGGAACTCCATCCCTTTGAAAAGAACACATTATATTTTAGAGCACATTTCAGAAAAAAAAAAAATGAGTTTTTACCACAAAAAAAAAATGTTGTCAGGAAATAGAATTGCATATTCCTGAAAGCTCTAAGTTGATTTTTTTTTGTTTTGTTTTGTTTTATACATCCTATGTTGAAGGCATCTAAGAGTAACTGATGCAGGCTAAACTGAGATTAAGCAGCCTGAATGCACAAATAAACACAAGAGAAAATAAGAGGCAAACCCTCCCAACGGGTGTTGCTGACCTTACTTGGCTTTTCCTTGATTTTTATGAGGAAGGCTATGGAGTGTGGAGGTAAACCGATGTGTGTGTGTGTGTGTGTGTGTGTGTGCACATCTTTTGTTAGTGAACCAGTCCTGTGTCTTAAAAGCAGGCTGTGGAGCCTGTGCAGATAAAGTGGCCATTAGCAGATTTGATCCCAAATAAAAAGACTTTAAGAAACAGCAATCTTAGGCATAGCCACGTGTTTCATCTTTGGGGGTGGCCTTTCGTGTTCCACCATTCACTCAGGCTTGAGTGTCATAAGACAACACTGCCACCGTCTGTTTCTGCAGCCTTTCCCCTGGAACCTCAGGGTGGGAATCACATTCTCTCATGGACAATTTGTTCCATCTTTGGAGGGCTGGGCCTGACCCTGAGCCAAGATCTCCTTTAACAAAGATCCAGTCTCTCACCCACAGGCCAGACATTTATATGGATAAAGAAAGCTACTGGGTTAAATCTCTTGGGATCCTCTCTGTTCTGTGGCGCCCATTCTAATGCAGCTCTGCTTACTGGCGACTCATCTGTGAGGATGGCATCCAGGCAGGGCCACCGCACCAGTCAACTTTCTGGATTTGGGTCAGGTAGACAGTTGATTCTCGGAATGGACAGTGTCCTAACTGGGCTTGAAGCCGCTCGCGCTGGCTGGGAATTCGATAACGTCCTCCTTGTACTAGTCACCTTACTTTTATTGCGGTAGCCTAGAACCACATTGATGTTCCGTGTGCCCGTTTAACAGACATAGCGCATCAGGGCCAACAGGGGCACACTACCCAGGCTTCCATGCCGGTTCACCCACTCACTACTTGGACTACCCTTGAGGTTCACTAGGCTTCAGTCCCCTCACTGGTAAAAGGGCGGGAGTAAGTGTCACTGAGTGGGACTGTGGGGAACATCAAATGGCTCAACGCATATAAAGCTTGCAAAGCAATGCTGGGCTCCTGGATGAGCTGGGTGCTTTGATGTGTGTGTGTGTGTGTGTGTGTGTGTGTGTGTGTGTGTGTGTGTGTGTGTGTGTGTCTTTTGTCAACTAAAACATCTAAAGTTGTAGTATAGTATGCTGGTAAGTATAGCAAGAAGCACCAATTTCCAAGCCAGTCTGTGTTAACAAGTCAACTCTACTGTGTGCTGATACAGACACTGGATAATTCACCAGCCTCTTACATGGCCCATCTGTAAAAGGGAAATGAGGCATAGTCCTTTATGAGGACCAAGTAAGATAATGCATGTACATCAAGCATCATAAGCCCACTGGTAAAGCAAATGCCAGAACCATCCTGTCTCTCCTCCTCTTCCTCCTCCTCCTCCTCATCATTATCATCACCATCATTATCATCATCATCACTGCACATGTGGACCAAGGAGCCCACAGATGCAAGAAACAAAAGTTCATCGATACAGATGATAATGAGCATAAGCAAACATTAGATGGATACCCACATTTATGTGACCCCTCTCCCATCCTTAAAGAAAGAAACATCTAAAATGAGAACCAGGAAGAGCAGTAACACAGAAATAAATAGGACTATGGTTCAAATCATAACTCTGAAGTGGGCTTTAAGGGGTCACCTAAAACCACAGCTTCCCCACTAGCACAGAGACTCTGAGAGGCTCCCAACCACAAGGGCTTATTCATAAGCCCTCTCTTGACATCGTCCAACGCCACCCTCCTCTACACAAATATGACCTGCCACCACCTAAAGGTTTCCTTTACCAGACAAAGATAATACAGCCTAAACTGTGAACACCGCCTGAAATGTATTAATTTTATGTGGAAAACCAGAAACTTTTTGAAGCTGCTATGACTTGTCTTTGTGGTTTCTAAACAAAGTAGAAAAAATAGAAAAAGTGGAAAGTACCAGCTTTCTGACACTGTACAATCTTTTCTTGGACTGTGTCGGCCGTTTCTATGAGGACCCGGCTCTCTTGAATCATCTGTCACAAAACATCAAAGAAAAGTTGTTAGGAACCCTTAAACTGGCTCACTGGGAAGACAACATATAGAAATGTTCTTAAAATACATCGAGGAATGAGGGACCATCAATGAGAGGTGGAGAGAGATGGGAAAATCTCTGTCCCAGCTCTCACCCAGACACTGGGACAAAAGCCACCTTTTTCACAACTGCCCCAGGTGTGTAACATAAGAGACATGGGTGCCAAGTAATAATTGTTGAATAAATGAATACAAATTATAAATTAGTAATCAACACCGTAAAACTTGTGAAGGTTTAGACTGAATAAAATTGTTGATTTACATTAACGTCTTTAATTTCCAAGGAGTGATGCCCAGTGCATGCCTGCTACCACACGTGGGAGACAGGGTCAAGAAAGTGACTACAAGTTCAAAGCCAGCCTGTTTACCTAGCAAAAGTTAATCGGAACTACACAGTGGGGTTTGGCCCAGCCAGGGGTAAATATCAATAAAGGAGAAAGAGCAAGGGGTGAAAAAGAAGAAAAAGGAGGAAGGGGAAAGAGACAGGAGAAGGAGTTGTAGGCTTAGAACAATTTATCAAGTGGACAATGATAGCCTGGGACAGTGCAGCTTTCAAGTAAAAAAAAAATTAGTAGGGAAATTCTATATGGATCCAACATAATTTAGTCTTTTTCAGCATTTACAAATGCATCATCAGTTGACTTTTTATTTTCAAAAGTTATCATATGTTCCAATGAGTCAAATCATAGGCAGAATGTTTTCCTGACATTCAGGCAAAAGAAACATTCTCAGAAGTTGGAAAAAAAACCCCACATTTTCCATAATCAAAGTATGCTCCTGCTACAGTCTGGATCTTAAATGTCCCCAGAGTCACATTATTAAGGGCTGGATCCCCAGGAGGGCGCTCATAGCAGGTGGGGGAAGGCACTGGGAGGTCTTCCTGTCACTGGCGTTTGACCTTCAGTGGGACCGTGGGATGGAATCCTTCCTCTTCCCTCTCACTTCCAGTCATGAGGTAAATGGTTGGCTCTGCCCAGTGTTCCGACTACCGCCACGCAGCACACCACTAGACAGCAGTGATCGATGGCAGCTTCGTATGCTCCGGGGCCTCCAAATTTGTGAGCCCAAACAGACCATCCCTCTTTATAAATTGACTCAAGTGTTTGTTATAGCAATGGAGACACAACCCATCCAGCTACATGCTTTTGAAATATGGATTTTAAGGCTTAAGGAATCCTAGATATCATAACCAACCCCTGACTTTTGTAGATACAGAAACCATAATGTTAAAACTCCTGACCAGCAAAATGCAATTAATTAATGATGGAGCTAAGCTAAGAATCTCCATTCCTGGCATGCAATCTGTTTTCATTTTTTGATGGTCATCTTTTTGATTTTGCCGGCCCTCATCATGCCCACACGAGAACACATGGGCTCACACGGAGAACATCCGTGCTCCAGCCCAAAGGCACAAACAAAGCCTTACACATGATTCTAATCTGTTCTTTGGAAGATAATCTTTTTAAAAGATGACTGAGCTGGGTATGGTGGTGCATGCCTGGAATCCCAGCACTTGGGAGGCAGAGGCAGGTGGATCTTTGTGAGTTTAAGGCCAGCTTGGTCTACAAAGTGAATCCAGGACAGCCAGGGCTACAGAGAAACCCTGTCTTGAAAGAAAGAAAGAAAGAAAGAAAGAAAGAAAGAAAGAAAGAAAGAAAGAAAGAAAGAAAGAAAGAAGAAAAAGGTGACTGATAAGTTACTTGGATAGTGTCTTAACTTAGATCACTCCCGTTTGTGTTGGTTTTACACTCAAACAAGAAAACATAACACCATTCTTTCTATGGACTTGTGGCTGGTTTTCTTTGTATCGTTTTGTTAAAGATTCCCTTTGTGTTAAGACAAGTGACTACAATTCCTGCAGCATCCCATAATGCCACTGCCTCTATGCCAAGCCAAGATGGAAGAGTCCACTTTGCCAACTCTGGTTCTTTTGTCTAGACTGTCAATGCCATTTCTTCCTACAACTCACAGAAACCCTTTTAAAATGATTCCCTTATCTTTCATTTATCATTTCTATCTCTCTAGTCTCATCTCTTAACTTAAAATGAGCTAACAAAACCACTAATGAAATGTTGCAGTGGCTTTTGGGTAATTGGCCCCATCTCCCCTTCCTAACAAAGCCATCTGACCTCCATTGCTTCGGCTCTGTGCAGGACTCGCTGTGACTGCCAAAGCTGAGCCTTGGCCATCATCCGTTTCCCCCTGGCCAATTCTCTACTCGGAGTCTCTTCAGCTCAGCAATTAACACACCCCATTGTCCTTCTTGAGTTCTCTCCTCTGTTTCTTATTTCCTTTTCCCTTTCCACATATGTAGGAAACGACCTGGCCTTGGTTCTCTTTCTGCTCTCTGTTAATCTTTTTTCTTGATATCTTCATCCATTCTTGGAGTCATGAAACAGTCTTACCCACTACTATCATTTCATAACTAACCTTGCCTCTCTCTTCAATTCCAGTGGTTCACAATTGTGGTTTTCAAGGTAGGAGGTCATGTTCCCTGTGGCATGAAGTGGGGATGCGCGACATAGGTATTTGATGAAACAGGATTCTCTTTACATTTATTTTATCTCTAAAATGAAAAGGATGGCTTGTGATGCCTTGCTAAATCAAAGCCATGTGTTCCCAATATGGAAATCGGGGGATCATGGGGAAAGAAATGACTTTCATGTCAGAAAGACGCTGAAGGGCAGTTGCCGCTCCAGTATTTCCTCCAGAGTATCTCAACTTGCAAATGGCTGTAGAGCAGACAAGTGGTCTTGTTTGTATTGTACTATTATAAACTGCAGGGACTCCCACAGGGAAAATGAAAACATCCCCACAAGCTCAAGCAAACGGCACCTTACAACTGACTCTCCATGATTACACATCCCCAGTCACAATGTGAGCTGAAAAACAACAGTTTGATCCAATCTGTCAGGCACACTCAGAGAACACGGGAAAACTCTAGACTAGTTTCTACTTTTGATATTTTGTTATACAGACCCTGGTTTTGCAGTGTGCATTTATAGCTTATGATGAGACTATCTCGCAGTATTTACAGCGAATGCTAAGGGCCATTTGGGCTGAGTCCCCTGCTTGTTCTTCCTTCAGGCCCAGGCTCGGGTTAGGGAGGTTACTCCTGTGGGCAGCACAACACCTGCTTTCCCACCTTCTGACTTTTCTTGACATCAGCCAAAGGAACCACCACCAAGGATCAAGAGGAAGACGGCAGTAGAGCAGAGGGTTTAAATAGCTACATGGTTTCTTCCCTACTGGGTTAGAGTTTTAGGACTTCCTCTCTGCAAGCAACGGCTCCAGACAGGGGCAGATGCAGAAAAGGATCGAGTACCAGAAATAGCTGCCCCTTCCTTCCTTAGCCTCGGGTGTCAGCACAGCTTTCCACTGTCGCTAACTGCTGGATGCTCATCACCCACTGTAACCAGCTCCCTTTTGTCCCCTGACCTTACCCACTTGCTGTGTGTACAAGCTCCTTGCCCAGCCCAGTCTGAGAAGCGTAGATGTCACTGCTCACCAAAGAAGCTTCTTTTTGTAGGGGAAGACCATTACAGGAAACAACTGCTGGTCAAACTACAGAGAAAAACTGACCATGGCCTGGCCAGCCCCAAATGACATATCCACAACACAACTTTGGTACTTAATGCTCAGGAAATAGCACAGATGAGGGGGCAGTGCCAGAGGACCAGGAAGCCTGCTGTGAGAATACATCTTCTAGAAGCGATGGGCGGGAAGCTGGACTGATGAATTTGCATCCTGTCACGACTTAAAAACTCTCCATAGACACCACTTTTCTGCGGAATTCCATTCAAATTCATATTCACACACAACTTCCTATTTAGAGTCACTTTAAGGATAGTTTATCACGAACAATACGATTTTGTAGGGAAAAAAAAACTGAGCTGAAAGCTGACTTGCCTGAAGGCATGGGGTTAGAGAAATAACTGAAAATGGAACACAGGCATTATAAGCACTAGACCTAAGTATATGAGTTACTCTGAGGCCGGTGCTACTGCCTTCCTTCTAGTAAATACCAGGTCTTGGCTCTCTAGTTGTATGGTGGATTATCTGTCCAAATTGTTGAAAGTCATCAGACTTGAATTCTATTAAACTCAGCACATTTGTAAACGGGACTGCCTGCCTATGTGCTTGCTAACTAGATGAAGACAGTCTTCTTTAGCTTTGAATGCTTTATGTTAAATGGAATGAGTACAAGCATCATTTGTAGGCTGGCGTCTTTTTTATTTTGAGCATTCAACCCCGTGAAGATGGCCAACACTCTAGGAAACAAGCAAAAAACTCAGAATGCCTGCCAGCTGCCCGAAGCCCGTGCCACCTCCCGTGTTGGCAGTGATGTGCTCCCTGGGCCAGCATTAGCCTCAAGTCCCATCCCCCAGTGACTCATGGTGGAGCCAGGCCATAGAACCTGCACAGGGCAGACCAAAGGCCTCTGTCACCACATCTGTGGCGGTGACAATTCTACTGCTGTTACTGCTTTCTTCATAAAGGGGCATTTTATCTTCTCTGTTGTTCTATTTCCAAAGCAGCTGTCAACTAATCTTGAGAAACTGCTTGAAATGCTGGTTTTTACCCGGCTCCTAGCACAATTTATTTCATTCATAAAAACTGTCAGGTGAAGGGATTGTACGTGCTTCTCCGGTTGGTGTGAGTTAATAATACCTGGCAAAAAGCAATGTAAAGAAAGAAGGTTTCTTTTGGCTCATTCTGAGGAGGACAATCTGGCATGGAGCACAAGGCATAGTGGCAGGATTGCGAGGATGCTTCCTAACCTCCAGGAGGACCAGAAGGCCAAAGGAGGGAGAGGTTGGCATGAGTTTGGGACCACGACTTATGTAATAGTGTCACCCACATTCAGAGTGAATCTTCACTTCCACTGTATGTTCTTCAAAAAGAATCCTTACAGATATATCCAGTGTGGTACCTCATTCCTGCCCTGGGTGTCCCTTGCTCCAGTCAGATTAACAATCAAAATTAATCATCACACAAAACTGCTCTATAATTTTCAGGCCAATTTGACTAGCTCACTGCCTAAACTCAAGTGTAACAAAAATTCAAGAAGTGAGGAACAGAAGGTCAAATGAGGGCGCCTATGCTACACCAAAGAAATATCTTGAAATAGTTGCTTCTTGATGCATCCTTGCTATCCAGTGCTATTAAGAATCTGGTACCAAGTAGAAATCATCACCCCTCCACAGTTATTCTATTAGTCAACAACTCCCAAAATGCGTTTCAGAAGACATTGCTGTACCTAAGAGTGAGGAGGTTTCCATGCACCAAGTTTTCTGCTTTGCAATAGCAGGCTCCAGTTAAGCCAGTACAACATACATAGCTTTTTTTCCCCTGAGTTCTGTTGTTGTGTAAGCTAATGTACATTTTGAATTTCAAACGAATAGAATGCTTTACACAAACTTTATACTAGACTGTGATGGGAGAAAAAAATAGCTTTGATTTATTTACTTGTTTCAACTGAAATTGCTTTCGATAAAAAAAAACCTATATTGTGGGGGTCAGGGAGGAGCCTAGAGGGATGGCTCGGCAGTTAAGAGTACATGCTGTTCCTTCAAAGGTAAATTCCAGCACCCAAGTTGGAGTTCAGGTCACAGCCTCCTGTAACTCCAGCAGACACAAGAGCCTCTTCTGACCTTCACAGGCACATACACATACACACACACACACACACACACACACACACACACACACACCACACACCACACACTCACACACACACACCACACACACTCACACACACACACACACCACACACATACACAGACAGACAGACAGACAGACAGACAGAATGAGACTACTTTAGGAAGCTACAAGCGACTTTTTCCATCTACAGGCTATCTTTTGGCAATAACACATAAGAGAGTATAGTTAATCCAACCAATTATTCAGCTTAATTGTGATACTCCCCACTTGTTCAGTTGCCAAATATGCTTAGATGGCAGTTAGTTGGTTTGGTTTTGGTTTTTTGCTACATTTCTTTTTGTGTCAGCACAACCAGCTGCTTTACAAATCACCACCCAATAGACTTAGTAAACGATTAATCCTCGATTCACACTCTCTAGACAGCCTGACTTCCTTATCATCAGAAAATCTGTTTCTCTTACCGTAGTAAAGTTTTAACTTTTATGCTAATGTTAAATAATTCAGTCCAGAAGTCACCTTTGAAGAAAGCCCTGGTTTGCATGGTACAGTTGCAGCCCTCTTAAAACTAGTCTACCTCTGAATGGTGCATTCAGAGCACAAGCCACCCCGAGGTTCCCACATTAATCAAAAACACATAAAAGGTTAGAACATAATGAGCAAACATTTCTTGACTAAGAGTGAAAAATTAGGCTGGTGAAACATTAGAAAAGTAAAAACTCAGCCATCCAAAGGAAAAGGCACGTAAAGGTCAGATGGCATTTTCCTTTCCAAATCGTTTGCCAATGCAGTTCTGCCGAGGGCCCCGTAAGCCAGGGCGAAATGGAGAAGGTGCGCTGTGGTCCCTGTGAAGTCTCACAGGACTCGAGGTCAGTGGTTTACCACCCATGGGTCCCAACCTCTTGGGGGGTCAGATGATCCTTTCACAGGGACCGCATATCAGATAGCTGCATATCAGATGGGTACCTTGCAGTTCATAACAGAAGCAAAATCACAGTCGTGAAGCAGCCACAGAATAATTTTATGGTTGGGGGTCACCACAACATGAGGAGCTGGATAAACAGTCGCAGCACTAAGAAAGGTTGAGACCCTCTGGTCTAGGTCTTTAGACTCTGTCTGAGGACATAACATCTCATCACTCTCGGCAAGCTGAGTGTCACTGTTCCTTCCCTTTTTAATTGTAAGCTTTACCCCCACACACACTGGAACCACCCACCATGTACGGTATTGGGTAGAAATCAAAGAAAGGAGACTGAGATTGGAAGTAAGTCAGAGTGACTGAAGGAGGCTGCCAAAATCGTCCTTCTGACTGAGTCTGTAGCACAGAGAGCAAGTCACCGTGGCTGGCACCAGGGGGCCACCCATCACAGGTTATTAGCAGTAGCAACGGATGCTTGCGGGCTCTGATTGATCGACTCAAATCGACTGAAACATATTGAGGCCTAACCCTGGCTAGTGTGGTGGAGAAACACCTCCGAGACGGAGCAGCAGTCAGGTGAGCAGTTGGGAAAGACTGGCTAAGAATTAAGAGGTAACAAGCAACTTTCCAGGTGAGGGTAGGACAGTCCAGAGACAGAGGAAGTATGATTCATGGTGGCCTGAGAGCCAGAGCAACTGTGGTCTGGCTGAAGAAAGTCAGCGTGGCTGGAGCAGAGAGAGGAGGATGGTAAGTCTGCAGAAGTAACAGATCACAGAGCACCCTAAATCTGAAGCCACCATAGAGCCTGATGAAGGATGGTGGCATGGTCTACTGCACATTTTTGCACAATTACTCTGGGCCTGCGGAGTATCTCGGGAAACTTCTTAAAAGCAAACACCAATACATCAAGCAGAAATGATCCCCACCAATACACCACAGTCCTACAAAGTGAAAATGGTGCTTCTCCCCTCTGCACCCTCTGCACCATTTAAAAATAAATAACCAATAGTGACACTATAGTGTTCTCGGTCACTTCTATTGAGTACAGGCTGCACAATTTGGAGCCAATTTTTCTACAAAAAAATGGCAAGTCATTTTCATGGGGAATTATACATGGACTCCATTGAACTATTTCTGCTTTTCATGGTAAACTATTTCAGATTTTATTAAAAGCTAGCTCTGCCTACAATTCTATGCTGTGTTTTAAAAACAGGAACAAAAGAAAGGCTAATATTAAGATTTGGACTTCACAGGTAAAACAGAAAGGACCAAATCGCCATCAGAAGTTGCCATGTGAAGCAGAAACTGTCCAACAACAGCCCAGGAGCCGTTCTGCTTAATACAGACTCAGCTCTGGCTGTGGGCTGCCCTCGCAATAGATTATTTTCCTTTCTTAGCTTACAAGGGAATAAGTGATGTCTACTGTCTGTCTCTATGGCAACTAGTACCCTAATTTCACCTCTTAGATGGCAATTATACCTATTCACTGAACAGCTTTCAATCCCCACTTTTATGATGAAAAATTGATTTCACAAAAAATGCGACACAGGCAAAAGGTGAGCCCCACCCCATGCTGCAAAAGCAGGCTCCACATAAGCACTTGTGTGCAGAGTGCATTCAGTGGAGGTTTTTCCATTTCACTTAGAAAATGTTTATACCAGATACATTTCTCCTAGTTATTTTTAATGATAAAATATTAGTATTTTCTTCACTGACAGTTATTCTGCTATAAAATATATCATACTTGTTAGAAAAAAAATCAGTGGATACAGGAAACATTTGGAAAAGAAGAAATAAGAAAATAAATTTCACTCATGACAAACAAAAGTAATCACTGTTAATGTCTTCCTAGTATTGCACGTGTATATACATACAAATGCAATTTAAATCTCACTGCACATACATTATTACAACCAGACTGCTTCACAAAACATTGAATTGTCCTCCATGCCATTACCGTCCCTCCAAACAACTGATGGTGACAGCTTCGAAGGAGTTCCCTTGATGAATCTTTTCAAAACTTATTTCATTTTAATATATGTGTTTGTAGAAATTATGCCACACGTGTGTGGTTGCCTGTGGAGGCTGAAAGAGGAACCGAGATCCCCTGAACTCGAGTTACCAACAGATGCGAGCTGCCATGGAGGGCTTGGGAGTGGAACCTGGGTCCTTTGCAAAAGCAGCAAGAGCTCTGAACTGCTGAGCCGCCTCTCCAGTTCCTCGGTTCCTATCTGCAATTTAGTTAATTCCTCCATGTCAATGCTACGGAAATCCTATATTTTTTGCATCTATAAGCCCTAATGATAAATCTAAAGAACATAGATCAAATGAACACAAGCATTTTAAGTAGTTTCATCCAACTTTTCTCCAATAATGTACATAGCAATTTATTTTGGCACTACGGGCAGAGAAAGAAAAGTATCTAGCTTCTTAAATTTCCCTCCGTGTGTGTAAGTATGTATAAGTGTGTGTGTGTGTGTGTGTGTGTGTATGTGTGTCTGTCTATGTGTGTGAGTGTGTCTGTCTGTGTGTGTGTGTGTCTGTGTGTGTAAGTGTCTGACTATGTGTGTGTGAGCGTGTGTGTGTCTCTGGGTGTGTGTGAGTGTGTGTATGTGTCTATGTGTGTGTGTCTGTGTCTGTGTGTCTGTGTCTAAGTATGTGTATGTGTGTCTGTGTGTCTGTGTATGTGTGTGTGTGTGTGTGTGTGCGTAAATGCATAGCAAGGACTACAGATGAACATTGCTCTGCCACATTTTGGACTGTGAGCATATCTTTTGCTGAGCCTGGAGCTCACTGTTTGGGCTAAAGCGCAAGTCAGAATGCTACGGGGATCCACTTGTCCCCACTCCCAGAACTGCAGTTACCAATGTGTGTGGCCACATGTGGCATTTTATGTGGGTACTGGGGATTCAAACTCAGGTCTTCGTGCTTGCACAGTAAACACTTCACCCATGAAGCTATCTCCCCAGCCCTCTGTCTTCTTAAATCATGAATAGAAGTGCTATGATTAAAAGCACAAGGCATGCCTGAGGATTTAATGGAAAGGGGACTATCTCATCCCATGACTTTTAAGACATGGAGTCTCGTTATCTTATCCAGACTAGATTGGCCTTGGTCTTTTGGGCTCAAACAGCCGTCTTACTGGAACAGCTAAGGCTATAAGGGGATACAATAATGCTTCATTTAATACGTTAACTTATCTCATTGGAAAATTATTTTAAAAGCAAATGTGCTGTGCATTTCATTGATGGGCTTTTAGGCAAAGGGGATTGCCTATCAAGTTCTGCAGCAGGGTCTGCACTGGCCCCGGTGCCCACCTCCTCCATAACAGAAGAGGCAGCTGTAGCCACCTCAGAATGACACTTCACACTGCATTTTGCAATGCACTGTGGCTATGTATCAGGTCCAGGCTGATGACCAGGAAGGGAAGGTAATATTTTTCTTGTCTGTTGTTCCAGAAAATAATATACTAAAATAAGAAAGATATGCCCTCTCCATCATTTCTGATGGGTGGACTACAAGTGTTACAAACAGAGTATAGGCAGCCATTTTGGACTTTGAAGATAAGGGCTAAATTTTGGGGATAGAAAAAAATAGACAATTAGAAGGAGCCTGGGTGCCTAACAACTTGGCAAAGGTATTTCCTCAGATAATTTCTGGATAAAAGTTTGCATTTTAAGCCATTAATTTGGTTGTTTTTGAAAAGATATATTTTTTAAAATTTATTCTCTGAGCCAAGTGTGGTGGTGCACGCCTTTAATCCCAGGACTTGGGAAGCAGAGGTAGGCAGATCGCTGTGAGTTCAAGACCAGCCTGGTCTACAAAGTGAGTCCAGGACAGCCAAGGTGACACAGGGACACCCTGTTTCGAAAAAAAAAAAAAACAATAAATAAATAAAATTTATTCTCTGAAAATTTCATATATCACATGTGGGAGAGCATAATCTTGACTGGTATAAGAAGTCTCTACATCTTTCTATTCTTACTCTTTTGTAAGCGTTCTTCTAGATGAATATATTTATTTATACTAATTGGGTATGTTATACATTTTGTCATTTGCTCTTTAATTTTGTTTATAGCATGAAACACAAAAATAAAGTTATCCCCAAATCTAATCACTACATAAATTCTATTATATAATCAGAATAAAATCAGCTAGCATCATTAGCTTAGAGATGTTTACAGACAAGGTTTCTGTCTCAGCCAGCCCTGAGCAACACTGAGACCTGAATCTTTCTGAGAAGGGCATCATTCAGAAGACAAGAAGGCATGCATGCTTCTGAGGACCAGAGAAACCACTCATTCTCTGTCAAGGGAGAGACTGTCCCATTTGCCGTGTCCTCAGAGGTCTCACTGGGGATGGGCACAGAATGGCAAACTCTGGCTACCACCTCCAGCCACACCACACAGGCAGACGCTGTGTTCTAGGACTTGGAAACCCACCAAGAACATCTGCTTTTAGAGAGTTCTATACATAGGGTTAAGAAACGGGAAGTTGCAACAGCCTACCAGGTCGTATGCAGCCAGCATCCTCTTTTGCACATCTGGAATGGCACCCAGAGGCTCCAGGTAGGGAAAGCTGTCCTTCATCACTAGAGACACAGAGGGAGCACTGTCGCTGGTGATGAGACGAGAGGACAGGGTTAACAGGCACTGTTTCAAACTGGCAATCGGCGGGAGTCCACACAGCTCCTTAACAGACACTATGGCGTTCTACGGGGAGAAAACATGGAGTCACATGTCTGACCACATGGAACTGCACCCCAGCTTACACCCAATATAAACTCACCAAATTGCACCATCAGAGACATGTACAAGGCAGAGCCACCTGGACTACAGTCAAGCCAATCTGCTGTGACGTGCAGAGGTGACACGGAGAGATGGCTCACGGCCTGAGCCATTGGTTTCACTATTTACCAATGACCACAGATATCCATCAGAAACAAAGCGGACTATGGCTCAAGGATGCCCAGTGCTTTTCAACATAGCAACTGGAATCCCCCCACACACACTAGCAAAGCCTAGACATGAATACTTCATTTGAATTTTTATCACAGGAATCAGAGAATCCGCATGCCACTGTATAATATGCCATATCCCTTAGCATCTCAGGACAGTAGACATCTTATCTATTGATGGTGCAATTTTTAACAAAATTGAGGCACCGTAATATAATGAAAATGTCTCTTACATTCAAAGAGACTGAAACTTTTGCTGAGCTTCAGGGAGAGGTAGCAATATACCTGGAGGCCGCATGAGACTGCTATCTCCTGTGCACCGTCCTGTTAAGAGGGCAGTGTGATGGCCAATCTTACTTACTGTGAACTTCCCATATAATCACCTTCTACAACCTAAGGTAATTCATTGCTTAATCATCTAAAATTGTCTTTTTCTTCCATGCCTCTTGACCCAAGAGTGACACATGTGCCTATGTATTTTATGGTAATAAATGCAAGAAATAAGCAAATAAATTGGAAACAATCTTATAAAATGATTATCTGCCATAAATGTTGAAGACAACCTACGGATAGTGCTTGATAGCCTTTGATGGTTTGTTTGCTCTCTGGGTCAGCTGGGGTAGATGGAGTCCATGACTTAATCCCTTCTAAAAAAACTAAAGGTTTCTGTTAAACGTCCCACTCTTACCCACGTGATGCTTCCTGTGGTGTCCAATTAACATATAGCAAATGGCAGGGACAGACATACACAGGGAGGAAGAGAGTCACAAGACAGACAGGCAAAGAGTGAGACTCACACAACAGAGAAATGACAGAAGACAATTGAGCCTGGCCTCACTCTTGGTTAAATTACACCATGGGGTGTGCTTTCTAATTTCTTTTTCTTAATGAGACTGTGACACATTTCAGGTACTCTGGGGGCTATTATTAATGTGTTCAAACCAATGCTAAAGTAATAACTTGGAATAGAAATTATATGTATTACATTCATTAGTAACGAGCAGCATCTAACCTACTTGAATGTCTCATGAATTTATTAGTTATCGTGGTATTTTTATTTTTTACAGACTACTCTCCAAATAATTCTTTCTCCAAACTACTTTGTTAGGATGCCATTAATTATTAACACTGCCTTTAAAAGCCTTATAAAACAGCTCTTCTCTTTTATTATGTGTATGTGGTGTGCATACACGCATGTATGTGTGTTTGTATGAGTGGCACACCTGTATGCACACGTGTGTGGATTGCATGTGGAGACCTGGGTGTCTTCTTTCATGCGTGTAGGAGGTGCATTTCCCTGTCCTGCTCCAGCGGCCGCTGCCTTGGCCTCAAGCATGCTGGGATTACAGGAAGTTGCAACACATCCACCTTCTAAGTGGGTTCTGGAGTTCTAAACTCCAGGCCAAGTGCTTTTCTGGCTGAACCCCAGTCAAGTACTCTTCTCAAGATAATATTCTTTAAAAAACATGAACTAAAGGTTGTATTTCAAGACTTACATAAGAAATACATGGAGCCAAATTTGAATGCAGTTAGGTATAAAAATTACCTACAGGTAATCTAACCTAGGGCTTTACAATAAGGTCATATTTAATAAGGAATATTACATATAAGATAAGAGCATATTCAGAGGCTATTTTTAACTGGCTAAGCAACCTCCCTTGAATCAAATATACATAGTCTGATCATAGGTATTCACACGTGAGTTTTCATGTCATACTATTTCCCACTATTCGGCTATCTGAAGAACTTCTCTGTGAGTTAATAATTTCACTACATCATGGCTTGGTAGTTCCACTTTACTTGAACTATAATGGATTTTGGCATCGGGCACTCAGGGATTTAAAGTCTAACTTTGACATTTATTAACTGCAAGATCTGAGAAGTTATTTTTTTTTTCTAATGCATCTGCTTGCTTGAGGGCAGACCTTCTGGGTGGGTGAGTATTATAAAAACGCTAGCAAGAGAAAAAGAGTGACTGAATTATGTTCAGCTCGCCATACAAGACCTTAGTGAATACTTGCTGTCTGCTCATTTCTCAAAAAAATGCTGTCCTCACTCAATCAAATACATTATGTAGCGTGAAAAAGAAGTGTGAAGCCACCTCTGATTGTGCATCATGAGGAAGGGAAGGTGCCTGGGTTTCTCTGTGTTAAAGCAGTTCCTGTGTACGCTCACTCAGGCCTCACCACAGCCTTGCGCTATGAGTCTCACCTTCTTGCCTTATGCAGAGAAAACTGATGATCAGAGACCAGCGAGCATCTGCTCAGGACCACACAGGGACAGGTTTAGCCCAGAATCCACATCCTTCCAATTAAACCACCTTTCTAATTTGAGTGTGAGTTGTATTTGTTTAGCCGTGTTTTCTCTTGTGGGTAATAATCTGTTAGTACACACTTAGTAACTAAAAGTACAATGGGCTTCGTTTTTATAACATGCGACTTCAAATTCTTTTCTATATTTGTATCTGCAAGTATTTTACATAGATGCTTTCAAATCACATGCATATGGATTGGTATGTATTTTATACACTACTCCCACATGTGTGTGTGTGTGAGTGTGTGTGTGTGTGTGTGTGTGTGTGTGTGTGTGTGTGTGTGTTTATGTCAGATAGACATGCCTGTCCCACAAAGGGACCAGAGGAGAATGTAGGGTACCCCATCCATCACTGTCCATCTTATTTCTTTGAGACAGGGTTCCCCTGTCTGAACCTGGAGCTAGGCTGCTGGCCAACAAGCCCCAGAGGTCTCTCTGTCTCCACTCACACCCAACAGGAGGTCACAGGCACATTTAGCCACACACAACTTTTTATAGGGATGCTTGGGGTTCGAACCTAGGTTGCATGGCAAGTACTTTTACCCATTGAAGCCATGTCCTCAGCTCTTACCCACGTTTTATATTTTACTTTTCCCACATTGTTCATGTATACATTCCTGTTAATCAAGTATTATATGTTAAGTACATGGAAAAGATACCCTGCATTTTGCTATACTGGTGCACCATTAGCTGGCCAGATTCAACCTTGCATTCACAGTCAGAGGCACCCGTTTTTTCATAGGTGACAAGGAGCACCATTCAGTGGTGCACGGATCCGCACCGTGTCTCTGAACATTTGCAAAGCAACCAGCAGCAAACCACGCAGTCACCAGTTTAAATGGGTGTGGATAACAGAGGCAGCGAGTGGGGGGGGGGGAGGGGGGACGACTGCACGGCTGTTTTCCTACCTGCATGTTTTCTCTCATGTCTATGGCTTCTCGTAAAGGGTGAACTGCTATTTTGAAGATATCGTCTATGGTTTTAAGACCGATATTCCTGAGCATGGTGTACTCTCGAACTTTCTTCCCCATTCTCACTGAAAGGCTACGCTTCTGTGCTTTTCCTCCTCCGCTTCGATTGGTTATTGCTATGTGGACAAAAAGGGTCACGTGCTCCATGACGTCCCCCACAAAGGAGCGCAGGGGCACATGCCGGTACCCGGGCTGCAGGCATTCAAACGGGATCGTGTACTGCCCGATGAACTCGTCCCCGATGTAGTCATCATCCAAAACCACAAACCGGACCATGGTCAGCTCAGGGAGGTTGACTTGAAACTCAAAAGTCTCATCAAAGATGGGATTGTCGCTGTTCTGCTGCACGGTTTTAGTTCTCTGCTCGGAGCAATCAGCTGGGATTCCGTGGATCTCCACGCACACGTAGGGGTCTATGACATCCCCTTTGGCACAAGCTCCCTTGGGCTTCGGGAAGTTCTGACCGCTGATGATCTTAATGTGGAGCACCAGGGGGGACACTCCAGGCACAATGCCCTTTGTATTTGCGCTGAAGTACGAAACTTCATCTCGCATGACAGACGGCCTCAGGACATAGCCGCACCCTCCGTTTTGAAGAAACCAGCCCGTGTGCAGGTCCATCATTGGGCCAGGGGTTTGAAAATTCATTGCCACGATCTGACAACCGCAGTTCCAGAAGTCCTGTGGGTTCAAGTTACTGGAATCGATCCGCATGGCACTGGGATAGATCCTCGATAAGAACTTCTTGTTGTAATTGACGAAATCCTCTGGGTACTCGTTGGCGATTCGGCTGGCCTCCGTTTCACTAAATGAACAAATTTCCCAGTAGTTTTGCGTCTTCATCGACAGTTCAAAATCCCTGGACTGAACAGACTTGCATATGGATACCAAATCAGAGAGCTCTCGGCAGAGCCAGATAAGCTTTTGCTCACCGTTGTAGTCCCCGGACATCCTCCGAGACATCTCGGCTTCTTCGTCCTCATCCGTCACTTCTCCCTCTAACAGATCCGACTCAGAAGGGAGCTTCTTTCCTTTCACAATGATCATGTTCTTCAGTTTTTCAGGAGATGGGAGGTAGGATTCTGAGGACAAAGGCGCTTCCGTATAGAGTTTATTGCCGAACGCCTTTTTCATCTGCTCAGCCATGACTTTCTGCTGAGGTAGGGAGCAGTGATTGCCCAGGCAGAGAATGAGCGGGTACTCGGAAGCGACAAAGGCAAACTTACTGATCACCTCCACAACACTTCGGAAGGAAAGGTGCGTGGCCATGTTGTTTCTATTACAGAGGATGGGCTCGTTCTCTGCGCCATCCGTCACGTCCAGCTCGATGCTCCGGCAGCCCATTTTCAAAGCCCTCACGTACCCACTGATATCAGCCGGTCCCCTGAACTGGTCTTCTATCAGGTAGGTGTTATGAGACGCATTGATATAGTAGTGAGATAAAGGTTGGGTCATGTCTTGGGCAACTTTCTTCTGCTCTGGGTCAAAAATGTCACATTCCGGAGATAATAAATACTGGGTGAAACCATCGATGGCGAGAAAGCCCTTCTGACGGCCCTCTTCGGAAAGTTCGTATCTCCTAATGATGTCTAAGCACATTTCCTCAGTGATGTGGGTGACCCCTTGCTCGGCTTCTAAGAAGAGCATGAGGTCATCGGCGTCCAAATACTCCTTGTTCTTAGATATCTGGACAAGTAAGAAGTACACTTCCGGCCTGGTGCAAAGTTCACAGAAAGCTTCACAGAATTCCTCCTCCGTCACCCGGGTGGTTAGTTTTTCTTTGCTCTTCTGGATCTCTTTAAACTTTAACCTGATCTTAGACTCCTTCAGGGTGGGGTTGAGTTGTTTTATTAACTCCACGGAAGTGTCTTCTAGCATAATGCCGTTGCCGTCGACATCTGCGGCCTCAAACACGGTCTTCAGCCACAGGAACCGCGGTGTGTTCTGGTTCCCCTCCATGAAATCAAGCGGTTGTTTACTACGCGAGACCAAGTACCGTAAGCCTGACACCCAGATGTTCGCTACATCTGCTGAATTGGCGACTAGGTCCAGAGACTCGTAGTTTTCCCCATGGAGTATAGAGAAGGCGCAGTCTTCGCAGATCTGGTCGGCGAGGCCATTGTTTCTGAATGTCTCTGTGTTTTTCCCCAGTCTGATCTCTTTGATGGCAGAGATGTCCAGCTTGGCTTTTTCCAGGTCTTTCTTGGAAGGCTCCCAACGTAGAGCCTGGAGGTCTGTGTCTAGGGTGAAAAAACGGTTGTAGATGCGAGAGTTGGGGCGCACTTTCTTCAGCTCGCAGCCAGCCTGCATGAAGCTGATGCAGTCGTGCGCGCTGCTAATCTTCTTCTCTGAGGGCATGCTGCTGAACGACACTGTTTTCTTTCTCCCGCCACATTTTTGGTTCGAGGGATCCTATAGAATAACCAGGTGAAAAAATGGTCAGTCTCCTTTAGGAAACACAAACTCAGTAACTCTCTGGGAACTTCTCAAACTCTGTGCAGACAGTCTGGTACTGAGCAGAAGCTAGCCTGAAATTTGCCTTTTCACTGTTTCAGAAGACACATTACTGAGAGAAATAATACCATTAGGCTCCAAAGGGGACTCATTTGACAAACGCATGTATGCCCTCAAAGGTAATTATCATATAAAATACTATATAATTATAGTATGCAGTATTTTACAGTAATTATATAAAAGATTAAGAACAAAGCCCAGCTTAGGCTCACCTAAAGCCGTGCTAGGTACAGTTCTTAAGAACCTCCAGCACTGGTACAGCAGACAGCATCCATTGGACTGTGTTCAGCATCCATGTGCCCTGTGGCTCTTACACTGCAGGCCCAGGTCGATGAGTGCGAGAAGACGGATTTCGTCTTTGCCTTGGACTGTCTACTCTATCTGTTGCTGCCAACCCACGTCCACTGAGCACCTGACCCCTTCCACTTAAACCGAATAATTCTTCACTTTAATGAAGTTTAATAAAGTTCTCAACTACATTAGCAGTTCAAACTATTCTCTCTGGAACGTATTTCTAAAATGCATGTTTAACGTGCTGGGAGTCCTAGATCTCATAAGCAATAGTAGTGACATGGGAGTGTGACTGCTTCAACGGACATTGTCCTCTAAGCAAAACTGGGCGCTGACTTTCCTTACTCAACTCACTGGGTATGTTATCTGGCATAAGTCATTTAACCTCTCTGGATTTTAATTCGACTTCTCAAGTAAGATTTGGATGCATAATCTATATGTTAATACTCAGGGTTGTCATGATGCTCAAAAGAGAAACATCCATGCCCATTTTGGTTTGTAATGATAAGTCCTCACAAAGGTTTTCTTCTGGAAGTGAAATTATGTCTCTGCTCTCTGTGCCTGTAGGACTGTCCATAGACATCCACTGGAGTTTTGGGAGTTAGCAAGACGTGAACTCACTCCCGACTCCTAAATATTTAAGAGGACCTTTCAGCAGTAGGTTGAAATATTTGTAAACATCCAAATGATATCACCGCTCTCAACACTGCAAAGCATAACCAAAGTGACCTGGGCTGTCTCGTTGTCAGCGTCTTTACAAAACACCATCTTAGAACCCACTCTCTGGGGCAGTGGCCTCATCAAATCCGCCCAGCTTGTATAAGCCTGTCTGTCCTATGTTCAGTAAAGGTGAGGAAAGTTATTATTCAATTGGCTAAAACTCTGAAGGCGAAAGGAAAATAAATTATGCTTTATTTACGGTATGCCGGCGGGGTGATTCAGTGACCAAAATACACATCAGATATTCAAGTGACACTGATATAAATTGCCCAGTTTGGGCTGCAGAACACCGCCCCTTGGTTCTGTGGCATTTGGCAACTTGCTCCTGCTTTCCCAGAGAGTTGCTATTTTTAAGTATCCCAGAGTGGTCCATTTCCTCCATCCTTAAGTTAAAAAACAATGATGAGTCTTCAGCTGTTTCAACATTCATGCTCCACCAGAACACATTTAAATTTATCACAGCCCACATGCCCAGAAATGTCAGATGTGTGTGTGTGTGTTTCCACCCCATCAAAGTGCGACCCTAATGCACTGCTGGCTGAGATTAATCTACCAAGTAAAATAAAGAGGGAACCTGAATTGTGGAGGCAAATTAGAGAGTGACTCAGCTTTCAAGCTAACCACTTGACTAGACTTTTACACTAATGAGAGCTTCGCATGAAAAAAAAACATTGCATATGACATCGTGTCCCAGTTAGAGTCATTGTTAGCAGAGTCCCAGAACCTAAAACAGTCCCAGGAAACTGAAAATGAGGGACCAGTGTTCCTCTAAGTGCACACTCGCCCTGCATGAGCGGTGACAGTTGTCCTCGCTGAGGCCTAACCCCCCTCTCCTGACGTAAGACCCTGCTTATCTATGAGAACAATCTGCCACTGCCAGGTTGGCCTTGCTCCACAACCCTCTCTTCTTTGCAGTGATAGGTCCTTAAATCAAGTCTATGCCACCAGGAAGACAGGATTTCAAGAGAAGGATGGTTTCTATCAAGACTATAAAAGAATCTACCTGCTTCAGAATGCTAGGTTCTTGTTTGGACTTGAAAATCACGTGTGATTATAAAATAGATTCCCCCCAAGTGCTAAAACTTGGAATCTGAAGAAAGAAAGAAAGAAACTAATAAAGAAAGAAAGAAAGGAAGGAAGAAAGAAAGAAAGAAAGAAAGAAGTGAGTCTCATGTTGTCATAACACAAAAGATAAAAATTCAGTTATGAGAAGTCCCCAAGTGAGCTGGAAATTGGCCATGCATGTGTGAACAAATAATTAGCATGTCTACTGATAGCTAGAGCCAAGGTTATTTATATTAAAATATGCTGGAAAAGATTCAGGGTGCTGATTACTTCTCCAGCTCTGCCCTAGACAAAGAAAAGGGCTGGTCCTGGACAGCAGTCCTCACCCGGCTACTGCTGTGTTCCTGCTTGGGCCAGGCTGGGAGAAGGGGTAAGGTATCACTCAATGTCTTGCCGACAGGGACACTCAAGTCTCTTGAGTCCCATGGCCCCCTGGACAGTGCTCTATACCCCAGACCTGCATCCACTGCAACAATACATTTGAAGACTGGTCCTGGAGAAGGGGAGATGTTAAGACAAATAGCCTGATAAACAGTAAGGGACTTGGATAAAAAAACTCCCAACAGCTATTGCACATTAAGCAAATCGCCTGCAGTCATCTGTAGACTATGAAGACCAGTCCTTCCGGCCCTTGGGCAGGTCCCAAGAAGAGCCAGGCTTGATCTCGGTCCCAGTGTGCTCTTTCCAGCTTCCACCCAATCAGACGATGGAAACGACCCCATCAGGCAGAGCATGTACCAAAGAGATTCTGTTAAGCAAGTAACGTTTAGCTCTTCCCAAAGCCAACTCTCCTTGCTATGAATAAAGACAAAAGGTTGAAGTTAACCAGGGTAAAATAGCACACTGTGGTGCTATTGTCTCCAAAGTCAAAAGCTGGCCTCAGTGTCCAGGAGAAGATGAGGATCAGACGCTGAGCACGATCCCTGCCATGTCCTGAAGTTCTCGTTTAAGTTTTCAAATGATCGTTTTCTGTGAGGCAATCACATTTAAACCCAGCAGAACGATAAAAACAAATGAGCCATATTGGGTTTACATGGTCACCGAATGGTTCTAAGCATTGCTTCATGTCTTGACTCCACAGTCTTTGGAAATAAAAGCAATAACTTATAAAGGGTTTAGCCATCAGCATCAGAAGAGCTTTATGTCCTTGTAGCATGCAGTACATACTGCACCCTTTAGATAAAGTGATGTATTTGTTTGCCTAATGCACTAGTCACAGAGAGAAACCCCACACAATCTCCTGCTATCAGCACTAATTTTTAATCTAGACATAATTTTTGAGCTGCTAGGGGAACTACTGAGATATTGCTTTAATTGTTTTCTCTGTTTTCTACGTTGTTTTTCATCTCTGGTAAAGAAAAGAAAAACAATCACAATTAAATGAGAACCCTGCTCATACAACAGTAAAAGATTTACAGCTCCTTAAACATATTTCATTAAATTAAGATTGGGAACAGGGCAGGAGGGAGTTCACATAAGCTAAATTAATAAAAGCTGCTTCTGTAAATTCCCACCGACATCTGCTCTCTCGTTTTCCATCTAACAACATTAATATGTGGCAGCATAACATGAAAATAACTTTTTTTTTCCACAATGCACTGATAAGACCCAGATAAACAGTCCATTTGGTGGGGGGCGCAGCTTTAAATCTCGTTCATGAAAACATTATCTCAACAGAATAACTTTAGGGGGGAAAAACTACACTGATCCAAGAGACAGTGGGAGTTTTATCAAGCCTGAGGGCCTGAGTTCGATCCCTGGGGCCCACGTGGTGAAAGGAGAGAACTGACTGCGGCCAATTGTCCTCTGACCTCCACACATGTGTCATGGTGCATACATGTCACCACCCACCCACACAGCTAGACAAAGCAATGAAACTTTTTAAAGAAACAGATAAAATAACAAGTAGGGGTTTTTTTGTTTTGGTTTTGGTTTTGGGGGTTTTTTGTTTGTTTGTTTTTTGTTTTTTGTGTGTGTATGTTTGTTTTGTTTTGTTTTGTTTTGTTTTTGGTGTAAGATGATTTGGAGGTTTCTAGCTTGAATGGGAGGTACATATAAACGCTGCTGCATGAGTTACGGAGCACAGGGCCGTAACATTAAGGACAGTGTTTGCTTTGGGCTAGTTTGGGTTCGGATGACTGTGGATGCTAGACAGAGACATCCGAAGGGAAGTTAGTCCCAGGGGCTGATTGTCAAGTAAGCTCTGGAGTTGGGAGTTACAGTTGAAAAGATTAAATGCCGTAAACTAACAACATTGAAATAGAAGCTAAACCCACAGGGTCACTCAAGTGTAGATGCTGAGTAAAGAAAGACATGTGAAATGATGGTGAGAGGAAGGGGGAGGGGGAGGGAAAGGAGGAAGGATAACAGGATTAGAGGGAAGGAAGAAAAAAGGGGTACGAGATCTCACAGAAGCTGTAAAAACGGATCTATGGTAGTTGCCTGGGCTCAACAGTTCATAGCTTGCTGCTAATTTCAACAAGCCGACGCCATGAGCGATGCTGAGAACTAAGAACCAAGGAGAGAGAAGCAGGCAGCAAGGTCCTGTTGTGGGAACAGGGACCAGGGCACTACAGCATAATAGGGAAGGGTAGGCTGGCCCCAGGGGAGACTAGAGCAGCAGACAGAGACACAGCCTACACTGGTTTTCTCCACACTCACTGGTGATCACCCAGTGGAATTCAGCTCCCAGACACCCATTTCCCTCATCCACCCAAGTGCACATCAACGTTTGGCAGTGAAACAGTCGAGAGGAAACCTTACGTCTCCCATTCGCATGACATCGCAAAGCTGAGGGAAGCAAACAAGATCAGCTCCATCCTGTTGCCTTCTCATTTCAGGTAAAGGGAGAGTGCACATCTAGATTATACCACTAATTCCACATTAAGGCTTCCAGAGTTATTTCTCCATAACTCTGGTTACTTAGAGCAGAGTCGTACATAGCTAACTCACATGGGTTACTGCTAACAGCACGCGGCCCTTACTGTGTGCAGTGGCAATAAAGTCCCGGATCCTCACCAGTGTCAGGAAGGTTAAGTTTGGCTCAAGGCCAAACTTTCTCTACAGGCTCTCTAAATGAAATTACTAAATAGCTGATCACTACTTTATTCTCCCTAAACAACACACTCATTCTATGTCATGTTCCACGTCACCAGGAATAAAGGCAGTGTCCAATGAGTGCACACCCAGGTGTCCTTCCAATTCAGTTATATGGCTGTGCTTAATCACACATCTCATTATTAAATCACACCCATTTAATGAAATCCACTGAAGATTTCTCTGCCCAGAAACATCTCAAGAAACAGGGATGAATACAAGTTAAAATACAGAGTGCAGCCAATGAGGTGCCTGCCTTCTACAAACTAAACTGCAGGTAGCAGGTGACTCTGATGTTTCTCATTTGGAAGCAAAATCAATGGATGTTCTAGAGACAAATCTGAGGGAACAGTGTAGAGTGAGTCCTTTCAGAGTGGCTTCTCAGGACTTTTGATTTGTTAGGAGGAGCCTTCCCTCACACTACGCTGCAGCCATTAGGCGATGGCACTGCACAGAGAGTAGATAACTTCTTCTCTTCTTTCTGTCCAGTTAGGACTTTCCCGCGTGGGTGTCTTTGCTCCTTTATAGCTCACGTTATTACAAATCTGGTGTTTATTTTCCCTCAGATGCCCTCTGTGTCTCCCATGGGCTGTGTGCTGTGCAGTGGTCTGTCCTCTAAAAAGTAAAACCATCCATTGTTTTTGAATGTGCCCTAAGATAACCGGAAGGATTTCCATGGTTGAGACATGAAGTTCTTCTTTTCATCCCTAGATCAGGATTCTCAGACGTTAGGAAAGAGGGTGGGTGAAATGTTTAAAAATAACAAAAATTGAAAGAAAGAAAGAAAGAAAGAGAGAAAGAGAGACAGAGAAAAGAAAGAAAGAAAGAAAGAAAGAAAGAAAGAAAGAGAGAGAAAGAGAGACAAGAAGAAAGAAGAAAGAAGAAAAGAAGGAAAGAAAGAAAGAAAGAAAGAAAGAAAGAAAGAGAGAGAGAACCAGAGAAGGAAATTGTAGGGATAGCGCTAAAGGAGGTGAAAATGACTGTTGTAGGGCAAGTTGAAGGACAGTGCACTGTGAGCTGAATCTGTAAAATGTAACTTATTAAATACTTGCATGCTCCTTTAGCATTTAGTCACTAACACGGGGACAGCAAGGCAGTATTCCCCCCTGAACGTTCTCTAGAGCCCTTCACTCCTCTCACGTATTTCAGAAACAAAATGAGTAAAACCAGCCAATAATTATTGAGTTTTCATTGCCCAGCAGTTCTCACGCCTAGAACAAACGTCTATCGCTCTTGTTGGAATTTTTAAATAATTTTTTTTACTATGAAACCGAAAAGTTACGGACACGAGAAGACCTGGTTATAGAAAAACCAGGCAAATAATGGCTTTAGACACGCCCCATCTCCAGACATTCAGTTTATTCCATTTCCCACTGGTGCCTGGCATTTCTGTCTCTCCACAACATCAGGACACAAAGCCTGCAGTTGTTTGTTGTGAAACCTCCCTGAGCAACTGGCTTTCTAATTCTCAGCTCAATTTCCCGGCGAGTCCACGGCACACGCTCCTGTAGCTGCCTTCCCAGGGCTCGATTCTCTCATCAGTCCCCCTGCTCTCTCTCTCGCATCCCTCCTTCTGTGTACAATCGTCAAGGGCATTTCCAGGCCACATTCAGACAACATGACCTTTCCAGTAATCCAGCTGCTGAAACACCAATGTGAACAAAAGCAGGGAGATGCCAAGAAAGGTCACCCGACGATTATTCAGCATCCCCTGGGACACGGTTCTGGCTATCGGTCCTGTTCCTCCAGGACGGAGAGACGTCGGCCTCGTGCTCAAATGCACTGCATTCAAAATTTATCAGAAGTCTGTATGACTCCTAAGCAGAGATGCCAAGAACTGACTGGGCTTGGGAACTGAGATACCATTGTGCCCTTTCCCGAGAGACCCCTGCGCATGCGCAGCAGGACCCAGTCGTTCTGGCTGGCCTTTGCTGTTTCTCCTGTGCAGGTTAACTGGAGGCCATCTTCAAGGAGAATAGGATGTTGTGTTTCCTTCAAAGTCTATAGTGATGGACGTCTAAGTGCCCATCACTCTGAATCTGTATATACATTACAAACGTGTGTCATTCAATAGATCACTGCAGAGATTAAATGTAACAACACATTTCTGGCCATAAACGCAAGCATGGTGCTTTATTAGGGTCTTCATCAGAAATCTATGCATTATTAAGTGCTCCTTAAAATTAAAGCATAATTTTACTTTTATCATTGGAACTAATATTGTGCACTTGCTTAAAATACTTGACTTGAAATTTAAAATATTAAGAAGAATGGAAGATTATGAAATAGAACTCATTTCACAAATATGCCTGACAAGAGCTCCTGTTGTTGTTGTTGTTGTTTTGGTTTGTTTGGATTTTTTAAAATTTGCTAAATATACAAGTCACAAAATAATCCTTCCCTCTTTATGGCTTTTCTATTGTAACTGGGATATTTACCCTTGAATATGAGAAAGCACTACCATTGACATTAATGTCAGTTGCTTCAAACTTTACACACGTTCTCCAACTACCTCGTTTGAATGGGCTGTATTCACAACTGAAAAGAGAGTGGTCAGTATGTTTGAGCACTGTGTAAATTGTGCCGTGAGCTATCAGCACCGGTTACTGAGGCTGAGTCAGAATAAGTGTCCTACAAGTAAGTAGATCAACTGTAATTAGGCTACCTTCAGTGGAAATAAGAAATGGAACCAGCCACAGCCTTGTTTTAGAACATAAAGTTTTCATTAATAAAGTAGAGCTTGAAGAATGACCAACTTCCGGGAACGTGTGGCTTCCTGCACATTTGATAAGAACAAGATCCTAGATTATATGTATCATTTATAAATTCCAAGCGAAGAAAAAAGAAAACATGTCACTATTAGCCTGTTGCTTAGAGACAGAGTCCATGCTGTGTGAGAATAAACACATGATTTTCATGTTAGAAAAAAAAAGTCACAGACTATTTTAAAACAAGGGATTTTACAAGCTGGGCAGAGGTGGCGCACACCCTTAATCCAGCAGAGGCGCACAGATCTCTGTGAGTTCGAGGCCAGCCTGGTCTGCAAAGGGAGTCCAGGACATCCAAGGCTACATAGAGAAACCCTATCTTGAACCCCTTCCAAAAGGAATTTACTTAAAAATATTTTATAACTCTGACTTAAGAAAAAGATATTCTATTTCAGTGACATGCAAGCAAAATCTTATTCAAACTTTTGAATTAATGGAACAACTTGAATTCGTCTTTCTCAGAGAAGTCCAGCCTAGTCTAATACAGAGATGAGAATCTTTAAGTAGACTTTTATAAAGTTTGCACAATATTTCCAATTTATCAAATCCTTAATAAAAAAATGTGTTAGCTTTCTACAACATAGCATCCTGAATCATGAGGAAAATAGCATGTTAGTTCTCCTGACTCAAATACTTGATGTAAACATATTCTTATTTTTATCCCTGAGATGAAAACAGAATCTGTTTGTTGGCATTAGTCGCTAATGTGATACAAATTCTTAGGACCAACAGTTGACTTGACCGCCGAGATGAATCTGATGAAAGGTTTCAAGTTTGACGCACAGCTTCTGGAATGGGTGCAGACTCTCCTGCTTTCATCCTGACTGCATCACCTTGGATTAACTGAGCATCAGCATCCACCTATGGCCGGAAAACAGATGCCTGATCACCGAGAGTGAGCGTCCTCATCCACAGAAACCACTTACGGGTAACCTCTGCTTTGTGCCTCGCAGTAAAGGCTCCACATTTAAAGTAGAAATAAACCCACTCCCTTAATGTGGAAAAATGTAAAGAGAAACCACGTAAAGTTATTTTTTTTTAATTTGAAAAAACAAACTCATAGCCTATAAATACTGAGCTGGTAGAAATTACTGAAATAATTAAACCCCTTCTCCCTGAATTTACCTGATTGGGGAATTAATAAATTCTACTCAACAGTATCTCTTATTTTCGTGTGACTTTGGGCCATGCAAAGTTCTACGACTTTCATTTTTCATTTGTCACAAATAATACAAAAACTCCTGACCCAATTTAAAGGGCCGTGCTAAGGGAAAAAGACTTGCTATAGTACCATCTGATGGCATTCTCAGCCCGCTGATCTGTCTCTCTTGTGAGTAAAGTCAAGTGTAATTTAAACAGCAACAAATGCTTCATAAAGTCGGGTTTATTCCAGGAATCTAAGACAGAACAGCATTAGGCAACCCATTAATGTACTTCAATAAGCAGGTCAAAAGACGACAAGTATGGCCGCACATGCCTTTAATCCCAGCACTCAGGAGGCAGAGCAGATGGATCTCTGTGAGTTTGAGGCCACCCTGGTCTGCAAAGCTGTCTCAAAACACAAAACAAAACAAAAAACAACAACAAAAAGAACACAAGAAAGTCAAAGAGAAAAGTTATAGAATAACTCTAACTCCCAGAAGACATTTGCTAAAACACATTGGTTCTCAGTAAAACTCAGTAAATTTGAAAAAGATGAAAAATTTCTTAACATGATCAAAATAACTTCAGAATTCCAAAGAGAATATCAACTGGTGAAGACTTAGTCTCACTCCAGTGAAGAACAAAACAGGGTACAGTTCACTCTTTGTTGAATCATTAGTTTGAATGGTAAAACTAAAGCAGTGGGACCAGGAAATCAATAGTAAAATCAGAGGAATAGCACATGAGTGTAATCCCAGTATGTGGGACACAGAGACAGGAGGGGTGGGAGCTTCAGGGCATCTCTACTTACATGATGGATTTGAGGCCAGCCTGGGCTATACAAAACTATCTACACACACACACACACACAGAGAGAGAGAGAGAGAGACAGACAG
Organism: Acomys russatus; assembly: GCF_903995435.1. Taxonomy (NCBI): domain Eukaryota; kingdom Metazoa; phylum Chordata; class Mammalia; order Rodentia; family Muridae; genus Acomys; species Acomys russatus. The sequence goes on along the minus strand of NC_067148.1, from coordinate 9,972,333 downwards.
ACAGACAGACAGACAGACAGACAAAGAAACAGACAGAAAATCAGAGAATGAGAGTTTAATTGTGAAATAGCATAAAGGAGGTGATAGATAATTATTAGCAAAGAACAGATTTACTTAGAAAAATTTTAAAACATCAAGTGAAAAACCAGTTTAAAAAAAAAAGATAACAAAACCCAACAAAAAATAAGAGTGGCAAAATGCAACATACAGACAAATGAGTACCTGCCTTACATACCACCCTTTCAGGGGTCTGGAGGTTTGAGGGGAAATATATTCAAATTAACACCAATTATTAATGCTAATAATGATAGAAGTGCATATATGCTATAAGATACGGAAATGTTTGTTTCAAATAAAATTTTAAAAGGAAGGACTGAATAAACGAATGCACGCAAATATCACTAGTAACGTCATAGAAATCATAAAGGGTGAGATTAGGTTTGAGAACATAGGAAGAAAAATAAAACTTGAAACCAGGGCCAGGTGTGCATTGTGGAAAACACTGAATGTAGATTCATAAATTAAAACTTGGTTACAAGTTAATTTTGAGAAGAGGAAAATCTCAAAATTACTGAACTGTTTAGAAAATATGTTCAAACATGAATTAGATGTATATACACACATAATTATTGTTCAGAAAATACTAAAAATGTGAGATGGAAGGGAAATAGAAATTTTCAAGCATGTTATGCTGAATATAGACTAAATATGTTTGGAACAATAATGACACATTTACTTAAATCCAGTAATATCAGGTGTGAAGACCCGGTGAAACCTTAAGGAATTACATGGAAAAAATGGAAGAGAGATAAGTAGCTGATGGCTCACTGAAACTTAGGAAGCCACAGACACATGCCGAAGGAGATCCAGCAAGACAAAGTATGGCACATTAATGAAATACCACTGCATGCCTTTTATGATATATAGCATAGACCCACAAACCCCAAAGCACACACTTCGCGTCCGTGTGTACATTTGTGTATCCTCATCCACGTCTGCAGGACAAGTCTGAGAGGGTGCATTCTAGTGTATAACGGGGCTATCCCTAGGGGAAGGAAATAAAGGTATGGGATTTATATTGTGGAAGTTATTTTAAAATTAGCATATATTAGCATATTTTATGAGGAAAAACATTAAAGATAATTTTTAAATGTTAATCCTGTAATTACCTCATCTTAATTATCAGAAGGATGAACTTTATAAAGATAATTAATATCTGCACTTTTATGACTTGAGATTTAATTAAACTTTCAAAGCACATGAGAATTTTTTAAATTACACTGAGTTTTAATCAAATACTATTTCTTACACATAAGTCTTCTTAGAAATGACCAATATAGTAGCAATATACCATGGCAAAATATCTCAAAAGTGGCAGCACTTTGATTTATAAACTATTTTAGAACCTTCTGCATCAGGACTATGGACTACAACTAGCCTTGGTGAAAAGAATATCCAAAGTACAATTACTTTTTATAATACATCTGTGCAATTAGTTTGGTCAGCCTTTAATCAATTAAAATGCTTGCATGTTGTCATCTCTCCTCAAGTCTCTCTGCCTCTGAGGCCTGGAGACCAGAGATGAGCAGACAAGCGTTCCCAGGGGAGGAGGCGAAGGCTGGACCGACATTTCCTCACTGATTGCTCAAATCAATTTGATTTCTATTAATCGCACTCCACTGATGATGAGACGCAAATTTGTCGTAGTAAAGTAGGGCTTAAGTACATCTCAGGGAAAGCAGAGCTAGCAAGAGCTCCGTCTGGTCTGGAAGGACTTTCATCTTCCCACATCCCAATGACTAGCAGTAAGCCATAGGTCACAGGTACAGGGGTCAGCCCTGCAAGTTCTCCACCCGGGGCCTTCGCTTGCCCCTTTATAGTCATGTCTAGGTTTGTGCCTGGAAGTTTCTCTTTGGACAGTGTCCTCTTGAACACCACCCCTCTCCCTCGCATGTGTGCTCACCCAAGTTTTCAGAAAATACAGCCTACCATATCAAAATCTTTCTTGGTGTTCCACCCTAAAGTTCTTTATTTCTTTAATTGTAACCACACATTCCCTACTACAGTTGTTCATGATCTAAATTCATCCCAACACACACACACACACACACACACACACGCGTACACACGCATGCACACACAGGCACACACACAAGAACACACATGGACACATGTGCACACATACATGTATACACACAAGTATACACATGCATACATATGCACAAATGCATGAACACAAGTACACACATGATTGCACACACACGTGCACATGCACACACATATGTACTGCAGACATGCATGCACACACGCACATGCACAAACACACACCTGCCCTTCCCTCTCACTTAAACCACTCTGTTACCGACCATGTTTCACTCCATATTTACTGTGTGAAGCTGAGGACACTCAACTAACAGAAGCACTCTCCTGCCTGGAACATCACTTAAAATAGTACGTGTTTTCTTACATCATCTTTTTACTCTGGTGAACGATAAGGGCCATCGCTTTATTAAATCAGATGCAATATGTTCATCAGGATGGTTGCCTTAGAATTCAAAGGGAAGAATTTTCCAAATGCAACTGAGGCCTCGAGGTCCTCAGAGCCAGGCAGGCCAGGAGCCATCCAGAGCCAGGGTGCACAGCCTCGGAGAAATGTTTCTGAAGCTTGAAGCTCCCAGCCTACCATCTCCATCTCAAGGAGAAGCCAGAGTGTGAGTTCCCCAATGTCTGGACATCTGTGGCAAGGGGACTTCCCAGGTCACCAGGCTCTGAGAAGTAACAGCAGAAGCTACTTCACTTTAAGAGGAGAGGCGTTGGCTACATGGGTGTGCGAGTAAGTTTGGGAACAGGTGACAGCCATCAGTCCACTCTGGCTCCTTGCCCTGAGGTCATAGTCCTACAACCTGGCTGTTCTGCATAGACCCACCCATGGCAGGAAGGGCGGGGGGAGTGCCACTAAGACCTGTCCCTTCCTTTGGTGTTTTTGCCATCATCAATCGGGGCAGAGACCACTGCCTGTGGTCCTCATCTCTGTGTGGGGGTGTGTCACCCCAGCATTCACCTTGCACTGCTCCATCTCCTGCTCGCTCACCTCTCCCAGAACGCCTCTACAGCTGGCTCCTAGCCACCCTCCTGCCTCAGTTTCTCTTCTCCAGCTGAAGCTGCTGCCAGTCAGCAGAGGAGGCCTTTGTAGCCACACTGGCCTGGCAACGGTTCCCAGTTGAACAAAGTGGGATGCGTTCAATAGTAAGGTAGAAATAGAAAAATAAAAGAAGCTGCATTAAAACTTGCCCTTATGTCTCTTGCTTATCAAAGCCAAATTTAGTCAAAACACTGTCACTTCTAGCACACAATCTTAAGCATTGGTTCATTAAAGTTAATCATGATGATGGTGATGATGATGCAGATGATGATGACAGGTGGCTTGCTTTCTTGACACCAGGTGAAGGCTACAAAGTTGTGCAAAGCCTACAGTGGTCATGCTTGTCATTCTTAGTGACTTTTAGGTGAGGTGAGCAACACAGCCTTTATTGGTACAGTAAGTTAACTATAACATAGACATTCTAATTACTAGAACGTCACCTTGTCATAACAGAGATATTTAAGACCCAATCACAGCTGGGTTTTGTTCCTTGGGTTGGTTGGTTGTTGTGTTGTTTTTTTTTAACCATTGCTATAAGGTGCCAGTTTTGTTATAGCCTATCTGAGTTGCCATTTGTGACGAACCTGAGAAACAGAACTTGTGAGAAGGTGGCTTCTAATATCTTCACCGATGTAGTGGGAAGAAGATTGGCTCTCCCATAGCATGGAAATAATTAAAATCTGCACATAGCAAAGTCTTCTCTGGTACTTAATCATGAAAGTATCACAGGCAGCAGGATCCCAAGCCATGCTGGGTCAATTAAATTAAACTTGTTTCAAAATAATGTTTCATCTTCTAGATCTCATTTAAATTATCAGCAGAAAGAATATTAAAGTCATTTATTACTATAGACCTGCGAGAGTGACGGAGAAATGAAGTACTTAATGAAACCATTTATAATCTATAATCATTTTCCTAAACAGCACTTCCACTAAACACTTAACAATGAAAAAGTGCAGTAATTTACAATTAGCGTGGAGACTGATCTCTAATTAATTTCTTGGAGAAAGTGGCTTGACACCCTCAACATAGTTAGACTCGATTAGCAAAGACTGAAAAGCTAGCAAAGAATTAAAACGGGGATCCATAATGAATTCACTACATTTACTTAGCTTCATATTGCCATCCTGAGGTAGATTCTTAACAATAGTTTATATGAACTGAGAGAACATAACACCTCATCCTGTCAGTGAGACTGACTGTGTCCACTACCACTTAAAAAACCTGCAAGCCAAATCACACCACATTTATAAATGAAAGACAAGGTATGGAAGGCAGGAGTGGCTCACATTTCTTAGAAATTCTATACCTTTCCAGGGGCTTCAATATTTGTTTCCTTGTGGAATCGCTGTAGGATTTTAACGATGACAACACCCTAGTCATTAGGAAACTAAATGACATGCCAAAAGCATAAAACTCACTGGCAGAGCTGGTCACCAAGCCCACGGATTCCTATTCTTGGGTGACATTTTTTCTATTGGGTGACATTTTTTCTACAGGCATACTTGGCCTCTGTATAACTTATTCATGGTGGTAAGGATTACATATGTTCCAGCTGTACTGCACCACACACACACACACACACACACACACACACACACCATACACAAAGATACACACACAGAGGCACACATACACATATATACATGCATACACAGAAAGACACACGCAAAGGCACACATATACATGCATGCATACACACAGACACTCATGCACATACATACACACACACAGAGCACACAAAGAAACACATACATGCATACACACAGAGACACACAAAGGCAAACATACACTTATATGCACACACAGAAGACACACAAAGACACATATGCACATACATGCACACTCACATAGAGAAAGACACACACACATACACACATACAAATATTGAATGAAAGAAGTCTGCGCTGGAATTAGTCATTATATCTCCCCAATATGAAAAATGCTGCCTCATAACAAAGTATGGTATGGGAAACTTGGGATTTGGAATGTTTGAATTTCTTTCTGTGTGTATTTAGAGAGTCCCAATTTGTAGAGTCCCCATGACTTGATGTACACAGAGGTTATAAGGCAGTAGCATCCATAATAAACCCACAGAAAGAACAGGATGGCACACACCTGTGTGTAAGAACTTACAAGGTGAAGGTAGGAGGATCAGGAATTTAAGGTCAATCTCAAACATAGTAAGTTCAAAGTCAGCCTAGACTATATGAGACTTGGTACTAAAATCATTATCATCCTCAACCTCAACAGCAGCAGCATCAACAGCAGCAACATCGTTGTCATCATCTCCCAGAAATTCTTAAGACGCACTCTGAACGAAAATGTAAGCTATTGTAGATAGTTAACAGCTATTTTAAACCGATGCAGGGTCCTAAGGAGTTAGGCAAATTACCAGACTAACGATGTGGGGACGTTCCAGGCATAAGAACATGGAGGCGACTACCCTAATGATGGCCATGAACCAAATACAAAGTGAGGAGAAGAAGCTGAAGTGAAGCCAGAGGCTGCAGCAGAAAATGTTTAGCAAGTGTTTAGGAGTTCAAGACCCACTTAAGAGAAATCAGGAATTTATTTTACAGCAGTGTACAGGAGGAAGGGTGAAATGTCTTCCATTAAAAAAAGACATGCGGTGGCCTATAATCCCAGCACCCAAGGAGACAGAGGCAGGTGGATCTCTATGAGTTTGAGGACAGCTTGGTCTACAGAGTGAGTTCCAGGTCAGCCAAGGCTACGCAGAGAAACCCTGCTTCAACAAAACAAAACAAACAAACAGAAGAGACATATATACCTAGCTGTGGTTTGGGGGAGTGATACAAAAACCTTCAAAAAAGAGCCTGTGTGGTGATTGCAGAAGAGATCTCTAAACTGGGGTGACAACAGAGAACAGAGTGCGTATTTGATGAACAACCTGTTGATGTGGTGTGCAGCGACAGGAGACAGAGAAGGGACTACCATGAAAACTCCTGACCGCTCTGGTTTGAGCAGCTGAAAGGCTGAAGGAACTGCTGGGAGACGCGGAGAGAGCTAGGGGAGGTGCTGCTTTGTGAATGGCCCAGCCCCCGGGGCACTGCAATTAGCTTCATCTTGGGGTAGACATCTGGTCAATATAAATTTGTGAATTAGGAACCCTCAGGTTATTAGTGGCATAGGAAACCACAGGTCTGAATATGACAATGTGAAAAGAGAAGGAATAATGAAAATAGCGCCCAGCGCCAGCTTTGGGAAGGGTTAACACTTGAATTTGGTAAGGAAAAAAGTTAACAACAACAAAAAAAAATGGCCTATAAATGATGAAGCAAGAGAGAGAGACCAGAAATGAATGTTGTTAACAGTTTTAAAAGGCAGAGCAATATATATGGAGAGACATAGATTTTTTTTTATTAATTTATTCTTGTTACATCTCAATGTTTATCCCATCCCTTGTATCCTCCCATTCCTCCCCCCCCCCCATTTTCCCATTATTCCCCTCCCCTATGACTGTTCCTGAGGGGGATTACCTCCCCCTATATATTCTCATAGGGTATCAAGTCGGAGAGACATAGATTAATAAGGATTGATCATCTCATGTATATGATGTATGTGTGTTGGTCTAAGGAAGGGGCAGCAACTGAGACAAGGCACAGAGGATACAAGAGGGGAGAAGAGACATGGTCTGGGCTAATCTAGCTTTGAGAGCAGAAATTACTCCTCTGCTCTAACCGAAGGAAGGGGGGTGGGAGCAGGTACAAAGGAAGCAGGTGACAGACAAGTGATAGGAAAGTGATGGACTTCTGATCTGATGACATCTGTTTAATCTCTCCAGAATAAGACACGGTCACTTGTTCAGAGTAGAGGAGAAGGTAAGAGAAGCCAGAGGCCTGCCGAGTACAAGGGAGGTGGTCCTGGTCCTCAGCTGTTCTTGCTGGTCCAGTCCCATCCACATACCTCTCCTGTGGTTTCCCCTAGGGCGTCATCTTCACCTGACGTCAGTGTGTGATCTTGAAATGGAGATGGGGAGAGTCCACTCCCTGAGGGTAGGGGTCGATGACTTAGCCCCTAGCATGGACACGCTCAGGCTGTTCGACCAAGGCATTTGTTGCCCCCCACCCCCGTTACTCTCTGCTCCACCCCAGAGAAGCCATTGACAACCATCGTGCTATCATCTGGAGGCAACTGTGTGAAGCCCAGAGCAGAGCTATGGACAGAAAGGGGGGCTTCTGGGGGCCTCCTGGTACCCTAGGTTCAGCTCAGTACCCCTAGACTTGGAGATTGAGCTGATAACTTCTGCTCAAGACAATGTGAACTCAATGGCTGTGACCTGCATTGTGACATGACCATGTGGTATGCTCCTTGTGGACAGTGGGAGAGATATTTTCTATAGAAATCAGTGGCTGGCACTGCAGAGTCTATTTGTCACTGGTTACTGAAAATTCACAGTGATGTAAATCTCAGAGTTTCCACTAAATAAGTCACACTCTTTAAAATTTGCATCATAAAATGTAACTCTTAGATATATTAAACTATTATGTAACAAAACAAAAATGCTAATAATATTTTCCATTTTCCCAGGTTTAAAAAGATACTTTATTTTTTAAAAAATGATAAGATAAAAAACTGCTTACTGTCTACCTTCTTAGGCTGGCAAATGGCAAATTAAAAGATGTCTGTCTTTCTCTTGTGTTTGTAAGCAAGATAAGGCAGAGGATATCTGTTTGCCATCAAGTGAAGAAAGAAAAGACCCCATAAATTCTATTAAATTATTTAAGAGCTACGAACAGATGCGATAATCTATTGTTGGTGACACAAATCATTTCCTCTATTCTCATCCAGGGCAATAAAGCGAACATTTGGAGGCACTAAATTAGCATCTTCATGAGAGGCCAAATAACAGGCCCCTTGCATGGCTCACAAAAAGCACATGTATAGGGTAGCAAGACACGTCACTAACACATCAAATACCTGGAGAAGATAGAAAACTACCATGAAAATATTACAAAAAAATATTGTTACCGTGACTCAAATGTAAAAGCCATTTCACTGAACTGACATTTATCAAATAACTGGAGTGAAGAGGTTAAAAGTTAAATTATTAAGAGTTCCCTCAAACCCGCCCTTATTCTCTTGTGCTACTCTGAGCTGAGCATGCCTTCGGAAGATGCAAAGTTTCTAATGAGGTTTCCTAGTCTCTCACAAGGTGATACCCACACCTGCCTAGGAAAGAACACCAATGCAGGTGCACGTGCTCTCTGTGTGTTACTCCGACTTGCTAAACACGTGCTCTCTGTGTGTTATTCCAACTTGCTAAGCATCCAAATCTTCCCACTCCTCCCCTCCCATCTCCCCCCATGGTCACTCCCCTTTTCTTCTCGCCCTACTTTGTTTTATTTCATGTCAACGTACACAAATCATCCTCGGTGCTTTCACAGACCAACTCTTTGTTCCCGCTCAATCCTATCTCATGTTTCAAAAGCCTGTCTTTCGGGGTTTTTTTTGTGAGCCTTACTTTCTGAAACTTAAACCCTGTGCACAGATGATACAGGCACAGAACAATCATCGACGCTCAGGCTAGGACCCTGCACAGCAAAGACAGCGTTAAGTAAGGCACCTAGGCCCACTGGTTTGCACACCCCACCTGCTTTCATATGTCGGTCACATGGTACATCGCTCCAATGACCACTGGAACCCCAGGCGACCATCTGTGAGATGTTCAAATCTCCATTAGGTTTTAAATTTTGTGGGGCTGTATTTTGTTGCTTTACGGGTTCCGTCAGGTCTCAACACAGGCAGATCTGTGCCTCTAAAGTATGCTGCAGGTACTAAAATCTTATGAGTAGGTTGACTCCAGAGCAGAAATAGTGCTATAATATTCACTCAGCCCATTCAAGGTCTTGCCTCTGTAGTCCTAATACCAAATGCCCTGATGAAATCGTTCCAACAGTTTGCTTACCTGAAAATAAATGAATGCTTTCTTGTCTTCAAAAGGTAGAGTTTTATTTAATGTTTGCTTTAAATTAAAATTTGCTTTAAAGGAGAAAGTTGAGTCATAGTTAATAACTATTATAATTACAGCATATTTTAGTAAGATTAATATCATGGTCTCCTTTGAGTTCAGGAAAATAGTTTTACTTATAATTTCAAGGTAAAATGACAAAAATAGATAAACATTTAGGAGTCGGCAGCTTCCTAAATTTTGTAGTTGTCAACAAAATAAAAATTACTAAACTGAAAAAGTGGAATACCTATAAAATTATCAAGTAAATTAAATACACTTTAATGTGGCCATTTAAAATTAAAACTTTATCAAATGGAAACTAAAATAGAAACAATCCACTGTTATTTGAACTGACATGAATAAATCTATTTTTTGTTTGTTGGTTGGTTGGTTATTGGTTTTTTTTGAGTTGCAAACTGACATGTTAAACCATTAAAGTTGGAGGTATAGTTAAAGAAGAAACTCTGAGCAACAGAAAGAGTCTAAGTTACAAGCTGCTTGTAGCTGACATCATATTGTGAAAAAGTGGCTTTAGGCAGCTTGCCAGAATGGACTTTCTGCTTTGTTAATTGCTTTTAGCAGCTAGTGCTACTGTGTTGACTCCTTAGTCAGAGATTCCCTATGCCTGACTCCCAGATCTTCCTGAATTCTGATGTCTCCAGCAGCTGTGACTATGTGTCAGGCACACACTAGGCACTGGACAAGTATTTGAACGAGGGCTTGCAGAAATCCCATACCTATGTTCTGTAACCATTCATTTGAGCACTATTGTGACCTAGGCGCTGAGCAAGGAATGCTACATGGTGCAACCCAGATCTGAATCCAGGTCTGTGACTCTGAGCTCTTGTGTCCAATATCTTCACTTAGCAGTATTATATGAACATTGGATTTTTACATCCAAGTTGTCTCTTACAAGAATATTTCTTTAGATGTTTCACTTCCATGAAAAGCTAATAGAAAAAAAAAAGACACATCTATGAATAATAACAGTTTTGATTCCTCAATAGGATGCCTATCCTTTCTGTGACCACAGCTAGAGTTGCCAGTATGGCGTTCATGCTGGCATGAGAAGGTGGCCATGGTTTTTATTCTCGGGTAACCATCTCTCCAATAGTCGCTCCCTCTGTTTCATGGTTGTTTCTCTCTCTTCTGCACCTGGGCTTTCAGAGTCTTGACAGAACTGATTCAGGCAAAGCATTGACATTAATCAATGTTATCCTGCTCCAACAGCCATGAATCTTTCTCTTTTCACAAAGTTATCTTGACTTTTAATAAGCTCACCTTGGATTCTCAAGCTGCCTTCAGATTAGGTTCTTTTTCTGGAATTTGACTCTTGGAGAACAGCTATTATTTGGTGACCCAGCCTGGCATGTTCCATTCACTTCCCTCACTGTCATTTCTGATTTTCCTTTTTCAGAGTCCCCCTGGACTGTGCTTCACAGAATTATTGGCACTTCCTGGGCATAGCAGATGCCTCAATGTCCTTCCAGCCTTTTGAATCAGCAGGATAGGATGAAGAAATAAATATTTTAAAGCCATCTTTATGATTTATAAAGTGATCTTTTTTTTAGTGGGACTTCTGCTTTTGGGCTGTTAAGACTTCAAGGTCCCGTCACCCTTGTCTTATGACACCCTAATTTCTAAACCATAGATATATGTGTATAAATTTGTGGGAAAAACTGAAACTAGAGGAAGAGAGATAAATACTCAAGGTTGTTAAGAAATTACTCTGTTGCCCCCCTCCAAAGGAAAATGGGATCAGATCGAGATGTATCCTAATGCCAACGTTCCACTGCAGCAGTGAGTCTTACATCAGCTGTGAACCGATGGGGGGCATCTGTGAACCGATGATGGGGACAGCTGTGAACCAGTGGGGGCAGCTGTGAACCGATGGGAACAGTTGTGAACTGATGGGGACAGCTGTGAACCAGTGGGGACAGCTATGAACCGGTGGGGGCAGCTGTGAACCAATGGGGACAGCTGTGAACTCATGGGGAAAGCTGAGAACCAGTGGGGACAGCTATGAACCAGTGGGGGCAGCTGTGAACTGATGATGTGGACAGCTGTGAAGTGGTGGGGACAGCTGTGAACTGGTGGGGGCAGCTGTGAACCAGTGGGGACAGCTATGAACCGATGATGGGGACAGCTGTGAACCGATGATGGGGATAGCTGTGAACCAAAGAGGATAGATGTGAACTGATGATAGGGACAGCTGTGAACCAGTGTGGGCAGCTGTGAACCAATGGAGACAGCTGTGAACCAGTGGGGCAGCTGTGAAGCAATGGGTAGCAGGCACTGTCAGAATCCTATGGAGGCCTTTTTGAGTAAGGTCAGATATTTGGAGATTCATAAGACAGAGTGACTCTGATGTACCTTCAAGTTCTACAGGACCATCTCCTGGTCCCAATTGTACATTCTCATTAAAATCTGCGCAGAGTGCGTAAGAGAGTGTGTCTCCAGATCCTCTCTCAAATTCAGTATCATGGAGGGAAAGATTCAGGGCTATATGTATTTTTAGCGAAGAGTGAACTTTCCCCCACCTCTAGTCATTTATGTACTCAGGGAACCCAATACACTGAAAATTGGGGTGCCTTGTACAGTTCATGTAGTTACCCCAGGAAAGCAAGTACTACATTCAGTTGTGTGGTGCTTAGTTCCAAGTCAGAAACATCTACATATTGAAATGGCTCCTTTGGCATTTTAATTTTAATCGTATTATTAGTTCAATAAGAAGGAGAAGGCTATGGCAAAATCAGGAATAGGGTGTTGCTGTTGGAAACTACCGAGCAATATTGCTTTAGAGAACTTGTTCTAGAGAATTCATACTATTACAGGGTGGCAGGGATTAGGATAGCTAGCTATGCTGCATTTTCAAGCTTAGAGAAGAGCCCAGTATTCACTCAGCCTGGTGAAACTGCCAAGAGGGCTATTTGCATTACAAAGAAGTCCTCCTTAGAGAAAGAATCCCTCATAGCACTCTTACATAACTCTCCTAAGGTGACTAATACTTGGTTTTTAATTCACAAAATTTATTAGAAAGATCGTCATTGGCCCCTTTTTAAAACGTTGGTTACATGGCAGCGAGGCAAACGCTGACGTTCTGGTTTGAAGCACTGTGGGACCTCCTTTTATTCTCCACTTTTATGAGCAATTGGCTTAACTGGGTTCTGAAGGATTCAAATGTGTGCTTAATGGATTGCAGTTGTCTTGTATTTCGATGAAGAGGACGGGAGTCATCTTACATCAAAGTCCAACCAATGGCGAGCTAGCCGAGGTGAGACATCACACATTCTTCCATGGTGTCACGGTGTCATACTACATGTGTGGGGCGGAAAAGTAAGACTAAACTCGGCTATTGGTTTGAGGGTATTTTGGTGTATGCACTGTGTGTGCATGCCAGCTCATGTGTTTGGGGGGGGGGAGGGTAAGCTGACCTTTACGGGTGTACTTGGAGGCCACGGGTTAAGGATATGGTGCCTTCTTCATTCACTTCTCTGCCTTGCTCTGTGAGACCAAGATCTCTCGTTAATTCTACAGCTCACCATTTCAGCTAAGCTGACTGACCACTGAGCCTTGGGATCCACTTGTCTCTGTCACCCCTGTCCTTATAGTGACAGAATTACTGTCACTCCGGCTTCTATGCAGGTGCTCGGGTCTAAATTGAGGTTCTATGCTTGCACGGCAAGCACTACCCACTGAGCCATCTCTCCAGCTCCTCTCTTGCTCTAAATTACCCATTCACAGGACTTACATGACTGCGCTCGCACACCATGCATACTCCAGTGACACCAACTTCACCGGCTTCACCAACTTCATCTCTCACCTCCTCCTCAGCCTTCACCTCGTTGGTAACAGCCTCTCCTCCCTAGGCCTCCTCTCCTTCGCCATTGGAGGCTGTTACCATATGGGAATGGCTAATATCTCTTCAGAGTGCAGATAGATCACATCGTACTGGAAAATGAATTTGCTACCCAAGCATCTTCTAGCACTCCAAAAAGCTGTCGAAATCCGACAGGCGGGACATAAAGGCACTGGAAGTTGCAAATTAACAAAGTGCAGGTTCTAGATAAAGATTTCACCTCTCAAGCATAATCAGTGGCTTTTAGCCAATTCACTCCACACGCTCACTTCCTAGTTATAATCACACAGGATCTTCTTCAGGAGCAGATGGGGCTGGAGTTCCACAACGGGACATTTCCACCGCTAATCATTACACTTGGCTTCTTTGAATTTGCAGTCCTTACTTTTGCTCACCCCGAAAGGGGGTTGCTAAGAAAGTTTCTATGTAAGCCCCACTGAGTTGCTGAATTATTAAAGTCAACAAACACTTTGTGCAAATAATCACATCATCAGTTAATTGATCTAAGACAGTTCCATCTGCACCCCTGATGTTCGCTTACCTTAATGGTGCTTTGGAGAGAGTGACAAGACAAAGAAACTTGTCATCTCAGGAATGAGACACACTTTTATAACAAAGAATTCGACTTGATTTTAAGACCAAATAACTGTTCAAATAAGTTCCATGAGTTAATTATTTACAAAGCATTGATTTGAAATGGCTTAATCAAAGCATTTTACACTAAAGTTTTGGGAGGTGGGCTGAGAAGGAAAAGGAAGGAGTCTATTAAGAATTTAAGAGCAGGTGTCTGCATCCTGCCTCGCCCATATGCTGTCTCCATGGACGTACCGAAGCAGGGTGAATGAGAGGTTCCCACTCATCTGCAAGAGCTGCGGCAGGCAGCCATGTGGGAAAATCATCTGAGGCAGTTCAGCCGGCAGACCCGGCGGGACTGTCGGACACTGCAGCATCCAGTGGTTCCCACACAGGCATTTGTGCATCTGGGCTAAATTTAACAGCTGAGGTGACTTACAATGGAAGCAGCTTCAACGCACAGACAAATTCATGGCCTTAATGAAAATTATATTTTCCTTCCTGTGGAGAAGATGGCAGGAGGTAAATGGACTGTACATCAAAGGCTTTATTTCTATGCATTTTAAGTGGAATGGTAGTTTCTGGTTTCTTCATTACTGAGGTAATAGAGGTAAGAAAATACAACCAATAGTCTAAGTGTCTTTTAACTTTTCTTTCTTTCTTTCTTTCTTTCTTTCTTTTTTCCTTCTTTCTCAGATATGTTCTCCTATAGTCCAGACTGAGCTCTGACTATGTAGATGAGGATGACCGTGAACTCCTGATGTTCCTCCTTCCATTTCCCAAAGGCTGGTTTTACAAGTATAAACTGCCACGCCTGGCTACATTAAAGGAGTGTACAAGGATATTAGACACTTGTGAACAGTGAACCTCATGTCGCCTCTATCTTTGGATACAGGGAAAGACACTCCTTATAGTATGTGGAGCCAGAAGACACTAGCCCAGCCAACCCCAACACTCAGAGACTGGGCACAGTGTGGGATGGCTCCCCGTCCACAGGCTGTGACAGCTCGACCTCCCATGGGATCACGTGCTTCACATGAAGGCTACCCCCATGGCCTTCCACCTCCTCTTTGCCTAGGCGACTTCTGTGGGTCCCTTAATGAAAAGATAACATTCAGACCCTTGCACTTTTCCTTAGACACCCATATATAAAATTCATAGTTCCACTTGGGACTCTGTGTGTGTGTGTGTGTGTGTGTGTGTGTGTGTGTGTGTGTGTGTGTGTGTGTGTGTCCAGGATGAAAGAAGAAGCTGTTTTATTTGCTGCAGCCCATTCTATGATCTCTGAATTTTTCTCCCCCACTCAATATGCAAGCTCCATTCTTCCAAGCTACATTTGCACTAGTCAGGGTCTCTTCATTCTCCAGAAGCAAGGTCCTCCCTTTTCTCCCAAATGGAATGAAAGCCTTACCTGACTGAAGCGAAACAGATAATGTCTTTCAGACACAGCTCATCCTACCTCATAATCAATTTTACTGATACTAAGTGGAAACTAAGTAGCTGTATTTTCCAGGAGAAAAAAAAAAAGTATGGCTTGTGCATTCTAATAAATGAAATTTGTTAAATGTGTTTTATTTTTATTGTTACAAACTCTGAAACGACACACACATCACTCCACGAATCAGAGAGAACTTATCAGACCGTGCTGTCATGCTCATAACCTCATGTGCTCAGAAACCCGAGCTTGCTAATTCTCGGAAGCATCACTGGCTGGTGATGGATAAATTCAGACCGGGGTGGGAGAGTGCGTTCCAGACCAGGGAACACACTGCTCCCAAGGGGTAAGCAGTGCTCATTGTCGGGGAGGCAGTTGGCTCTAACACTCAGCCAGAGGCCTGCATTTGTGCTGGGCCTACAGGTGATGAAACAGCACATATTCATGAAGTTCCTGGAGAGAGCATCCAGGGTTCTCTTATGTGAAGTTCTGAGAAATCAAAAAGAAAGCGGCAAGAAAGAAAGCCGTACCCTGCTCTATTATCTGTTTCTACATGAATGTATAATTCAGTGTAAAAGGGTAGACGCTAAAATAGAATAGAATAAAGCAAGCAAGTTTTAATGATTATATAAAAATCTAAAGGAAATTGAGAATTTTTAAAGTGAAGACATGTGTTGAGATCAGTAAAACAGCTACATTTTACATTGCTGTGGGGTCTGCTAAAGAGAATCAGCAACATGCTTGCACACATGGCAATATGCTTCCTCACATGGCAACGTGCTTGCACACATGGCAATATGCTACCTCACATGGCAATATGCTTGCAGATATGGCAATAGGCTTCCTCACATGACAACATGCTTTCACACTTGGCAACATGCTTCCTCACATGGCAGCATGCTTGCACACTTGGCAACATGCTTCCTCACATGGCAGCATGCTTGCACACTTGGCAGCATGCTTCCTCACATAGCAACATGAGCCCACACATGGCAACATGTTTCCACACATGGTAACAAGCTTTCCACACATGCTAATAAGCTTTCCACACATGGTAACATGTTCCCACACCTGGTAACTGAAATATCATATTTAATACTGTAAACTATTTACTTCACAGTGTTGGGTCTCAGATGCTTAAAGAGGCTAAGTAGTCTGGTGATTGTATGTGTCTGAATTTATCTCTGAAAATGTTTCCTTGGGGTTTAATTCTAAAGTAATTTAATATTATTTTAATGTGTTAAAGACTCCTACTTTAAAATGAGCCTTCCTCCTTCGTGTGCCTCCTTGAGGATGCACATACTGAATTCACAATGCAGCTTTTTTTCTTACAGGCACAATTTTACTAAAAATAAAATGTCTGTGCATAGAATTGTAGGAAAACAATTTCAGGTAATATAGGAAGGCATAGAAAATGGAGTGAAAGTCAAATGATATCACAAACTATAGATTTAACATTGTAAGTGCCCTGTCACACATCCTACAGAGACTTTCTCATGTACACATGCTGTACAAACAACAGCTATAAAGTGGCATGATACAGGCATGAAACTTTATGGCCACTTCCATGCCATATATTCATTCAAAGTAGTTTTTTTTAGCCATACAGTATCCGTTTATTGTATTTTTTTCACAATTTTTCAATATTTTATATGATTCTTCATCAAGCTTAAATTCTTTTCAGAATCTGGGAACATTCCAGGATCTTCTGAGTCTCACACAGTCATCTCAGTCAACTCTTCAAAGTTAGAGCTAGCCACCTGGAGGAGTTGGGGCCACGCTTGGCTGTAGCTGATGGAAGAGACTCCGCACGAGTCACTGTGAGTACAACAGAGAAAGAAGCACGTTCATGGCTGTGCTTGTTTCCGTAAATATTTTTTATAGAAGCATAACATGTAAACAGGAAAGTATGTAACTCGTACAAATAGATTTTCACAAAATACACCACATAGTCAAAATTGGTGTTTTTATTCACCCTTTAATACTGCCTTTCTATCCTCTGTGTAATCTTGGACAAAGCAGCCTATGAAATGGGCATGATTATAGAGGCCTTGACGATGCACAGAGAGAAGCAAACCAGTGTACACAGAAGCCAGTTCATGGTAAACAAACGCTAACTTCCTCAGTCTCCCCCATACCAGGACACCCTCCTGTGCTACCCCATCCAATGCCTCTTCTTCTTCTTCTTCTAGTGAACCAAGAGCCTGGAACCCTTCCTTCCCCAGACTGTTCTTACCAAGAGCCTCTCTGCTGGAAGATGAGTACTTCACAATGTCTGAGAGGAAGTACAACCACATTAAGGGTCCTAATTTAGGACCACGGAGTATTAACTATAAAGAGACAGAGCCTCATCTCCATTAAGAAATGCGGATGTTAAGATGATTCACAAGCTGAGTTCTTCTCCGTGCTCCATACTGTTGAAATTATAATGACATGCAAACTTCCTTGGGTTTTCACCAGGGCACCCACACACGCCAGGTGCTCAATCGTGTTAAGATTCTCAACCATGAAACTCCATTCAAACTGCCAGAATTAAAGAGTGTAAATGCACGGATGGAAAAGAGATGTGTGCATTGCCATAGCTGCTAGAGATGTGCAGGTGCAGAATGTGGTACCCAGTGGGACCAGGGAGCATCGGCAACCCTCAGAAAGTGGTATCCAGTGGTTCCAGGGAGCATCAGCATCCCTCAGAATGTGGTACCCCATGGGTCCCGGGAGCATCAGCAACCCTCAGGCCCTATGCATAATCTGCGTGATCTGTGAAGTCTCAACTGTTACACAGCTCCTTCTCTAGGAAGACAAGATTTAGTGATGTAATAAGCAGACTGTTGACTGCTAACAGTTACAAAGCAAATAATGTACACATATTTTTAAAGACTCAGTACTATTATCTGTGTGCCAGACGGCTTGGTCTGAAGGTTTTTTTACACATTTTCTCCTTTTCTTCAACAGAAGTTCCTTGTAAGGGTTCCATTATCCTTCTTTTGTATATGATACAGAGGCTTAGAGAAATCAAGGGTAATTGTCTTTGTCTCCACTAATGTTTACATACAATGCACTGTACTTTCCCCAGCTGTCTACAGTGATTTTTTTTAAAAAAAAAGATAATCAGTCACTTTTGAGTAAGGGTAGCCTTGCATTATAAGGGGAAGACAAAACTCCTAGACTGAAACACTTTCCCTGGTGAGAATCGTTGCTTCTAGAAATTTAACATTCTCCACAGTTAAGTGGAGACTGGGGACTGACTTTCACACGATCTCTGGTGCCCCATATTTGGCCATGCCCCTTTGTTGGGGAGGCCCAATGGCACTCGGAGGAAGGATAGCGGACTACCAAGAAGAGACTTGATACCCTAGCACCATATTCATGGGGAGGAGGTCCCCCTCAGTCACAGTCATAGGGAAGGGGGATTGGGGTGAAAGTGGGAGGGAGGGAGGAATGGGAGGATGCATGGGATGGGATAGAAAATGAGATATAATATGAATTTTTTATTTTTCAATAAAAATGTGTTAAAAATAAAAATAAAATAAAATAAAGAAATTTCCATGATTTCTTTTTGCATAACCAGGTTATTAATAATGGGATACGGAACACAGAGACGTATAACTGTTACTGAAATGGTTGTGGTTGTCGGTGGCGGTGCTCTTTATTTCTTTGGATGCATCCATTTCAAAACTGAAGCAGAGGCATCTTAATAGAACTACCTAATCCAAAGCCAGGCAACGGTGGAAATTTCACATGGAAATTTTAATAACCCCTTTCTTTCCGAGGCCAATCGCTTCTTTCTTCTCCTGTCTGCTTGGAACCAGCCCACCACATTTGACTAGCAGCCATGAGCCTGCAGCGTGGTGGAAGCTGTAACGAGCAGCAGCTGCCAGCATGTCAGGCCCCATTGTGTTTGTGCGATTGCAGGTCAGGGTGATGAAGCAAGAATTAGCTTCATTCCCATCACTGCGGATAAATGCGATTTTACGACAGCACCGGGGTGTCCCTCATTTATTAAAAAGGAAAGAAGGGATGTAAACGTGGCTGAACAATCATAATCATAAAACTCTGCTTGCTCGCTGGGGTCAGCGGTTGATTCTAATTTCATATTATCTACGTTGTTGTGAGACAAAAGGCGTCATTAATGCAAACATCAGTGCAAGGAGACACATGCTTCACCTTACCATGCTTCCTGGGATATATTATAAATGGTTTCCTCCAACCAAACCGAATTCACTGAGGTAGGGAGAGGAGGTCAAAAAGGGGTAGGGAGCTACTGAATATTGATGCATTTAAAATTCAAATGAATCAGCTATTCAATTAACTGCAGATAAATTAGAGAAAATGTGACACTCCAAGGGCACAGGGAGTAAGTAGATCCATGTCTTTCCCAATCTATGTGTGTGTGTCTGTCTCTCTGTCTCCTACACACACACACACACACACACACACACATACGGCTTAGCCAGCTATCCTTGAGGTCTGTGAAAATCCTGAGTCTATGAAGTCAGTTGGCTTGCACATGTTCACCCCCAGTTCCTACAAAACAGGAAGTGTTATATTTGTAGAAGGCAAGGCAGAGAACTGGCTGTTTCTTCCCAGAACCTTCGACCTGTACAACGTGACTGGAGAGTGTCTGAGAAGAAAGCTGAGGAAGAGCTTCCTGTTTCCCTTCATTTATTAGCCTCATCCTCTCTTTCCCAACATATATATCATGAACACCACACAATTCTCTCCCTCCCTCCCTCCCTCCCTCCCTCCCTCCCTTCTTCTTCTTCTTCTTCTTCTTCTTCTCTCTCTCTCTCTCTCTCTCTCTCTCTCTCTCTCTCTCTCTCTCTCTCTCTCTCTCTCTCTTGCCAAGATGTTTTTTTGCTTTTCATCTGAGGTCATGGCTTAATATATCTGGATGTTGTTTCCAAAGACACAGAACCATTTCTCTCCCTCAGTCCACCGAGGAAGTGGATTCCAGGCTGCCGCCCCTCTGCTGACTGTCCCCAACCCATCTTCACCATGAAGAGATCAACGCCTCTCATTTCTGCTGGTTTTCCCCCTAAGTCTAGACCGAAAAGCTGTTCCCAAAAGAGTGTCTGGATTTCCACAGGCCATTTGGGAGTCAATTATATCTCCTCCCACAGTGCTCCTCTCACAGACTAGAGGAGCAGCTCGCCTTGATTTTGCAGTAAAGAACTGCTGCCCAACAGGCAGTAAATGGCTATGAGCAACAGTGCCTCTCCTGTTCCCCAAAAAGGCTAGAGACGAGCCTGCAGGACACCAGAGAGACGCATGATGCATGCCAGCCCCTCAAGCAGACACAGGGCTTCCTTCTGGACTAGTTTCTCTCTCTCTCTCTCTCTCTCTCTCTCTCTCTCTCTCTCTCTCTCTCTCTCTTTCTCCCTCCTTTCCTCCCTCCCCCCTCTCTCTCCTCTGAACATTCTCTTACCCCTTTCCCAGAGAAAGCAACCCCAGAAAGGTTTGCGCAACAGCAGCACACTGAAGAAGGCAACGGATACAGAGACGGAAACTAAATGCAACCTTCTCTTGATGTGCTTAAACTAAACCCTCGCCCTTATTCCAACCCAGCTTCCCTCCCAACAGCCATTCGTCATCATCATCATCATCGGCAGCAGCAGCAGCAGCAGCAGCACTGTACAAACTGACTAATTTCTTAGCTTTGTCCCATCTATAGAATCAGTCAGGGCTCTGCCTTATCCACATTTGAGTATCTCCTTCCCTTCCAACCCTGTCACAACTTAAATGAAACTCTCCTCACATCACAGTAGGAAACTGAAATGGAATGCATCAAGAAGGCCCCAGGGAGAGAGACGGAAATCACACCTATGCGTTTAAAGGTAACTGGATAAGCATGTGCTGAAGAAGCTAAGAGGCCAAGAAAGAACCCTCAACAATCATGGCTAGATGAAGAAAGTGTTACCAGCCCCCATGGTCAGCTATAGTGGGTCTGTCGTAGACAAACTGGAACCCTAGCGCAAACCCGGCTGTTGTATCGTTGCATTGCTCACTGGTTCCCATTGTAAGCCAATGCCAGCTAAAAAGCAGAGCTTTGAAATCAACTGGCAGGGCCTAGACCCTCAGCCATGCAAACACGGACAAACAAGAAGTAGGTCTTACATCAAACAGAGGCAGATCACTCATGCCCATAATCTCAGCGCTTTGGGAGGTTGAAATAGGAAGATAAGAGCAAGTTCAAGGCCAGCTTGGGCTACACAGCAAGACTCAGTCTCAAAAACTGACAACAAAACTATGCAATGACCAATTCTCAAGCTAACTACTCTGTAGATGTACTTTGCACACAATAATACTGATTACTGCTCTTCCTGTAAGTGGACAGAGGTGACCTGCGAAGAAGATTCGCCACTCACTTGACCCAGAAAACCCTACAAAATCATGCAAATCCAGAGGTTCAAATCTTCATGTTCACTTTAAGAACCTGCCCAGGCCGTCAAGGGTATGCATATCCAAAAAGCCACCAAGTATCTGAAAGATGTCACTTTAAAGAAGCAATGTGTGGGGGCTGGAGAGATGGCTCAGAGGTCCTGAGTTCAAATCCCAGCAACCACATGGTGGCTCACAACCATCTATAATGTGATCTGATGCCCTCTTCTGGCGTGCAGGTGGACATGGAGACAGAGCACTGTATACGTAATAAAAATAAATTAAAAAATTTTAAAAAGCAGCAATGTGTGTCATTCCAGTGGTATAATGGTGGAGTCCGGAGGTGTGCCCAGGCCAAACAGGGAGCTGGACTCACTCAGGGTCGGTGGCCAAAAATGAGTGCTGAATTTTTGTTGCACATGCTTAAAAATGCTGAGAGTAGAGCTGACTTAAGGATTTAGATGTAGATTCTCCAGTCATTGAACACATCCAGGTGAACACGGCACCTAAGATGTTACAGAGCTCACGGCCGAATTAACCCACACATGGGCTCCCCCTGCCACATCGGGATGATCCTCACTGAAAAGGAGCAGATTGTCCCAAAGCCAGAGGAGGAGGTGGTACAGAAGAAAGATACCCCCAGAAGAAACTGAAGAGACAAAAACTGATGGCACGGGAATAAATTCAGCATAAAATAAATACAGATAAAAGTAAAAAAAATAATAATATTACTGATGACTCCCACATCACATATTTAGAAACTGAGACTCAAGAAGGTAACAAGAAGCCCAGAGGAGGTTAATATAGAACTTTGATGTCTCAGAATCTAAGCCATTTTCTTTCCTCCATTTCCTCTTCCTGCTGGCCATTCTTCATCTACAATATTGATGCCATCATGAGACAAAATATTTGGTCACTTCTAAATCATACATAGAGACCAGTGCTTTGACTCCAAGCTCCAGCCTTCTTCTGAGCCTGGGCACTGAGTCAAAGTTAAAGTGAAGCACTCAACCTTGTTCCGGGTCCTCAGCACCTGAGACATTTGATTAAACCCTTTTCCTCTCCTGGGACAAGGTATAGAACACACGGTATAGATCAGCACAGCCTGGCTTCTCTGAGCAGCTCCTGCAGAGGGAAAGAGTATGGAGAGAGGCGGCGGGACCACAGGCAGGCTTTAGGGGGTGCAGGAAAGACTTCCGGGTTCAAACTGAAGCTCCATACTTTCAGTCCTAACTGAAGGCATTTACCAAACACTGAAATGTACACATCCAATACCATCTAATGCAAGAGGGTTGGCTGGGCACTGAGTATGATTACAATTTCCTTATATACATTTAAAAGGATAGCGGAACTCCATATAGAGAAATTGTGCTGACTTATCCTAGCATCTAATTGAAAGCTTATAACCATGCATATAGAAAAGGCTGTGGTTTTTCCTTTTCTTTCTTTCTTTTTTTTTTTTTTTTTTTTTTTTTTTCCTCAATCTGAATAGCCGTAGCAAGGCAGGTAGCATGAACCCCACACCAGGGAGCACACACAGTACCAGAGACTACTAAGGAGTCTCATTTTAAAACAAGTCTTAGACACACACATTTTTACATTATACTCTGAAATAAGTTAGTGTGAATTTCTTTATATGAAGATAATAAGATTTGCCAGTGGAAGTTCCAGGGAAAAGTGTCCCAGTAACATTTCT
This sequence comes from Acomys russatus, assembly GCF_903995435.1. Lineage (NCBI taxonomy): Eukaryota > Metazoa > Chordata > Mammalia > Rodentia > Muridae > Acomys > Acomys russatus. The sequence continues at coordinate 9,949,276 of NC_067148.1, read as the reverse complement.
AACTTAGAAAGCTTGGGCCTGAGGTTGGTATGAACGCAGCTCAGAGCTGCTCAAAAGTGGATCTGGACAGTGAGGGAGACAAGGAGGGTGAGACCAACAGCTAACTGCGGAGGGGAGGCCGACTGTGAAAAGAGGAGCCAGGACCACAAAGCCGCCTTTATTCGTCTTGTTCTTGTAGACAGAAGGAAGGAAGGGGTGTTTGTTAGGCTGTAAAAGGTGAGTCTCCCTCTGCCTTGCAGCACCCATGTCTCATGGGAGCTGGGCATGCCAGGTAGACTATTAATTCATTTGCATTTCATCTTAATAACATGAGAAAAGAGATAGATCCAGCCCCACCTGCACCCCAGCTCTTTCCAGTCACCCCTCCAGCCTCTCCTTCTAGCCGATCTCCATTCCCTTGTGTCATCTGCCAAGCAGCAGAGGCATTTCCGTTCTGGATCCTCAATGACCACACTAGGCTAGCACTCACATCGGATGCTTCATTCAACCCTCTTCAGAGAAGATTCTTTCTGTAGTCTATGGGAATTAGCACAGGGACAATGTGCAGAGAGTGGGAGACACTGGGGCATTCGGTCCCAAGTGGGGTGCTTTCATTAAACCCCTCCTCTCAAGCAAGACTCAGGGATCCATGTAGAAGAGGAGGTAGAGACATCGTAAGAGCCAATGATGGATGACTTCAAGGAAACAGTGCCTTCCAGACACAACAGGACCAAAGCAGATAGATTCACAGGGACCACACAAGTCCAAACTGGGCGGTGTTCCAGCACTGAAAAGAAGTAGGGACAGGGTCCCACCCCAACCAAAAAGGTATCTACAATTGATTCTCAGTAGCAAATGGAAAAATCCATCTTTCGCAATGGAGTTTCAATGGGTGCATCAACTATACTCCAGGGTAGGCCCTATGCCCAGGAGTAGTTGGCCAACACAAAATGAACTTCATGGGTTTGGTTGGAATTTCATTTTGTTTTGTCTTGTCATTTTTTTTGTCTTGTTGGTCTTTGGCTTGTTTGCTTTGATTTTCATTTCAGTATTTTCATGTGTTCGTTTCAAAAGAGAGAGAGAATATGAAGTTGTGTGGACTGGAAAAATCTGGGAGAAATTTGGGGAGGGGAAACATGATCAAAACTCATTGTTATATTTGAAAAAATTAAAATAGAAATTGAAAAATGGTGACATATATAAACCAGAGACTCACATGTATAGTAGTCTCAAGCCCATAAAAATCTATACTGTTTCTATGAGAGGGATCTGGCGAAGGCTTTTTTCACAAACTACGCTGTCTCTATGAATTTTCTATTAATATAAAATTATGGAAACATAAAAACATATTTTAAAACATGCTGTGTGTTTAAAGTCATGTTAGAATCTGGGAACATTTTCCCAATGAAACAGGAAGCCCCATGCTTGTCCATGTGTGCCAGCTTTTAGTCCCCTTTTTGATGGCTTTTGTTCTCATTATAACCTTGTCATCCCCAACTCTTTAATTTGATTTCATTTTGTAGTCAATCCAGGAAAATCTAACAGTTTAAACTTGAAAGAGACAGAACTGACTCAGCTTAATTTCAATGTTATACACTGTGGCTGTATTGTACTAAAATGTTTCCCCCTTCAGATAATGATACTGTGCAGTATTTTTAAATATGACTATTTGTAGAAAATCAGTTTCCAAACATCAGAAAGTGCTCACAAAGTGTCCACTGGGTGCCAAACTGCTTACTCCGGGATTAGAGAAGCATCTAAGCCAGGTCTTCTCACATATGAGATGAATGAGGGAAGAATTAACAAAGAGGCAATGGGGGAAAGAAACATATAAGAAGATGAGTATTTTTTTTTAGGGAAAAAAAAACTAGGAAGAACTATTTTAATTCTGAATATTAGTATCAATCAAACTATCAGCTGTATCAACTGTACATAGTCCTAAGGGCTATCTTGGCAGAAGGCTATCGGACACATTTGAAATCCCTCCCATTATACATGACACGAAACAATATTATAGGTCCAGTTCTGAACCGCAAGCATTATATCATTTCTATCTCTTAAAATGTCTTCATTTTGTACTTAGTTGACATAAAATAATTGTGCACTTTTGTATGGCATGGTGTAAGTTTCAAATCATGTGTGTACTATGTAGCAATCAGTTTGCAGTATTTAGGACAGCCGTCGCCTCACACACCATTTCATTGCAGCAGCCACAATCTACGTCCTCTCTCCTAACTATCTGGAAATGGTTGGCACAATGTAGTTTCCTCTAGTAGCCCTAAAAGGTAAGACAACTCCAGAGATCACCCTCCGGGCTAATCACACTCTGGTACCTGTTGAGAAATCTCTTCCTGTTGTCTCCTTCTTTTGATCACTCTCAGTGGGGCCCAAATAGACCTTGACTATATCAAATACAAGAAAAATGTCATCCTTTCTCTTTTTTTCCCATATACCCTTCCCCATCACCTACTTTTCTGGGACAGTCACAGCATCCTCAAATGTCTATTAATCGTGCTATTATAACATTGTCATATGTATACTGAGAAGAGTGACTTTCTTAGAATAAGCAGGCTACCAAGATGAGACTTGATAGCCTATGACCATATAGTGGGGGAGAGGGATCCCCCTCAGTCATAGACCTAGGGGAGGAGAATAGGGTGAAAGTGGGAGGGAGGGAGGAATGGGAGGATACAAGTGACGGGATAACAATTGAGTTGTAATCTGAATAAATTAATAAAAATTTTTAAAAAGAGTGACTTTCTTATAATGTTGACTTCCCTTGTCTTTTTTTTTTCCAAATATCACCTGCAATTCTCTACATTCAGTTTTAGTTATCATGAAAAAGAAAGAAAGAAAGAAAGAAAGAAAGAAAGAAAGAAAGAAAAAGAATGACAAGCCTTAACAAGCAGAGGTCTCAAATATTATTTATCCAGAAACATTTCACACCCCAACCAGGAAAATGTGAGTTAGAACTCTCACTGCCTCAGACTAAGCACAGATGCTGAAGCCTTGCCTCCAGACCAGGTTGCACAGCGCCACACACTTTGTGTAGTGCTGCTCACTCAGGCCTCTCAAGGCCTCACACAGGCTCTTCCAAGATGTAGCAACACAGGGTGATAGATAGATGCACCCACAGACTCTTCATATTTACCGGTCTTTTAGTTGGAAAAAGACCGGCTACTTTGGCAGCCTCTTGCCGCCTGTCTGCTTCCCAATCCATCATTGCTGGCCCAGGCCCACCAGTTTTATTGTTGAGTGGTAGGTACCATCTATTACATTATGGGAAGTGAAGGACAGTGTGCCCGCCACACAGTGGTAAGCTGGAGGTGCCAAGTTTCACTCAAAAGGCATGAAAATGCTATTATTTGAGGAAGTCCTAATGAGCTAGATCGTACTCGGCCTCTCTCACAGCACCTGCTGCTTCTGCAGACTGTGCCAACTCCATTGTCGTCCTTGGGGTAGGCACACCCCCACCCCACTCAGGAGCCTGTCAGGAAACTGCAATGTATTCTCTCATGTATTTGCTTTCAAGAAAAGGCAGCTCTAAGGAAAGTCCATTTGAAAATGTGAGGGAAAAGGTCTTATTTTTCTCTTTCCCTCTGTGGCCACTCTCAAAAAAAAAAAAAAAATCTAGAACCAGCTCTGTAGTACAATACATTACAATCAAAGGCAATTTCATTTCCTATTTACGTCCCGTGTGGTGCGTTTGTCATATTCTTCATGCCAGCGACTCCCTGCCCCCACTCACACCAATTCCTTAGCCACTCAACTAATATGAACATGAAACAGAAGCCGTTCACTCCACCGGCCTCTTCTGCACAAACTGTGCTAAATGCTGTGACCCTGATGTTCATCTCACCCTAAAATTCACATGTGGACACTGAGCTCTGAGGGCACTGACACAGGAAAATGGATATCAGGGAGCTGTGAGGTGACTATAAAAGTGCTGAGAGAATTTACACATCCCCTTGGCCATGTGAAGACAATACAGAAACCAACTTCTGAGGCTCAGCCCCAAGTGAGCCACCAAGCCTCCTGACACCTTGATCTTGGACTTTCAAGCTTCTAGATCCTATAACGTCTTTCTATACATCTAGATCTATAATAGCTTTTCCATAAACTTCTCAATCCAAACTATGGCACCAGAGCATCACCACGGGACTAGGACATTTATTAAAAGCCTGTGGTGGTTAGTTTTACATTGACTTGATACAAGCTAGAGTCACAAAAAAGAAGGACTTCAACTGAGGAAAACGCCTCCACAATATGTGCCCACAAGCAACTCTGCAGCGCATATTATTTATTAATTGTTGATGCGGGAGGGCCCAGCTCACCATGGAAGGAGCCACATCTGGGTGTGTGGTCCTGGGTGGTAACAGAAAGCAGGCTGGGCAAACCGTGAGGAGCAAGCCAGTAAGCAGCATCCCTCCGCGGCCTCTGCTTTAGGTGTGCCCTCCAGGTTTCTGCCCTGAGCTCCTGCCCTCTCTTCCTCCAAGGATGGCCTTTGATGTGTGAGTCTGTGTCCGTGTGTTTAGTTTGAATTAACCCTACACAACCAAAGAGCAGCGTTTCCCTGAGGACATAGGTTATCCAACAAAAAACTCAGGGCTAAGTATAGACTAGCGCCTCCCAGTGTTTGGTCAGGAGGGTGTAAGAGACTACTAAAACAACACCGACCTTTGCCATGGCTGTCGCTTACCCATCAGGACTTGGTGGTAAAGCCATATTGCTGAAGACCACACACACTTCAATCAGAAAACACAGAGAAATCAAGCTGGTGCTGATGTGAAGCTTTTCTGTTGGCTTTCATAACACAGTAAGGTGCTTTGCAGGCTGTGGGGTGGGGTGCGGGCATCAGCTGTGTGAACAAGCCAGCTGTGCGCTCTACAGACTTCAATAGTGACTAGCTTAGCGAGGAATGCGCATTGGTGAAATAGCGGTGTGGATGTTATGGGGGCAACCAACAGCTTTTTAATTAGACTTAGACCTTCTACACAAGAAAATGTCTGCCTGGTACTGTAAGTCCAGGGAGAGCTGTAGGGGAGAACCTTCTACACAAGAAGAAACACATATCTGGTACTGTCAGCCTGAGGAGAGCTATAGGGGAGAATCTTCTACACAAGAGGAAACACATGCCTGGTACTGTAGGCCCGGGGAAGGCTACAGGGAGAACCTATTACTATTATTTTGCTAAAGGGACATAGTATCAAACTACCTTCTTAATGTTTATTCTTAGTTTCTATAGATGAGTGCATCTCTCATCCCTCATCAGGGCTACTTTATTTAACATACGGCAATTAAAAGAGAGGCAGAGGATAAGTGACTGTGTAGAACTCAGCTTTAACTGAGACATCCATATCACACTTCTTCCTCACTTAAAGTGCAGAGAAGTTTCCAGAAGAGAAGTGGAAAGATCATAAGATCCAGAAGCTTGGAAATGTTCCCTCAAGCAGTGTCTTATGGCCATCAACAGGGCCACTGTACTCGTTAAATCATAGCAGCTGTGGCCGTCTGCACAAGATCAAGCCAATCAATACTCATGCGTGAAGAGTCAAGGAGTTTGTCAGGACCCATCCTGAGCTAAAGGAGCTTTGGGCAAGTGATGCCTGCTGAGGGGAAGGATGATCAGTTTTCTTCAGTGGTATAACCCATAATAGGTTGCCCATCCTGCTCTGGATATCCATGCATAGATGAGCAAATGGGCAACAGCAGTTGTATTCTGTGGGGAAGAAGAAGAAGAGGAAAAGGACGTGGAGGAGGCAGAGGATGAGAAGAGGAAAGGGAGGAAGAAGAAGTTGTAGTAATAGTATTTGCTTGTTGTTGGTTTTGTGGTGATAGGAGGATGTGGAAGAGGTTCAGGAGGAGTTGGAGAAATGTGGCAGATGTAGTCTAAAGATCTTGCACTTCTGCATAAGATTACATATAAAACGGAGTGGAAGGATGGGTGAGTTTGCTAACCTTTGGAAGTAAACATTTAGTCTTTGGGAATTTCATTTACGCACAGTAGTGTGCTAATCTTAAACTGTGAAAACAACAAAAGGGAAACCTTCACCTTTCGTATTAATATTAGCATGCATCAGCTGCACATAATAACACGTCTAAGCGTGTCTACAGTGCACTTTGGTTACATTCAGCCCCTATTATGCTCTTGGGACCCCCATCCTCACCCCCTTCTTCCTAACCCTGTGCCACCACTTCCCCGTTTTCCATCTAGAGTCTTACTCAGTTGAACAAGCAACTTCCTACTGCTGACTAAATAGAAGTTAAGATATGACTAGTTAAGGGCTACGTGTGTGCCCTGGTAGCACTCACTCCCAAGAGTTCCGCACCTCCTTAAGATTACTATGTCCATTCTAGGACAACAACAGCAGAACTCAAGTAGGTGTCATGTGCTATTACTTCAGCCATTTCCACATTTCATCTGATTCTGACACCAAAACGCAATTTCTCAATAAATGTATATTTATTCCATGAGAATCGTTGGCTGGTTTATTGATCACAACTATTACAATTCAACACTCTAGAAAGCATACCTTGGATTTCCATCCTTCTCTGCCTCACTCCTGGCTACATCTCTAGTGTTTATGTTAAACATAAATTACACAAACCAAAATGAACCAACACAAAAATATATCTACACTTGAAGGAATAATAAGACAGTCTGTGTAATAAAAGTTAGGGTGATATATCCAGACTGTAATTTAACTTTCCACCTAGAATGATGCTATGTGTTTTCTATTATCTAGACTGCTGTGATTTCTAACTCTCATAAAATGACAATATTAAACATTTAAAAATAGCAGAGGAAACCTGGCAAAAACAGCCAGTTGATTCCATCTGAGCTCCATTACAAAATATAGTGCAAGAGTGAGCGCACTCACGTACGAAGGGAAATAGCCTGACAACATAAAACAGTTAATCATGCAAAATTAATTTCTGTGCCTTGGTCTGTGAATAAACAATTATAATCAAGATGTAAGACAAAATTTTTCTGTAGCTGGCATTAATCATAAGAAGAATAGAGTATAAACCATAATAAAATTAAATCATTACTATATAAATAAAACTGGTGTTATAAGACGTATTATATTTGGCCCAATAGGTACAAATTGTCCCTATAAGTAAATACAAAATTGAGTTTCACAGAATTCCTCCTGAGTTGAGAACAAAGTTCTTTATATGGTTCAATTAGAGGGTGTAAGTAACACCAGCAAGAACCGCATGCGGCATACCATCTGCTTTCTCGTTGAAGTGGCATGCTATTTAAAGACTGTGTGATGGGCATCGCTAGGAGAAGCCTCTATGAATGGATGGCTGCTTTTGAAACAGTGAAGGATGCCCAAGGCTGGGCCCAGCAAGAACCCAGTTGAATTCATTAAATGGCAAGATATTGCCATTTGCATAGCACTGAGAGATTTTTATTTCATATTTGGAAAATGGATTAGTTACTTCTCTATGGCTGTAATAAAACACTATGAGCAAGGCAGCGTACAGAAGGAAGGGTTTACATGGGCTTATCCAGGAGAGATGAGTTCACCACCATCACTGCGGAGATATGTGGCAGGAGCCAGGCATGGCAGCTGGAGCAGCAAGCCCAGGAGCAGGCAGCTCAAGCCCCAACTGGGAACCAAGATTTCAAACATCTGAGTTTGTAGTGGGCATTCTCATTCAAGCCAACACAGGAAGCCTTGCCAAAGTGAAACGGAACTCACTGGCCTTATCCCCAATTTGTTTTCAGTCTAAGTTGTATCTCTAAATATACAATGCATCAATATGTTTTGAAAATATGTCCTAGAACTTTTCCCAAGTCTTGTTCACATTTTATGAATATAAAGAAAAGCACTACAAAACTACACGTATTACATGGTAAAGTGAATAACTTATACAAATATTCACTACTATAATTTAATTGTTATACAATGTACTGAGTTATCATGTAACACAGAATTAAAACAGAAATTCTGATAAATTAATAATCATTTAAAATACAACAAATCAAAGAGAAATTTTTAAAAGAACAAGAGTAAACCTCTTATAACAAGTCACTATGCTTTGGTGCTGTGGGTAGTGATGGTGTTCACCATCCCAGGATGTAATTCACAGATGAGAAATGGATTTCCTCTATGCAGGCCACGCCTCACCACTCCCTAGCGTACTTCCCAAGCCTACATTTTATCTTCTGGACAACTTTCCTTGGACATTAACTTATTCTTGGGCACAGTGCATTTTGCCTCCTGCTGCCTTTCCAGAAACATTCTAGGTTCTGTTTTTTAGCAAGTGTCTCCATTGCTTTCTGTTGTGATAAGGCACATGACCAAGACAGCTTGTAGAAGGAGGGTTTGTAAGGGCTGAATTGCTGAATGTTGGGCCTCCTGCTCTGTTGCTGGTCTCAGTTATGATCCTGCCTGAGGACATACAGACTGTACAGCTAGAGCCCTTGCTAGACTCTCACCACCTAACTTAGGTAAGCCCCCGCGATCTTCGCAAGGATGCCTCTGTGGCACGAATCCTCACAACACATGCTCTAGAACTTCTTTCCTAAAGGTCTCTTGGCATGACTCCCCGCCACAGACCATCTCCTAACACACAACTTCCCCTGTCCTTGGAAGATGAACCTGCATCTGCTTCTCCTTCTAGTTTTCTGAATGCCCTTACCAACGTCTGCTTCAACCTCAGAGGAATATGTCAGCCTCCTTAAACACGAAGCCCTCTCTGAAGTCCCCGAGGTCGCATCACTCCCCCACCCTCTCTACAGGCTGTGCACTTCCAGGCTCCTTCAAGGAATCATCTTCCTTCACCACTTTGCGCTTCTGCTCTCTTTCCTCTCCACCGACTTCCTCGTCCTCTCCTCAGATACTGTCAGCCCCTTCATGACTTTGCAGTCTGTAAAAGCTTCTGTGTCCTGAACCATTGATCTCTCCGTGTTTTCTAGATATATTCTCCCCATCTCTCTCCATCAGATTTCATCTCTCCTCCATCTTTATCTTCCTTGGTCTCTCTATCGTGAGACACTGGGGATGACTTTACTCCTCTTTGTTGCGTGCTCTAGCTTATATCACACTAAGTACCCTCTGCTCTGACAATATTGCCCTGTCTCATTCTCTGGTCTTGCATTCTTTTTTTTTTTTTTTTTCATACCTGTATGCATGAGAATGCATCAGATTCCTCTATGTGCCTCAGGTCCTTGAAAGAACTGAAAATACGATACATGCTTAGTAAACTACTAACTTTAAAATCCTATAGTTGCTTAGAAAGAACAATTTATGAAATGCTAAATGTTAAAAAAGAATTACTTTGAAAACAGCACATTATCTACTTATTTTGGTCAAAATACACTCCGTAAGACAAGAAAATAACAGTGATTATATTTGTACGTCAGTAGCAAAGGTAGCAAAAACAATCCATTTCCTTTGAGAGAGCTAATAAAACCAACAAAGTAAAATGCAGTGCAAGCAGAGAAGCCATGTTCAAACCTTTCCGATCTGAGCATTAGTTACTCTCCTAACCTCTCCCCTGCAAGTTTGGCAGGAAAAGGCAAGTAAAGTAACTGAGAGGGACAGTGATCAGTGCGGGGATGAAGAGGCCCTGGTCTAACACCGCCATCAGCCAGACAGCAGCTTTAGAGGGTGACTAGGAAGATTTCAGATGAAGCAACTAATGCAAGAGGGTCAATCTCTTGCCTCCCTGCAGATCAGGGCTTAAAAGCCCCGTGGGTTTTTTCAGGAGTGACAACACATTCCCAGAGTTACGTGGCCCAAATATCTGGCTGCAGTTGTTCGTCCTATCAGCTTCTACGTGAAGCTCTGGAAACTGATCAAATGAAGGCTCATGTCAACCCCTGCATCTCAGGCACTTCTCAGATAATGTACAATGTGTCGCAACATGTCTGCCCCAACTGGAAAGCCTTCAGGAGCTTAACCTCTTGGCACTCAAGACTCCAGAATAGCCAGCTCTGCGGTGCCTGATGCCTTCCTTTGTGGAGATAAACAAGGATAATCTTTCCAAAAGTGGGAAAAAGAAAATCTTGGAGAAAAACTTCAGAGACCTGGTCAGCTCTGCCTCCCCACTCCCCACCCCCCCACACACACCCCACCCCCGGCGCTGTACCACAGCTGGCCACTGGGCTACTATCTGCCATTACTCTGTTATCTACATATTTTTTTAAAAGAGCCAATGGCAGTTCTTGAAAAGAATGCTGCAGATAAGGTTGTCTCAGTAAGCTCCTGTGAAGTGATGGCTGAGGAGGCCATCTATGCCAGCTGTTCAAAACCAGAAGCCTAATGGTCCATTTCTCAGCTGAGCCGATGCCCAGCTGAGAGGACGCTCCCTTTCCTCGCTTTCCTCTGTGCTTTGCTCGGCTCATGCTTTCTGCTGGAAACAAGCGTGAGCTTTTAATGGAAAATTAGAGTCAACAAAGGAGGTGCACCCAGAAGGGTGAAAGCTGCAGCCATCTCAGTCTCAGACTGGCGATGTTGCAGCATTGGGTAGTAAATTGTACGTAAGACACTGCGCAGTTTATTGCTCTCTTTGGGACACAAATGTCATTTGTCACCTATTCCCTCTTCCTATCTCCAGCCTCAGTAGCAATCCTTCATAGGTGAAGAGCAATCTTTATGGCGTTCCAGTAAACAGTGTGTGTTCTCCATTTCAAGTGTGTTTTCATATGATTTATCTCTTCTTCCACATCTCTAGGTCTTTACAGGATTCTGACCCAGTCATTTAATAAGAAAAAGTCTCAACCTGTGCAAACGGTGTGGCATAGAGCATAAGAAAGCTCCTAAAATACCCACCAGTGTGAACGCCAGCTTCTGCTCAGCTTACAGGCGAATCACTGTAAACTCTAGTGCTCCGCATCACTAACCTGAACCCCAGAACAATCACCTGCCGAGCCTGAAAACAGTCAAGTCACCCCCCCCCCACGTTGGGAAGGAGAGTCACGTCACTGACCTATACCGCGTCTTCCCTTGGGTGCGCTGTGTCTCAACATGCTCACCCCCCTCAAAAGATGTAAAAAGAACCTGTTAAAATGAAGCACTTGGGGATTGCTTTTTTAAAGCATTGTTCGATTATTGCCACAACACTGGGGCACCAATTACCACCACAACATGGGAGCTTTTATTCCTTCAAAGCACGGTGTTGTAGTGGGTAGAAATATTCTTTTCACACTCAAGTTTATTTATGTACAGTTCTGTTTCTGTATTTGTGGAAAAACAAGCCAAAAAACAAAATCAATAGAACTTCCAATTTCTGTAACGGCTCCTCTTTTCCCCCCCTTTAATAAAAGGATCAGGACAATATTTTCTTCACTGTTTGTTTCATTTGGCCTGTAATGGAGTTTCTTTATTTCACCATTTCTTTCAACTGTGCATCTTCTGTACAAACAGCCTTGATTAAAATTAAGAAAGGATGGCTATAGTGCACTTTTCCAAGGAAAACTCATGTTCCGAAGCAGAATAATCATTTTTTTTAGACAGCACAAGAGTACAAAGGTTAAATAACAACTTAACCCTAACCTTGAACCTCAGACTGGAGCCCGTCGTGGACCAGAGCCTAAGAGGACCAAGATAGCTATCAACCATTATTATTTAGTGCACATTCTTTTAAACTCTTTTTGCTACAAAACAACGCTAAAAAAAAAATACACCAGTAATAAATAAAATTCCTTCCTAGCCACAAAGCAAAACATAGAAGCCTGGGCTAAAAGAGATAAACATGTGAATACTCATGGTCCAGATGTAAACTAGGATTTCAACTCTCACCTTTGACACAGAAAATTATAAACCACTTGGACGTATAACGACGCTGGGAAAGTCAGGGATGGCAAAGCTTCTGCAGAAAGCTGAGTCTGGCTTGATGAGACATGGACAAGGTCTGCGCAGAGTAATTTGAAAATTTGCCACCAAGTGTACATGCTTGTGTCTCCCTTTATGACACCTCCCTCTGTATACTCACTCTCCCCCTCCCTCCTCCCCTCTCTCTGTTCTCTCTCTCTCCTCCCCTCTCTCTCCCTCTCCCTTTCTCTGTCCCTCCCCCAACCTCACTGTCTAATACCCACAAGAAGAATGACTAAGAACTTAGCAGTTCAGTTAAAGCAGGAATTTGGGATAGTTGTACTTTAAATGCTTTACTTAACCTTTTATCTAAAGACTTTTAAGTATGGCCTGACTCATTACTGATGATATGTTCAGGTTTTATAATTATCAAATGTATGTCCCCTGCATATATGACTATGGATTCCGGTTGAGAAGGTCAGATCCCCTGCAGTGACAAGAGGTTGTGGGTGGTGGGAACTGAACTTGGGTCCTCCGGAAGAGAACTCTGTGCTTCTAATGACTGATCAGCCTCTCTAGCCCCTCACGTTTCTTTAAGATAAATAGCTTTTTAAAAAAAGAGATACAAAGAAACTGGCCATACTATTCCTTGGCAGCTACCCTGCCTCGCCTATTGTAATAACACTTTTTCATTAGCCTTCTTTTACTGAGCCTTTGCAAAGCAGTCAACTGATTTTTTGCGGAGACAATAACTCTTTATATTTACACTCAAAAGTCACAGGATTATGTAATATTTAATTAGGTTATGTAACTGTAATTACAAGTACAAATGGGATCAACAGGTTTAGGGGAACTCTCAATGGACTCTTTGTAAGCTCGAGTGATGGAGAACACAGTAGAAGGAGCCTCTCTATCACCTCATCTGACGAGGGGATTGCTGGGAGGCAGAGAAGCAGATGCAGCTCACAGAAACTCGCCAGGCCACAGGGGAAGAGGATGTGCTCAGTCCTGATGTGACTTGCTATGCTGGGCTGGGGGTATGGGCTCCCCTTCTCTGAGGAATAGGGGAGGGAGGATAGGAGAAACAGCCAGGGAGGGTGGGATGGGGAGGAGAGGAGGCAGGGGGCGATGACCAGGATGTAAAGTGAATAATTTAACAAAGAAAGCTTTACCATAATTTCTATAGAGCCTGTTACAATTAAAACTCATCTCGAGAGCACAGTAAAAGGAACTCTAGTCTAGGATGTGGGAATCCAGCGTTGAACAAGGCTAAGCCTATTCATTTATCACAAGATGCTAACTTCTAAAGCTAATGAGCCTGTTCAATTTCCAATATTTCCAGTCATTTCCCAAATATATTTGACCAAGGACTTTTGATTTCATGGTACCAAGATACCAAGGTACAACCTAATATTTAGATAATTTCCTATTCCCGTGATTACATTACTTTATGTTCAAGCTGGAATTCTGGGGGCAGGTAGGCTCCCCTAATCACTACCGCACACAGTACTTTATTTAGGTAAGTGTTTTGTCCAAAAGATGGTACTATATTATCTGTTTTTAATTAATGTGTAGGCTCTAAAAATCCTTAAGCGGATGTTAGAAATGGATTTTTTTAACTGGTAAAACCTGTGGCTTATTAATGTGAAATATGTAGAAATGGACTTTTATGAGTAAAATTTAAATTCGTGAATATGGAGAGTCATGAAAATATTTTAGAGATAACCTTCGCCCTGTGCGAATAGAGAATAAGGATTCAGAAAGGCAGCCCCCATATAGGTGGGCCTGAGGCTCACCTCCCTGATGATCCTGTATTGATTGGCTCGTTGTGTTAAGAAGACTTGGGGTTTCCTGATGTCTTCCACAACAGATAGAGAATCCAACCTGTGGAGTGTTGGTGAGTCTGCCCTGGAGGAATTTCATGTGAAACGACGGACCTGGGGACAACTTAGTAACTGGTGTAGCAAGAAGCATAAACCTCCTTCACTTGCTTGTCGTTGTGTTTATTGAATGACTCTGTGCACAGCAGCTTTTCTGACTTGGTTCTCACTACTCTACAGTAACGACGTTTGTGGCAGTAGGCACCACTCACCACCAACCTATTCTAACAAAACCACCAAACTCCAAATCAGCTTTGTCAGTCCTCAATTCCTGTCTCCAAGGCAGCAGGAGCTACCGGGATACTCCATGATAAAGAAGACGGCGGAAATCTTATTTGACACCGGGCTCCCTACTACCCCCTCCACAGGTAGATAGCTTCTTCTGACCTACCCATAGTTTACCAATAGTGTGCATGACAGCATGTTAGCAGAAGAAGAAGGATGCTCCATGGAATGTCTCCAGCCCCTACTCATGCTCTAAAGAAAAATGGACTGTTCCCTTAAAAGGACTGAAGGGTCTCATTAGATGCAGTAAGATTCTTCAATAGCAGAAAAGACACGTATTCCTTATCTTAGAAATTAGGTCAAATGACAAAGGGGTAGAGCTCAGGCCAACTTAAGAACCACTTGACCAAGAGAATTGTGTGTTGAAAGCTGGCTGGAGGGTGAGTGCCCAAGAGAGGAGGAGTCAGGGAAGGAAATCCAACATTATTAAAAGTGGAAAGAATCCACTAGTGATCCTTGCCTCATACAATCAATAATACCAAGCCCCAAGTGATCTTTAATCATTCCTTCTACATTTAGGTGCTATAATTATAACATAATGTCATTTTCTTCATCCATTTTTCATATGATTATTTATTGCAGCATGGCTCGGAGATTCTCACTTTACTCCGTCTGTTGCTACCTACCACTCACATCTCTGTGCAGGCTGACCTGCGGCTGCCTATCTCAATCACCTCTGAGCTAGTTCCAGAATCCTTTTAGCATATTTCTGCCCTTTGTCTTCTGGTGAAATAAGCTATCCCACGCTTAAGGCATCCCTTTCCTGCCCTAGCACGGGAGACTTCGTTGGTTTTAACTGAAAATGTTATTTAGAAGCCAAGATAACGGCACTATTTAAGTTCCTTGCTACTGGGATGTTAATGCTTCTCTCAGAGGATAGAGCTAGGAATAGATACATACATGGGGGATAAGCAAGCACACATCAAGATCCACACAAAATAAAAGCCATGGGCTCATTTCAGTATCTCTAACCCAAGCCCAACACCACGTTTTCATTAAGAATTCTGTCTATTCATATTCAAACTCCTCTTCTGCAACAATAAGAAACCTGACACTCTGGGATGATAAGAGTTGGGAGATATGGAGAAGAGAGATGAGACAGCATGTTCAGGGCATGACACAGCCATCGCACATACGGTATCACAGCAGCTGCGGTTGCCTGCACAGGATAGGCCAAAGCTTGTCAATAGCATGTGACTGTCGACGACAAGACATGGATCTGGGCTCATGGACTCTCCCCATCCCTGCTGAACTAATGGCGACTGATAGATTCTGGAGGAGAGACCGTCATCGCTGCCTTCAGTAGTGTTCCAAATGGTGCACTCCTCGGGCTCCAGTGGAGTTCCAGAGCTGAGGCCCAACAGCCAGTCTCTGTTAAGATCAGAAAGGGCACGAAACAAAAAGGAATGAATGTGTGAGAAAGGCAGGTGCAGGGAGACGTGGGGGCTAAAAGGGTTGAGAGAGAGATAAAAGAGCGAGAGGGACATAATCAGACTTCACCGAGTACATGTATGAAATTGCAAAATATCAATAAAGAAACCTGACTCTCGTTGTCTGTAGTAAGCATGCTTCTTTCTATAACCCCAAAGCATCTCCCCACAAGCTGGCTACTAATTACAGAGGAAACCAGCAACCACAATCTAGAAAGGTGGCATGATACACACTAGTTCAGCGAGCACTCGTGCCAGTGCCAGCAGACAGACAACACTGAACCCTGCTGTGTGACACTAAACACAATGCACATCTTCGCTCTGGTATTCATTCTTAAAGCCAATCATAAGGAAACATCAGACAAACCAAAAATAGCTGTCCTGCACACTTCAAAAAGGTCAAGGTCACGGAAAACAAAGAAATACCAAGGAACTGCTTCATATTAAAAAAAAAAAAAAAAAGAGCGAGACTAAAAAAAGATGACAGCAAAATGTAACCTGTTATCCAGGGCTGATTTCTGAGAGGACAAACGCTGAGTTTGTCTTTCTATAATAGGTGCCAAAGACACAAGAGACAAAGTCTGAATATACTGATTGTATTCTTGCTATTAATTTTCATCACTAAATTGTGGTGATCAATTGTAACTTGTCTGAAATACACCCTGAGTTATAAAGAAACACTGAATTAGCAACTTTCAAATAGTTCAAGTAGGTAAGTGCATGTGTATGTGACCTCTGTGCATGTGTGCATGTGTGTATGTGTGTGTGTGTCTACGTGTGTGCACATGTGCATGTGTGCCTGTGTGGGTATGACTCACATACACTGTAGGGGGAAGGAGAGTGGACCTCCAGGCAATTCTAATCATCAGCCAGAGAAGGCATAGAGGGCTGAGAACAGAAGCTTGAGAAAAAGGAGGCTGACACACACAGGAAGACCTACAGCAAGGTCAGCATGTAAAACGAGAACTCAGAATTTAAGGAAAGTGTCTGGCCTAGGGGCAAGTCAGTGGTTTCCAAAGCTACATGAAGAAAGGCTCATAGTCAAGGGCAGCTTGTGCTTAACTCTCCTTAAGGCTTGGATCTGCAGTGTTCTCCTGTTCTGACCTCAGCACGCAGCACTATGGTGAAGGCTGTAGAGCCTGTTTCCTGGCTGGAAGATGGTGGTCCCCGGGGGCCTGACTTGACACTTACCCCTTGTTTCTGTCTGGCACTCTCTGTTTCCTATCTGCCACTACGTGAATAAGACACCATGCCATCCCTTTCATGACGCACTGAAATCCTCTGAAACTGTGAGCCCACATGAACCGTTCTCTCTAATTTCTGTTTGATATTTTGGCTACAGCAACATGGAGAATATATGAGAATTCTTCAACATAACATAGGTTGTGAGAGCATGGGTTATGGGCACATGAGAGAAACACAAATGCTGCCCTTACACTATACTGACCCTGCCCCACCTCCTGCCCTGTGTCAGTAAATTCTGTCCCACTTGAGAACACCTGATCCGCCTAAATCTCCATCTTCACAGACCATTCCGAACGAGCTCCTCCAGTAAAAGGGGGACTCTTTGAATAGCGCAGCTTCTCCTGAAAGAGAGGATGGGGCCTTTATGAGGAGAACCCGCATTCAGCAAGTAGTTCATCTGACCAGGTTGAATTAAGATGAGGGCTCAGGGAAAGGCTAACTTAGCTGCTGATATTTTATGTGTTGAACAGCTCACAGAACAGCTGCCAGCACTCCTTTGACTGTACTTTGTCTTCACAATTCTCAATCTGGGCTTGTCTTCACCATGAAATTTTGTTGTTGTTGTTGTTGTTGATTCAAATTTTACCTATCTTACCAAATTTGCAAATTTGCAAATTGACCTGCAAGCTGAAAGGAAATAGAACATCACCCAAAGGCCCTATTTGCATCTGTAAAGTTTGAGGAAACTCAGTTTCCACTTCTTTCAAAAGATGGAGCAAGGTAAACTCCCAATTCCCAAAATAGTAATTGATGTCCAAGAGAAGAGGTGAATTAGCACAATGCTCGCTCTGCTGTCAAGATAACGATGATGAAGATGAAATGTAACATTTTAGACTGCACAAACTCTTTGAAGTAGGTCTTTATTTGATCTCACAACCTTGTGGAGACTAAAGGAGATTTCAAATAAAAAGCCATGGGCAAAAATCATTTCCATCTCAAGATTCTGTTATCTCTGTAAGCGTCAGCGTAGAATTCAAGCACGCATTAGATTAAGTCCACAAACCAAGGCATCCATCGACATGCTAGACCTGGGCGTGCACTAACCCAAAGAAAAGTGTGCTAGCCACCAATATTTGCTCGACTTTCTTAGCAAACTGTTTGACTTCTTTTAAGTAATGGGAATATTTTCTGACTATTTCTCTGCACATTTCTTTTGCCTTTCTGGGACTCAAAGGCAGACACACTCTTAGTCTCTCTTCACGGACAAGCTCCTGCCCCAACACAGCGAGGCTTTAGTTAAGACAAGACCGGCATGACAATTGGAAGGGTGGTTGTAAAGATGTCTCATTCATTTTGAGCCTCCTTGGAAAATGTTAACGTCAGTGTTTGCCTAGCACGGCGGTATCTCAGAGAAAACTGCCCGAAAATGTAAAGGCTGATTTCTTTTAGCGTTTGATTTAAAATAACAACAATAATAATAAATTGATAAGCTTTCACAGTCTGCTAGCACACAAGCAGATTTGATCTTAGAAAATGATTAGGCTTGTGTTTTGTTTTGTTGCTGGGGGAGGACATATGACAGAATTGTCATAGAGACCACAAAGAAACGTCACTCGTTAACTTTTCCCTTTTTTCCAAGGACAGTCTCAGCATTTTCTCTCTGCCTAAACACATATACAGAAATATGCATTCCATTAACTGATTATGGATTCTTTCTACCTGCCAACAAATGAAAAATAGCCTGAGTCTGCAGGCAAACCTTCCTTGGCAAGACAATGAGAACTGCTTCCCCAAGTTATTTTTGATAACATCATTATCTTTCATTTTCAAATTATCATCCAAAATATGTAGAGGTACAAGTGTCATAGGAGCACACGATACTCGATTATTTCTAGCAGAAGGACTATGAGGGCCCATTAGATGAAAAGCGCTCAGGCAGGACAAGGCATACGTGGAATAGTGAAAATGCAAAAGATGATGTGAAGAAAGGCAAAAGGGCCAACGATGTATGTGGTGTGCAGTCCTTGTATGGTGGCTGTGAAGGCCCAAGTCTGACCCCAGGGGGAAGGGAGAGAAGAAAGGAGTGAGTATGCCAGCAGATGGTTAGTCCCTATAGTTATAAACATAAAACCAAATCTTTTCCCTTAGCGTGGCTGATATTTCTAAATTAAGTTAACACTGTCATTAAAACCCAACTGACTATAATCCTGAAGTCCTGTTTCAGATTGAAAATCTCACTTCTTCAAGGGTTCAATTGGCCCCATATGAACCAATCCCAAAATCACTATACTCATTCATTATAAAAAAAATTAATTCTTAAAAACCAAATAATGATGCAATCACAAAAAGTAGAAGATCCTTATCATTGTATCACTCAAGCAACTCCTGCTGAGCAATCTGCTGAAATGTTTTAAGACACTGGGAGCTGACATTTTCATTACGCTTACCAAATGTGCACCCTTGAGTGAAACCTAAAGAAATAATTCAGGGGAACTTCAGTCAACCTCATGCTTCCACATGGGAAACCAATGCGCTGTATCACGTAACTGACTATGGTAGTCAGGCATTTACCCTGTCTGTGACAATGGAGAAAAAGCATGTTGTTGAGAATTCTGTCTCTCTCTTGTATTAACTGTGCTAACAACTAACAGCCCCACCCCTCCAATCTGACCAAGTTCACTCAACTACAGTTATCTTAGTCACAAAACAGTAAGAAAGCATGGACAGCACAGAGCTGTGACTACAAAGCAGATAACACAGCATCAAGCACACAGTGGTCAGTGAGTGGCCACTGGCGCTGATGCCACTGAAGTATCACTACTGGGTGGCTAAAGTATGCACAAATTCAGTAACTGCACCAAGTCCATCCAAAGAGGACATGGCTGTTAAAAACCCCATTGGCCACCTTCCCTGCTTCCTAAACTTCATCTTCCTTCTCCAAAATTGAAGAAAGTAATTTACTTATCAGTAATGCCGGGATGTGAGCATGTGGGGTGAGAGACAATATAAGAGCACTGTTGTCAGTTTCTGGGTTAACTCCCATTTACGACAAGAATAAGCTTCTGTGGTAAAGGTGCTGCGCTGATCTATGGCTACAGGAATGGATGCCATTAGGAGTCATTTTAGCAGAATAATAGTAATAGGTTTTCCCCTGGGGGCCATGAACTGGTCAATATGCACAGAATAAGAGACTGCAGAGTGCTCAGCACTAAAAGGCGTGTCTATAGCACACCAACCCCCTCATGTAGAAGAAGAAGCAGAGAGACCCCTAAGAGCCAGGGGCAGTAGATAACTCAACTCAAGGAAGCTGACTTTTCTTGCCACACCAGGGCAGATTCGTGTATGAACGCATAGTGGTCCTGACAGCATGCAGAAGGCCTGCACAAGCCCAAGACAGACAAAAGCCCAGCACGGAGAATAGGAGGTGGACACCAAGTCTCACCCAAGGAGTTATTGGCATTTGATTGCCGCTGGGTGATGGAAATCAATTTTCATCAGTAGAGCAAAGAAATGGCCGCACGCCAGAGCAGTTGCCATGGCCAGAAGTAGTCCCCAACGCAAGTGTGACTTGATTGATTTCTTTTCTAGGAGAGTGAGAGACAACATGAAATTGGGTGGACAGGGAAGAGGGAGAAGATCTGGAAGGAACCAGGAAAGGGGAGTGAATATGCTCAAGATATGTTGTGTGAGATTTTAAAAAATAAATAAAAACAGAGAAAAGTCAACACACACGCGCACGCACGCATGCACACACGCACATGGATGGAAGGGTTTCAGCCTCCACAGCAGGGTCTCAGAGGCTTCCACCAGCCTGTACTTGAGTTTGTGATTTCGAGCTCAGCCATAAGCTATGCCATAACCCTCTATCATTTGTCTAAAACATTGCTTTTCTCGTACTCTGGTAGTTCCCTTAGAGGTACAGAGATAGCAGTACACAAAAATCCCCCATCACTGTCGCAAGTCAGACCCAAACAATAGATTCCCATCCCTACTACAAGGAAACTGTTGCCAACAACGAGCTTTAGGAAATGGTGCAGCTGGAAATGACCGAGGCCACAGTGGATGCCCACACTCATGAAGTATACGGGCAGCACAATCAGGGCTCATTCGTTATTTGAGAAAAAAAAAACCCACAGAGTTGGGATGAAATGAAAGTTAGAGTGATTAGACCTGAGGATAGTTATGGGGAGGAGTAAAGCATGAATGTGATCAAAATACAGTTAATACATGTATAAATTTCTCTAAGAATTAACAAAACTACCATGTTATTATTTTTAAACATGTAAATTATATTTCCATAAAAGTACGGTTTTAATTTTTTTAAGTGGTTGTCAAGATGACATTTAAAAAAATTCTTAGATCACTCTCTGACTGGGTTAGTTTTTATTATCAACTTGACACAACCTACAGTCACCTGGGCAGAAGAAACTTTGCCCCCATCAGACCTGTGGCCATGTCTGGGTTGTGCGGCCATGTCTGGGTTGTGCAGCCATGTCTGAGTTGTGTGGCCATGTCTGGGTTGTGTGGCCATGTCTGGGTTGTGCGGCCATGTCTGGGTTGTGCAGCCATGTCTGAGTTGTGTGGCCATGTCTGGGTTGTGCAGCCATGTCTGAGTTGTGTGGCCATGTCTGGGTTGTGCAGCCATGTCTGAGTTGTGTGGCCATGTCTGGGTTGTGTGGCCATGTCTGGGTTGTGCAGCCATGTCTGAGTTGTGCGGCCATGTCTGAGTTGTGTGGCCATGTCTGGGTTGTGTGGCCATGTCTGGGTTGTGCAGCCATGTCTGAGTTGTGCGGCCATGTCTGAGTTGTGTGGCCATGTCTGAGTTGTGTGGCCATGTCTGAGTTGTGCGGCCATGTCTGAGTTGTGTGGCCATGTCTGGGTTGTGCAGCCATGTCTGAGTTGTGTGGCCATGTCTGAGTTGTGTGGCCATGTCTGGGTTGTGCAGCCATGTCTGAGTTGTGTGGCCATGTCTGAGTTGTGTGGCCATGTCTGAGTTGTGCGGCCATGTCTGGGTTGTGTGGCCATGTCTGAGTTGTGTGGCCATGTCTGGGTTGTGTGGCCATGTCTGGGTTGTGCGGCCATGTCTGGGTTGTGCGGCCATGTCTGGGTTGTGCAGCCATGTCTGAGTTGTGTGGCCATGTCTGAGTTGTGCGGCCATGTCTGAGTTGTGTGGCCATGTCTGAGTTGTGTGGCCATGTCTGGGTTGTGTGGCCATGTCTGGGTTGTGCAGCCATGTCTGGGTTGTGCGGCCATGTCTGGGTTGTGCAGCCATGTCTGAGTTGTGTGGCAATGTCTGAGTTGTGTGGCCATGTCTGGGTTGTGCAGCCATGTCTGAGTTGTGTGGCCATGTCTGAGTTGTGTGGCCATGTCTGGGTTGTGCGGCCATGTCTGGGTTGTGCGGCCATGTCTGAGTTGTGTGGCCATGTCTGGGTTGTGCGGCCATGTCTGGGTTGTGCGGCCATGTCTGGGTTGTGTGGCCATGTCTGGGTTGTGCAGCCATGTCTGAGTTGTGTGGCCATGTCTGGGTTGTGCGGCCATGTCTGGGTTGTGCGGCCATGTCTGAGTTGTGCGGCCATGTCTGAGTTGTGTGGCCATGTCTGGGTTGTGCAGCCATGTCTGGGTTGTGCAGCCATGTCTGAGTTGTGTGGCCATGTCTGGGTTGTGCGGCCATGTCTGAGTTGTGTGGCCATGTCTGGGTTGTGTGGCCATGTCTGGGTTGTGCAGCCATGTCTGAGTTGTGCGGCCATGTCTGAGTTGTGTGGCCATGTCTGAGTTGTGTGGCCATGTCTGAGTTGTGCGGCCATGTCTGAGTTGTGTGGCCATGTCTGGGTTGTGCAGCCATGTCTGAGTTGTGTGGCCATGTCTGAGTTGTGTGGCCATGTCTGGGTTGTGCAGCCATGTCTGAGTTGTGTGGCCATGTCTGAGTTGTGTGGCCATGTCTGAGTTGTGCGGCCATGTCTGGGTTGTGTGGCCATGTCTGAGTTGTGTGGCCATGTCTGGGTTGTGTGGCCATGTCTGGGTTGTGCGGCCATGTCTGGGTTGTGCGGCCATGTCTGGGTTGTGCAGCCATGTCTGAGTTGTGTGGCCATGTCTGAGTTGTGCGGCCATGTCTGAGTTGTGTGGCCATGTCTGAGTTGTGTGGCCATGTCTGGGTTGTGTGGCCATGTCTGGGTTGTGCAGCCATGTCTGGGTTGTGCGGCCATGTCTGGGTTGTGCAGCCATGTCTGAGTTGTGTGGCAATGTCTGAGTTGTGTGGCCATGTCTGGGTTGTGCAGCCATGTCTGAGTTGTTGTGGCCATGTCTGAGTTGTGTGGCCATGTCTGGTTGTGCGGCCATGTCTGGGTTGTGCGGCCATGTCTGAGTTGTGTGGCCATGTCTGGGTTGTGCGGCCATGTCTGGGTTGTGCGGCCATGTCTGGGTTGTGTGGCCATGTCTGGGTTGTGCAGCCATGTCTGAGTTGTGTGGCCATGTCTGGGTTGTGCGGCCATGTCTGGGTTGTGCGGCCATGTCTGAGTTGTGCAGCCATGTCTGAGTTGTGTGGCCATGTCTGGGTTGTGCAGCCATGTCTGGGTTGTGCAGCCATGTCTGAGTTGTGTGGCCATGTCTGGGTTGTGCGGCCATGTCTGGGTTGTGCGGCCATGTCTGGGTTGTGCGGCCATGTCTGGGTTGTGTGGCCATGTCTGAGTTGTGTGGCCATGTCTGGGTTGTGCGGCCATGTCTGAGTTGTGTGGCCATGTCTGGGTTGTGCAGCCATGTCTGAGTTGTGTGGCCATGTCTGAGTTGTGTGGCCATGTCTGGGTTGTGCGGCCATGTCTGGGTTGTGTGGCCATGTCTGGGTTGTGCGGCCATGTCTGAGTTGTGCGGCCATGTCTGAGTTGTGCGGCCATGTCTGGGTTGTGCGGCCATGTCTGAGTTGTGCGGCCATGTCTGGGTTGTGCGGCCATGTCTGGGTTGTGTGGCCATGTCTGAGTTGTGTGGCCATGTCTGGGTTGTGCGGCATGTCTGAGTGTGTGGCCATGTCTGGGTTGTGCGGCCATGTCTGAGTTGTGTGGCCATGTCTGAGTTGTGTGGCCATGTCTGGGTTGTGCGGCCATGTCTGAGTTGTGTGGCCATGTCTGGGTTGTGCGGCCATGTCTGAGTTGTGTGGCCATGTCTGAGTTGTGTGGCCATGTCTGGGTTGTGCGGCCATGTCTGGGTTGTGCAGCCATGTCTGGGTTGTGCGGCCATGTCTGGGTTGTGCGGCCATGTCTGGGTTGTGCAGCCATGTCTGGGTTGTGTGGCCATGTCTGAGTTGTGCAGCCATGTCTGGGTTGTGTGGCCATGTCTGAGTTGTGTGGCCATGTCTGGGTTGTGCGGCCATGTCTGAGTTGTGTGGCCATGTCTGGGTTGTGCAGCCATGTCTGAGTTGTGTGGCCATGTCTGAGTTGTGTGGCCATGTCTGAGTTGTGTGGCCATGTCTGAGTTGTGTGGCCATGTCTGAGTTGTGTGGCCATGTCTGAGTTGTGCAGCCATGTCTGGGTTGTGCGGCCATGTCTGGGTTGTGTGGCCATGTCTGAGTTGTGTGGCCATGTCTGGGTTGTGTGGCCATGTCTGAGTTGTGTGGCCATGTCTGGGTTGTGCAGCCATGTCTGAGTTGTGTGGCCATGTCTGAGTTGTGTGGCCATGTCTGAGTTGTGTGGCCATGTCTGAGTTGTGTGGCCATGTCTGAGTTGTGTGGCCATGTCTGAGTTGTGCAGCCATGTCTGGGTTGTGCGGCCATGTCTGGGTTGTGTGGCCATGTCTGGGTTGTGTGGCCATGTCTGAGTTGTGTGGCCATGTCTGAGTTGTGTGGCCATGTCTGAGTTGTGTGGCCATGTCTGAGTTGTGCAGCCATGTCTGGGTTGTGCGGCCATGTCTGGGTTGTGTGGCCATGTCTGAGTTGTGTGGCCATGTCTGGGTTGTGTGGCCATGTCTGAGTTGTGTGGCCATGTCTGGGTTGTGCAGCCATGTCTGAGTTGTGTGGCCATGTCTGAGTTGTGTGGCCATGTCTGAGTTGTGTGGCCATGTCTGAGTTGTGTGGCCATGTCTGAGTTGTGCAGCCATGTCTGGGTTGTGCGGCCATGTCTGGGTTGTGTGGCCATGTCTGAGTTGTGTGGCCATGTCTGGGTTGTGTGGCCATGTCTGAGTTGTGTGGCCATGTCTGAGTTGTGTGGCCATGTCTGAGTTGTGCGGCCATGTCTGGGTTGTGCGGCCATGTCTGGGTTGTGTGGCCATGTCTGAGTTGTGTGGCCATGTCTGGGTTGTGCGGCCATGTCTACAGGAGGCTTTCTTGAATGATAATTGATGCAGGAGTGTCTAGCCTATTGCATGTGGTACTATACCCAGGCATATAAGAACGGTATGGGGCGGAGAGATGGCTCAGAGGTTAAGGGCGCCACCTGCTCTTCCCGAGGTCCTGAGTTCAATTCCCAGCAACCACGTGGTGGCTCACAACCATCTATAATGAGATCTGGTGCCCTCTTCTGGTGTGCAGGGGTACATGCAGGCAAAACAATGTATACATAATAAATAAATATTTAATAATAATAATAAAAAAGAATGGTAACTGAGCAAGCCAGAGGGTGGGTTGGTAGGTTGGTAGGCAGCGTTCTTCCATGGCTTCTGCTTCACTTCCTGTTTCTGTTCCTCCCCTAACACCCCCAAAAAATGGACTGTGGCGTGGAGCTGTTAGCCAAAATAAACCCTTTCCTTCCCAAGGCTTTTTTTTCTCATGGTGTATATCGTAGCAACAGAAAAGCAAATGAGAACAGTCTCCAGAAGTTATGTTTACTGAGTTTGATAAGGCAGAAAAAAAATAATAAACCTGAGACTTAACTGCTGGATGTAAACATGGCAAAAAGCAAGCAATGAGGCATTCTAAAACTAATTAAGTCACAGAGACATTAGAAAAGCCTTAGCACTTATCGCCTCCCAGAAGACAGAAAGTCTTTCTAAAGATTAATTACTCTTTGCCTCAGCATCAGGACGTCTTGAAGCACTTGTGAAGATGATGAGCCCACTGTGAGTAATGAAGTAAACCTGGTCTCTCTTTTACGGACAGCTGTGCATAGACCAAGGGGAGAAGTGTCACCCTTTGTGTGAGATTCATTTGCTCAGCGTATCTGGATGCATTATATTCAATTTCAGAATGTTTGGAAACCATGATGTATTTGCTTGAAATCCCTTCTTTTTAGACTTAAACGTGTATTCTGTAAAAGGCAAGGAGAGGAGATGCCCAAAGCAAAACAAGTTGTGTAAACTTGCTTTTGTAACTGCACTCAACATCAAAATCTGAAGAGCCTAGTAAGAAAGAAGGTGATGTCCCAATGTTACAGAGAGTTTGGATGACTGTCCAGGCAGCAAACTGTCTCTGTAATTTGTTCATTTTGGAAGCTGCTAACCTGCATTTCCAGCTTGTTCAGATAATTAAGTTTTATTACTTCTCAAGTCTCTGACAGAGTTGAAGATCAGATAGTTTAGTCTTACAATTAAGTTTAGATGTTTAGAGGTTAAGATGTTTTTAGGGCTAGATAGATGTTTCAAATTGATAGAGATGAGATATGATAGATACTGATTTTCTTTCAGAATTTTAGACTCACCAAGACAGGAAAGATGTTTTCTTCAAGGTTGCCAAATAAAAATAGCCAAAGCACTATGAATGTGACATTTATATAATTCCTGTTTGTTTCATGGTTCTTGTTGTGTGTAGTTTATTTTGTTTATTGTAAAAATAGAGATGTAAATGTAAAAAAGAAATATAATAGAAAAATAAGAAAAATATTTTTCTCCTTACTGAACCACCAACCAAAGAGCATGAATGGGCTGGACCGAGGCCCTTTACACAAATTTAGCAGATGCGGAGCTTGGAAAACGTTTGGGTCCCCTAACATGGGAGTAGGGGCTGTCTCTGACTCTGTTGCCTGCCTCTGGATACCTTTCCCCTAGCTGGGCTGCCTTATCTGGCCTCAGAGGGAGAAGATGTGCTTAGTCCTGCTGTGACTTGCTGTGCCAGGAGGCTTGGTACCCCTTTGAAGGCCTCCCCTTCTCTGAGAAGAAGAAGAGGGGCTGGGACTGGGAGGAGAGAAGGGAGGGGCTAGGATCAGGCTGTAAAGTGATTAAATAAATACATTTTTTAAAAAGAACACTTTTCTTCTTGGGTGGAAAAAGGTCAACAGTGACGGAGTCGCAAGAAAGCTGGTATGGCAAAACCGTGGTAACCTCTCCCTTCCCTTCCTAAACAAATGAAAGATAACTAGTTCCACCCTTGTCAGGAAGTAAAACAGATCAATAGGAATTACCAAGAAAAGACGAACAGTCTTTTTTTCCTCTGTTAAACTGAAAACAGAGTAAGTCTTCCTGTGGGGATTTTGGTTGCAAGAGCCCTGACACTTAGAGGCTGCCATCTGGAACCGCAGTACATTCACCTAGGACACACTTTCAGGAAGATGGGAGCCAGTGGCAAGCCAAGCCCCATTCCTGCTGAAAGTGTGCACAACCTAGAAGACAGCTGTGGTGGCTTCAGCAAGAGTGGCCCCACAGGCTCAATGCCTGGTCACCAGGGAGTGACCAGTGCTTGACTCTATCAGTAACTGTGGCCTTGTCGAAGGAAGTGTGTCACTTGGGGTAGCCTTTGGGGTCATGTGTGTGAGGATAATTTCTTTTCCTTTATATTTTTTTGTCATAATTGTGAGCAATTACTTCTCTTCCTGCTTTCTTGAATGTTTACATTTCACATAAACACATTAAAACTGTTTTTAAAAAACACTAAGCCAGTGAAAATGTATTACCACTAACTAAAGCACAAAAGTAATTTGGAAATTTGGATTATGCAGCATTCTGTATTAACATTATTTTGACCCTTCTATCAATTTTAATGACTTATAAAATTGTGTGTACAACATATAGTACATAATGTGGTGTTTAAATTGTTTATTTTTCCAGTGGCAAAATTGAGCTAATGAACATGCGTGAGAATAAGCTTATCATTTTCTGGGGGGAAACACTAAAATCATACTCTTTTGGAGATTTTCAAGTGTATAATATGTTGCTACTAACGTGGACATCATGATATATCAGACCTTATCACTCCAGTGTGAGATTTTGTGTCTTTTGGCCAACAGCTCCCCAATTCCCCTGGCCCCATCTCCTGGTAACAGATAGCCTCTCTGCTTCTACCTTCTTTACTTATAGATAAAACACTATGTGTAAAGCATCATGCAAATTTGCCACTCTGTGCCTAGCTTACTTCACTTGGCATAGTGCCCTCCAGCATCATCTATGCTGTCGCGAACACTACGCTTTCCTTCTCTTTAAAAGCTAAATGCTATTGCACTGTGTAAACATTCAGCCTTTTCAAGAGCTGCCAACATCCTCATGGACACGTAGATTGGGTCCGTATCTTGACTACTGTGAACAGTTTTGCAGTAAATGTGGACGTTAAAAATGCCTCTTTGACATACTGGTTTCATTTCTCTTGCATGTATTCAGTAGTAGACTTGCTCAAGTACACATGCTTTTATCTTCAAGTTTTTAATAAACACACATACTATTCATGATAATGGCTTCAATTATTCACTAGTTTAATCTTTTTTTCCTCCAACACACTCTCTGAATCATTCAAAGCCACACACACACACACACACACACACACACACACACACACACACACAAAATAACCATTATACACAGCTTCCCCAAAATAAACACCATGAAAAATAGGGTTCATAAAAGTATATATGGAAATGAGCAATCTTGGTGCACACACCTTGAGAAGTTACTTGCACAAGGTATGAGCAATCTTATAATCGATGAACCTACGTAAGTAGACATTTTGCAAATGTACTTGCTAACACCACCCTTTGTTCCCAAGAGGACACTGTGGCAAATACCGCACAAGGCCATGACACCAATATATGTGCCGCGTGATGGCCTTTCCATGACTTCAAACAGTGTCCAGGAATTTAAAAATAAATGTCCTTTAAAAGTCTCTCAAATGTCAACCTTGTGACCAAAAAAGGACAACAAATAACTCTACTGCAAACTAAAATTTAATTTTCAGAAAGCACATGGGGTCATTTCCACTTCTTAAGCACTCACATTCTGGGTTCTTCACGTTTACATAGGAGTTTCCTCAGGTGATCTAGACTAGGGAAAACGAAAGGCATTGCCCTGGCAGTACAGGCACTGCTATAATTTTTGTCTTGGAAGTTCCTGTAAAAACCCATGTTTAAGGGCCGGGCATGGTAGTGCACGCCTTTTATCTCAGCACTCGGGAGGCAGAGGTAGGCGGATCGCTGTGAGTTCCAGGCCAGCCTGGTCTACAAAGCAAGTCCAGGACAGCCAAGGCTAACACAGAAAGACTCTGTCTCCAAAAACAAAAAAACAAAACAACAACAAAAATTTGGTACTCAGGATGACGTCACCAGTGTGTGGAAGAGCCTTCACGAGGTTGGGCTCAGTGAAGGCCTGCCTCTGGACAGGATAGCGAGACAGCAGCCACATCCTGTTCCTCCCCCTCCTTGGCTCCCAGCATGCTGTGCACTCTTTACCACCATACATTGCGTTAACACCAAAAGCTCAAGGCAACCAACCGTGGGCCAGAACCTCTAAAACTGGGGGCCAAAACCTTTCTCCTTCATAAGTTAACTCCGGT
Source organism: Acomys russatus (assembly GCF_903995435.1). NCBI lineage: Eukaryota > Metazoa > Chordata > Mammalia > Rodentia > Muridae > Acomys > Acomys russatus. The sequence continues at coordinate 9,920,076 of NC_067148.1, read as the reverse complement.
GTCTCCTTGTAGTGATAGGACGCTTCAACCACATGGAATGTACCAGTGTGCCGTGTCACTGCTTTCCAGAACTGGGCCCAAATTGCAAGGGGAGAGTCATACTCAGAAAATGTTTCTTCTTAGGGATTAGTCTGCAGTAAGGAATTACAGCTCCAATGAAATAGACACACAGCTCAGTTACCAGTCCCTTTCTCTTCTCACTTGAAGAATATTATTTACAGTCAGATATGACAAACCATATATCTAACAGTGGACAATCTAATAAACACATGGTTACAATATAGCTATTAAAGAAGGGGAGTGATCTTAGCATCTGCAATTGCATGGGAAAAGAAAAGTCTGGAACAACATGGCCAGTGTTTACATTTACATAAAAAGGACTTATGAATAAGCATAGGCATGAATATTCATGCTTATTTTATATATTGCTGATACCTTCAAAAAACTAACAAATCAAAAATTAACTCTTAATTTTTAATTCATTTGCTTATTATTTACATCCCAACTGCAGTTTCCTCTCCTTCTGCTCCTTGCAGTCTTTCCCCATGTACCTGGTCCCCATCCACCCCTCCTCTCTTTCTCTTCAGAGTAGGGGAGGCTCCCAAGGCAATCAACCAGCCCTGGCCCATCAAGTTACAGTAAGACCAAGCAATTCTCTCCTATTAAGGCTAAAGGAGGCAGCCCTCTAGGAGGAAACGGTCCCAAAGGCAGGCAACTGAGTCCCACGTAAAGATGAAGCTGCACAGCTGTTTCATATGCACAGAGGACCTAGGTCATTCTCACGCGGGATTCCTGGTTGGCGGTTCAGTCTCTATGAGCCGAGGTGAGTTGATTCTGTGGGTTTTCTTGTGGTGTCCTTGACCCCTCTGGCTCCTGCAAACCTTCTCTCCCTCTTCTGCAGGATTTCCCGGGCTTCACCTAATGTTTGGCTGTGTGTCTCTGCATCTGTGTCCATCAGTTGCTGCGTGAAGCCTCTCTAGTGATGGTTATGCTAGGCTCCTGTCTGCAAGTATAGCAGGGTATCATGAACTGTGTCAAGGGTGGGCTCCTCTCATGGCATGGGTCTCAAGATGGATTGGTCATTGGTTGGCCATTCCCCCAATTTCTGCTCCTTTACCCCTGCACATCTTGTAGGTAGAACAAATTATAGGTTGAAGGTTTTGTGGCTGGGTTAGCATCCCAGTCCCTCCATCAGAAGTCTTGCCAGAGTACAGACATTTTTAAATAGGAGTAGAAGATGGGCAAGAATGAATTCTCCAGGCTGGATGTGGTGGCGCACACCTTTAATCCCAGCTCTCGGGAGGCAAAGGCAGGCAGATCGCTGTGAGTTCGAGGACAGCCTGGTCTACAAAGTGAGTCTAGGACAGCCAAGGCTACATAGGGAAACCCTGTCTCGGGGGGGAAAAAAAGGATGAATTCTCCATATAATTTGATTTTTAGTTTTAATTTTGAACTATATCTAGATTTAGATTATTAAAAAGGAAAAAGCTAAAACAACCCTTAAAGTAAAAATTTTCAAAACTGGAAACAAATGAATCTAATTAAACATCAGGCTGAATTTAAACCATCAAATGTTAACTGTTCCTCACAGTGGAAAAGAGCCTAAGGACAAAATAGCTACAAGCAGGCTGGGGAATGGGGCTTGGCTGGTAAGGCATGTGCCTGGCATGTGCAAGGCCCTGGGCTCATCACCAGTCAAACACACACACACACACACACACACACACACACACACACACACACACACACATGGGGGGGCAGGTATGGGGGAGGTCTTGAGCTGGAAAGATTTCTCAGTAGCTAAGGGTACTTTCTGCTCTCCCAAATGATGAAGGTTCAGCCCCCAGCATTTAGTGGTCCTACAGCTATTTTATATATTATTAGGAGTTATGTTAAAGCCACTATAAACCATATAATTAAGCTAATTAAGAAAATTAACTTATCTAGAATTTCTCTCGATGCACATAAAAAAGATATTAGTATAAACCATTTGATGTACTTATAAGTGTTTAAGAAATAAAACGCCATGTAAGAGTACATTTATAGTATTACACATATATAAAATAAACTACATACTACAAGGAGAACCATGAAACAATCAGGAATTATATTAATGTTACATTTATAGTATTTTGGCTATTTGTATTTGACAACCTTGAAGAAAACATGTCCTATCTTGATGAGTCTAAAATTCTGAATGTAAATCAATATCTATCATATCTCATCTTTATCAACTTAAAACATCTATCTAGACCTAAAAGCATCTTAACCCCTAAACAACTAAGTATAATTGTAAGACTAAACTATCTGGTCTTCAACCCCCTCAGAGTCTTGAGAAATGTCTTAAAGCAAAGACAGACTCTCACCTGTCTTTGACATGCACAGCCCACAGCAGCATTCATCACACATTTGAACAAATGCTTACCATTGGATATTTCCCCAGTGTTGCTTAGGGAGTGCATATAAACTTGCTAAATATATGCTTCACATTAGGATTTCTCAGAACAGAGTTTAACCTTCTGAACAACAACATTATTCACAATGCATTAGCAATAATATTGCCAGAAGCAAAGAGTCTTTAGACCGAAAAATCAACAAGCCAAATACCACTGCTGCAACTATCCAGTCTTTGTTATGTTAGGAGAAGGACAAATGTTGGCTTGGAAATCTTAGGATTATGCAAAGACATAGAAAGAGAGTATTTTGGGGTCTTCCTCCCCCGACCCCTGCCTTGTTTCTTTCACTCATTAAGTACCATTTAACATGTATAAGACAAGACACTCCTTTATACTGTGTGTGTGTGTGTGTGTGTGTGTGTGTGTGTGTGTGTGTTTGCACGGCCACACTCACAGGGCCGCACATGCGTGTGCACACATTCACGTGGGTAAAATGTTGGGTAGAGACTGCACACGTGCCTGCATGTGAAAGTGAAAGTTCAAAGTCAGGTGACATTGCAAATGAGCCATCCACTTGGGTGTGGCAGTTGGCTAGGCTATCTTGCCAGAGAGTCCAGGTATTCACCTGTGCGCATTCTCGATTCTGGGATTAAAGTAGTGCTGCCTGGCTTTGGGGGGGGGGGGGCACGGGAGGCAGTTGCGGATTCAGGCTCAAGTCCTCCCACTGGCACAGAAAGCACGTTAACCAACTGAGCCATCTCCTCAGCCCTGGATCTTCCTTTATGGTAGGTAGGTACCAGAGATTTGGGCAGCATCCCACCACAGGGTGGAACCCAGCCTCTGCAGACTTTGTGACCCAAAGGAACAGCCCTACCCACTCAGGCAACCTGGACCTGCTTGGGTGCTGTGCCATAAACAACTGTGCTGCTTTTTAATATAGTTTGAAGACTAAAATAATTCTAGGCTCTTTCAAGTGGCAGCTGTTTAAATTTGGCCAGAATCCAAGGCGTTGGCTGCACACCTGGCCTCAATACGGTGCTTTCACGTGGCGTTCAGGCACGCACTAAATAGGCACCACGCGCAAGGTGCCGGTATAAAAACACAGCTTCAAGTCCTCCAGGACTCCTAATTTTAAGGAACATTGAAAACGTAGAAGGGCTGAGGTTCGGCAGAGTGAAACGCGGTACAGAAACAGCCCTGTGAAGTGTGTCTTGCCCTCAATGCCTGGGAAAAAGATGAGACTTTCAAAAGGAACCACCCAAGAACAGCCTGGCCCTGAGGTAAACACTGGTGCTTTCAGAGTTGAGACCGCAGACCCACCTGCGTGCCAGGCTCCTTACAGTGGGCAGCGTGGCTATCTTCTTCATTCCCATATAAGCCGGCAGGAGGGGTTGATTTCAGAGCACAGGAATCTGGATGCAAACCATGGGAGTTGGGCTAACTCGCTCTGGTCCAGCAGTTTGAGTCACAGTCTGGATTTGCACTCAGAACTACCGTTACCACAGGGCATCCCTTCCAGGCTAAGACTGCAGGCACCGAACAGCTAAGCTGCCCAGAACACAGCAGCTGGCAAATGGCCTTCTCAGATGAGAGGAGACCGCATGGGACCAAAGGCAGAGAGGGTCAGAGGAAGCTCACTGCCCTAGCTTTCAAGTCGGAAGAAAATCATTTTCTCACACAAAAGCAGTTTGCTTTCTGTGAACAGAACCAGGCAAGGGGGGGGGGGGGGCGAGGCTCTCTCTACTCTTGTTCCACCTGTGCTCCTGTTAACTCGCTGTTGCCACCTTGACCCTGGAAATGAAAGACTCCACTGATCAGCCAGAACCTCAAAGGCGCCACTGCCACACAGGGCGGCTCCTCGGTCACTCCGCAGCGTCTGCCTCCCCCTGAACAGGCCTCAGGGTCACTATTTCACATGATCTAAGGCATATCAGCACTTGTGAATGCTTTAGAAAGCCACGAATCAAACTGTAACACATTTACTCCCTCCCCCAGAAAGGTATTTTTTTTTTTTTAGTGCTTACAATTCATGATTTTTGTTTATTTATTTTTATTTATTTTTTTACAATTCATGATTTTTAAAAGATCTTCTTATGGGGTTGTAATTGAGCTTAGCCTCAGTGGAAAATGTAAATATGTGCATATTTACATATACACAAGCGTACACACATGTGCACACACACACATCATTCTAAGCACTACTCCTATAAAAAGTGCTTTCAGATGTACTAGAGTTGGACCGTCAGTGCTTTAAACATGAGTGACAGCAGGCACTAAGTGTAGGCTATGACTGTCACCTCTAGAGCTGCCCTCATTGTCTTACCCTGGGTAAAATTTACTCACTTGTTAATTCAGAATTGGCCATCTCTTCCGTTAGACATAAGCAGTTTTGTTCACCATTTTTATAGAAAACAGCTACTGGTCCACTTTGCAAAATGTCTGTCCAATGAATAAACCATTTCTATACCAAGAAACAGAGTTAATGGATGACTTTTTCTTTCTAATAGTCACTAGCTTAACAGCTGTTAAGTGATGACTAGCCATAGCCAGTAATATTTATTATGAACTGACTAGACATAGGACAAAATAGCCTGCTTCCTGATTGCTCAAGCAAGTGCTGTACATCGTGAAGAATCTGTGAAGACAGTGCCTTATGCGATGGCGCGGGGAGACAGTAGGAAACGATGCGTAACTCTTTGTGTAACACACCTTCTGATGGTACCTTGCGTGTACCCTGCTCCTGGAATAGCTTTTACTTTCTCTGTCAGGGAACAAGACAGGAGACACGTGTTGGGGGAGGGAGGGAGAGACAGAGAGAGAATGCCAACGTCATAATCCCACAAAGCCAAAGCTTCAGGTTAAATGAACGAAAAGAAAACCGGTTTATTTTCAGTGAGATGAGAATCAGAGAGCCCCTCCTTCGATTTTCTCCTGGACCTCTGAACATGTGCATGCCAAGGGTGGAGCAGAGAGTAAGTCTGTGAGTATTTGGATAAATTGGTTCGAGACCATACCAGAGAAAGCATCAAGGAAACCTTACTTGGCTATGGTTACAAATAATAGCACAAGGCTCAAAACTCACTGAGGATGAGGAAAAAAACTGGAATCATTTATTCTTTCAAGATTTCAAAACAGACCAGAAAAAATATCTCTGTTCATCCTCCAGAGACCAAGGACCTCAAAATACATGCCGTGGATTGCTGTATGTATTAAGTGGATTGTTTACAAAGGTGAGCCTAGGTCTATTTCTGACCTAAGCCATGCATAGTTCATTTCCAACAAACTTTGCACTTGGGAGAAAAGTAAGACTTGCTTATGCACTCCTGCAGATACTACTGGAATTCTCCATTGTACACCCAGTACCAATTACCATGCAGCAAAAAAAAAAACAAAAAAAAACAAAACAAAAAACCAACATTGTTATAGTAAAACAACAACAACAAATGCACCAATGATGAAAACAACAAAGAACCAATCTCAGCCCCCATCTCAGCATTCCTTCACAAGGAACAGCGCATGGAACCGTAAACCAAACTCCGACCACTGTGCCCACTCCACAAAAGAGGAAAACGGCGGTTACAGGAGCAACCAAGGAGGACACCTAGAGAGCAAACAAGGAGCTCTGTACTTGAACTTAGGCAGCCTGGCAGTTAAAACAGAATGGATCTCATCTTGTTGTCGTTTATTGTTGAGACTGTATTTTAATTACAATAGTCATCCCCTTTCCTCCCTCCAAACCTTTCGCATGTACTCCTTTCTGCTCCCCTTCAAATCCATGGCTTCCTTTTGGTCAACTGCTATTGCTAGATATATCATCAGATAGATAGATTGATAGATAGATAGATAGACAGACAGACAGACAGACAGACAGACAGACAGACAGACAGACAAATATTCCTAAGTATAGCCTGCTGGGTTTATATAATACCACTTGTATGCATGTTTTCAAGGCTGACCAATTGCACTGGACAACCAATTAGGGTGCTCTCCCCTATGTCGGACCACCTCACTCTCAGCTTTACTCAGTTGCCTGTAGTTCCTGTGTAGCGTTGAGTCCTCGTGGGCTTTCCCTGTACAATTGGCATGTTCATCTGTGTCCTCCTTCAGAATTAATGTTTTCACTAATATACTACTATAGTTATACCCTAGGAAGTCCCACATCTTTGAACCTTATGTCTCCTTTCTTTCAAATTGAAGCTTGCCTGCCTAAACCAGACAGTGCATCGGTAAGCCGGAGCATGTCCTGGGTGCAGGCTGTAAAGCTGCTTTCCCAGAAATAAAACCCTAACAAACTGTCCCTGTGAAGAACATGCTGAGATGGGTTTCCAGGAATGACCTACACTCTTTTAACTAGTTTAACTTGTAAGTGGGGACAGATTGAAACGGAAGAAGAATTATAGCAAATGCTAATTGGCTACCTTAGACTCTCACACGCTCACCTGACCACATATAACACAAAGATCTGAAGAGAATGGGAAACTATGTACTCTAAAAAAATAATAATAATCTGCCACTCAAAATCCACAGGGGCATACTGGGGGGGGGGAAGGGTTAATGTTCATTTAAAGTATTGTTTTAATTTGCTCCAGGCGTATGAAGATGCTAAGGTAAGCCCTCTGCATGCCTCATACCCAGCGGTGCTGGCTCACTGGACTGAACAAGGTCGCATCTCACACACGTTCTCACAGCTTCACTGCCTATGTATCTAATCACCACCCATGCTCACCTTAAATGTAGACCACCTGTGGGAGGCTTTCCCAGGTTTCCCGTGACAGTCCAAAGCCTTTCAGTTAAGCTGTGGCTAACTAACATAGCAAGCCGGTTCCCAGCACAGGACTAGGCAGAACACTACACAGATGGATCAGACTCTCAATTAGAGCCCTGGGGAAAAAAAATTTGCCCAAAACGCAAACCTCAGAAGTCAGTTAAGGCGATTCATCTACAAAGTAAACCATGAGAGAGAAAAACAATCCATCTTGATAAAGTGCTCCCAACTGTATGACAGTGACAGCCATCTTAAGCCACAGAGCTTACTGTCATAGCATGGTCCTCAGTAAGAGCCGGAGCAGAGGCAGAGGGATGGCAGAATAGAATGCTTAGCATGTCTTCTCCTGATAAACAAAGCAAATCCCTCACTGAGAAATCCAGAAGCTAGTTAACAGATGATTGTACCTCAGGCGAGCAGCAAGCCAGACATATCAAAGCCCATTACAAAAAAAATGCAAACATGAAAGCTAATTATGATTGTGTGATATAAAAGGGTCATTTGTGTCACATGTTAGGAGGTGGAAACAGAAACATCAAGGTCTAGTTCCTATGTGTCATTATAGTTGTTCCCAGTTTTAAGTCATTATAATAATTTTATGGTTGTTACTTAGTGTCTTTAATAAAATTCCAATGAAAGCATCTGTAGAATATACATAAAAGAAAAAGTATAAAAGAGCCAAAACTGCCACCTCAAGAAAAGTGCTGGGACACAAATGAAGATGGACAGATGAGAGAAAATGGGCAAAACAAATTCCCCAGAACAAAATCTGCAAGGCAGACCAAAGACAACGACAGGCAATAGGAATTTCTCTCCATCTTTGTAACTGCTTAAATGAAAACGGATTAAAGATTATTAATTGATTACTGAGGGATTAAGGAAAAAACAAGATCCAACTGAATGCTCTCTAAAGTAAGTTTCTAGACATAAGAAACCATATATGAAAAGCCTGTTGTTAATACACCTCAACAAAGACTGATAGCTTCTCCTCAAAGGTCCGGAGGCAACCAGTAACACGCACACTCTCGACTACTATTCAACACAGTGGAAGTTCACGCCAGAGCTCTTAGACAAGAAAAAAAAAAAAAAGAAAAGAAAAGAAAAAAGAAAGAAAATCTACCATGAATTGGAAAAGAAGTAAAACTATCTCTGTCCATAAGGTCAGGGCTAATGAATAGAAACCCGCCCTCCCATTAACTAGTTAGACAAATATATTTAGCAATATTACAGGTTATAAAACTAGATTCAAAATTCTCTAGTGTTTTTTTTTTTATGTACTAAGATAACCCAGAAAAGAAAATAAACCGTCTCACATAGATTATCATCAAAAAGGATGAAATACATAGGAATAAACTTAACCTAAGGGGCAGGGTATAAAAGATTTGTATATTAAACATTAAAAAAATATTTCTACAGCAAGTGAAAATACAAATGAATGAAGAAGCATGCTATACTCAACGGATGATAGAAGGTACTATGGGTAAAATGCCTTCAGTTCTCAAAGCTATCCACAAATGCAACACTACCATAACCCAATTGCTATTGGTCAAGTCAGGGTAACTAACATTTTCATCACCTTATTGCTACTTTGGGTTTTCAGTCTTCAAACTCCTCTCTGTTTATTAAAGAAAATTTATTATTCTTAAATAGGTTACTGTGAACTATTGTGTCCTCCCTGTTATAGAAAATGCTAGAACTTAATACTTCTATGTTTGAGTATCCATTATCACTAGTATATACTGCACCTGACTTTTAAAAAGTTCACTCAACCCCCATTTCTAGTTTCCTGTGCTCTCCGCACACTTGCTCCAACACCCTGTTGACCAGGAAGGAGCCTTTTTCTTTTTTCAGTTGCTTGTCAGAATTTCCAAAGCCTTGTGCCCAACCTATGTACAGTTTCTAAGCTGTTCAACCTCTGGATGCCTTCAGCTAGCATTAATCCTCATGGAGCAGATGTGCATACATGGCCATCTGGAGTGAGCCACTCCTTGAATTAGATGTTAGGGCCAGTGAGATGGTGGGGGAAAGTGATTGCTGCCAGGACTAACACTTGAGTTTGATGTTCAGGATGCAAGTTGTCCTATGACCTGTACCTGGGTAACCTTGGCGTGGCCGCAGGCGCACTTACACTCAAGTGTGAAAAAGTCATATGTTACATGAAGTACATAGAACTAGAATAAGAAAGTCAAAATGACGTGAAGAACTGAGCAGCCTGCCCCTCAGTCCCCTTGCAGCTCTCGTGTGCAGTGCCTGGAATGAAAGTTAAGTCTGCAGGCCTCAGAACTCCAGCCACCAGTCTGGCCTCTGCTCCTTAGTGGACTTGCCTGGGCTCTTCTCTTCTTCCTCTTTGGCCAGGTAACCAGCCCCAGGTTTGAAGGTGACACAGCTGTCACTTACCTTAGCAACCAAAACCTTTTCATCCCAGTTTCTCAATATAGTCAGTGTACTCTATCTGCACCTATTTCAATAGCCCAACAGCATTTGGGGCAGATACTGAACACTTGCCAGCTTTCTGTTATTATCCCCACACATATGGAAAAGCAGCTACTTATATATATACCTTATATCAGAAATAATATACATGATTCAGAGTGTATGTGGGAAGATATGCAGTGATGCATGGAAATACTACACCGTTCTACAAAAGGAGCTTTAACATTTGCATATTTCAGCATCCACTGGGGCCTTAGAGAAGGTGGAAATAAAGGAGGGAGGGAGGACCGGTGGGTGGGAAGGAAAGAAGAAAAGTTTAAAAAGAAAATCATCCAAAAATTCACCTCCTTCCTTGCCTTAAATGAAATTTTTCTTTTCACCGAGCTATCTTAGGACCTGGAAGCTAGAAAATGCCTATTTCCGGATGTGTTAATGGCCTCGTGATTTCCTTTCATGTTCTGCGGTAGCAGCTAAATTAGCGATAAGCGCTTTTATGTTCATTGGCTGTTGGACCTTTTTAAGAATTGGAAATTGGAAACAGAGCTTAAATTTGAGATGATCAGGCAACTCCCTTCTCATTCAGGAAACCTCTCGTACAAAAGGATTCAGGGTATAGCCTGTCCCATGAGATTGTGGGCTTACATGTTTACGCATGAGATGAAAATATTGTAAAGGTTCTATTCTGTCTAGTATTTGAGCTTAAATACTGTGGGAAAACCACGGCTGTCATCTAAAGGGAATGAGAGAGGGTGTATTCTCCAGCCACTTCGAGTGACCGTGATCCAGGAACAGAGATTTAAATCCATGTTCCAATATGGAAGCAGTATATAGAGTTCTGTAGTTGTATGGAACAAAGTTATAAATCACGTCAAGTTTAAAGTGCACCAGAGAGGTGGTTACAGCAAGATGGTGTTGGTGGGCAGGGGAAATGCTTTTTTTTATAAAGCTCTGATGCTATCTGGGGCGTCCTTAGCCTTTGGGTTGGTGGAAAGCAATGGGTCTGTCTAAGTCAATAGATCTTAAAGGTTTTCAATCTATTAGTCACTGGATGATAGTTCTGACACACTGGTGGGAAAGGAATGGCTATGCCCAGGGTTAAAGCTTGCCCACGCAAGGTAATTAGCCTCTGGGCCTGTCGCATCCTAATCAGTCCACAGACATGAGATCCTAACTCAGCATGCAGACCAAGCCTCTTCTTGGGGGTTTTCATTCACTGTACCTTGCAGTAAAAGCAATCATACCATTTTGGTATTTATCACTTAAGCATGGCCACTAGAGACTTAACAAATAGCACTAATGAGACAATTATTGTATTTCTTTCAAGACCACAAAGATTCTTGAACTATAAACATCATGGGTGTAACCTGAACACACGTTCTATGAAAGCAAGCCTAAGTAATGGCAGTAGGATGACAACGATCTAAAGATGTTCATTCAAAGGCTGTCCTCGGATGACGAATTCATTCAGGATGTTTCAGTCAGTTAGACGTGTTCCCAGCATTAGTGCTTGTGAATTGATCTTCAGAGAACTGAATGAATAGTTTCTAAATCTCCCTTTAACTTTCCTCAATCTTCCTTGAAAACAAAAAAAGAGTAATTAGAATGAGATTTAAAAAAAAACAAATCTACTGAGTTTTCACAAAAGGCCAGCTACCAGGCAGAACATTTATAGAAATAAGAACAGATTGCAATTTTTGTGTTAAATATATTACACTGAAGCCTTAAATAATGTTTAAGGTTCAATTTGATTTACAGTAATAGCACAGCGATGGGGAAGCTTTGTTCAAGCTTCTAATTATCCTGGACGTTGATTAATTTATCAGAACATGAGCTTCTTGTCTTACGCATGCATTGGCTAATATTAATCACCTCACCTTCAGAATGTATGTTAAACCACAGACCAGGCTAAGCTATTTTTAATGGACTCTCTAATTAGGTTCCTCGGCTCTGTGCCCGAGGTGAGGACAGGTTCTGAAGAACAACCTCAAATCGTCGGAAACTGAAACTCCTCCAACTATGACCCTCTGAACTAGCTCCACCTCTCCTTCAGGTATCTTTCTACCGTTTGAAATTTGATACATGAACATACTGTGCATTAATCAAACTTACTCCCACCCACTCTTCCTTTCCACCTCCTCCCATACCCTGACACTACTTTTCCCTTCCAACTTAACACACTGTTTGATGAACCCGCTGAGTCCATGCCGAGCTGCGTTGTATGCACCTGGGCACAGGGCATCACTAGAACGTGAGCCCCTGCCGTGGGTTTTCAATGAGTGCTTTAATCTTGGGCTTGGTTCTGATAGCCTAGGGGGCCATTTGCCTTTTCCGGGTCTGAATTTGGCAGGAAGACACCATGGGCACTCGTAGCGGCTTCCATGATAACCTCAGAAGCATCTATTCTAGTTGGTTGTTTGCTCTTCACTGCCTGTTCTACAAACAAACAAACAAACAAAAAACAAGTCGACTCTCCCTTCTCTGTGAGCCATCAATTCTCAAGCCACTCAGCTAGAAGTGATGTTTTATAATCCTTTCCCTGATCTGTGCTAGAATTTGAGCTAGGTTGATCGAGTGTAGACCTTGTGCCATGCAGTCCCAGCTTCCATGACGTCATATGCACAATGAACGCTGCTCGTATTTAGGAAACAGTTTTACAGCAGTCCTCCACTGCATCTGACCCTTACAGTCTTTATGTTCCCTGCACTGGGAGTTTATGGAACTATCCGTGTAAGAGAGAAAAATACACCAAAAAGATTGTTTCAGAAAGCCTTATGTTCTCTCTCATAAGCCATATGGTCTTTTGTTAGCCACTTAGATGATAGCAGAGTAGGCTTTAACTAAAAATACTGAACCTAATTTACCAGGCCAAATAAGTACCCAGGGGACAGTGTCTGTAATACTAGGAAATGGATTTGTTGGACCACGAACATTCTCTGTTTTAAGTTAAAAGTCTAAAAGCAAGAATCAAAGAGTATAAGTTTTTGGTTATTACTTCTCAAATCACAACTAATTTGCTGAACATATAAAAAGATCCCAGCAAATAGCTCCAAAATGAGATCCATAGGGAGTGGCTCTTTCTTATGCTCGACGAGACTCAAAGGAGCACCATGCCATCGCTGTAAGCCACGGCTCTCTTCCCACAGACTCGCTCCTAAGGGCAAAACTGCTTAGACCTGACTTCCTGCTTCCTGTAGGGGATTCCTTCTTTGTCTAACATATAAACTAACACTAACACACACACACACACACACACACACACACATATATATATATATATGTATATGTATATATGCGCCAAGCTGTACTGTTTTCCTAACACACAATGTACCATACAACCACTTACAAGCAGCCTTAGTAGAGGGCCACTGTGATGGATAGCCTTGGTTGTCATTTTAACAACGTCTGGAATTAACTAGAACCTAAAAATGGAGGGGCACACCTGTGAGGATTTTTGCTTAATTTGGAGCAGGAAGATCTACCTCTAGTCCAGATCTTTGTGGCAGGAAGACACACCTTTAATCCAGATCTTTGGAGCCGGGGAAAACGCATCTCTATCTGATCTGGGCCATGCCTTCCTTCTGCGAGAAGCCTATATAAGGGCACAGAAGGAGGAAGAGTTTGCTCTTTGCCTCACCAGCATGTCCATGCTTTCACTAGCATTAGAGCCTACTTCTGCAGGATTCTGATGGATAAAGAAGACTAGCTGAGACATCCAGCCTTGTGGACTGGACAGCTATTCACAGTCATTCATTCCAACCATTCCATTCATAGCCAAGCATCGTTGTGTTAGCTGGACCACAGCCAGTAAGTCATTCTAATAAATACCATAGACAGATGAATAGATTGGTGATGATGATGATGATGGTGATGATAAATAGATGATTGATAGATAGATAGATAGATAATCTCAAAAACGTCATTCTATAAGTTTTGTTACTTTAGAGAACTAACAAAGTTACCTTAACATTTTTCTAAACTCACAATAGTAAATCAAAATTATGGTTGTTAAATTTTCCTTTTGACTTTCTTATTATGGTTCTATGTACATATGACTTTTTCACACTTGAGTGTAAGTGTGCCTGCGGCCACGCCAAGGTTACCCAGTTACAGGTCATAGGACAACTTGCATCCTGAACATCAAGCTCAAGTGTTAGTCCTGGCAGCAATCACTTTTACGCACTACTCTATCTCACTGGCCCTAACATCTGATCTAAAGAGTGGCTCACTCCAGATGGCCATGTATGCACATCTGCTCCATAAGGATTAATGCTAGCTGAAGGCATCCAGAGGTTAAATGGCTTAGAAACTGTACATAGGTCAGACAGAAGGCTGGAAATTCTGACAAGCAATTGAAAAAAGAAAAAGGCTCCTGGTCAACAGGGTGATGATGATGAAAAAAAAAAAAAAAAAGTTTAGCACAGCAGGTGGTGGAAACTGACCAACCAGACCAGATGCTCCAAGGTCAGCACGGGTGTTACTGTTAGCACTCTGGTCCCCGTTTTCTGAACAGGATTAAGGGGAGATCTGAGAAGCACCCCTAGGAGCACACACTCACGACGTCTCAGGGCAGCACCTCTACAACTCTGGTGTTTTGAAAGCCACACAGTTCAGCTTTCTTTAAATTCACTGCACATGATTTCTTTATAATAACAGCGTTCTCCCTATGAGGCATTATCTTATGCTGTCTAAAATATAACTCAACCAGAACATCAACCAGGAAAAAAAAAAAAATACACTCACTTTTGACATGACTCAAGCCCTATTAATGTACCACCCTACTGCGGATGTAACAACATTTTACAGAGGTTAAAAGGTATCTATTTGTGGAAATTACTCATAATCACTGGAAAGTCATGTGTCAGTATCTATTAATGTCAAACATATGTGTAACTATCCTGTCACCTAGCATCTATACTGCAAGGAGCGTGTGTGTGTGTGTGTGTGTGTGTGTGTGTGTGTGTGTGTGTATGTGTGTGTGTGTGTGTATGTGTGTGTGTGTGTGTGTGTGTGTGTGTGTTTTCAAAAGACAGGTATACATATGCTAAATGGCTGGGGCTAATGAGATGGCTCAGTGGGTAAAGGTGCTTTCTGCCAAGCCTCATGACTGAGTCTGACCCTTGAGACCTACGGAGAGGAGAGAACCGACTCGCACAGGTTTCCTCTGACTTGACATAAGTTGCATGCCCACACAAATAAGTAAATATGTGTGTGTGTGTGTGTGTGTGTGTGTGTGTGTGTGTGTGTGTGTGTGTGTGTGTGTTCATGGCAGCATTGCTCATAAACCTCAAAATGCAGAAAAATAGATAAAGTTTTGGAATATTCATACAACAAAAAAAAAGGTCAGTCATGATAGTGAATTAAATACAACTATATGAAACAAAAAAAAGACCAAAATTTCAAACATAATGAAGATCATAGAAGGCAAAACTGAAGAGGACCGTTGTGGGAGTCCGTCCATAAGAAGCTCCTCAACAGGAGAAACTGTGGTGTACGGAGTCAGGAGAATCTGCTGAGCATGGTGTCATGAGCCTACAATCTCAGGCACTCAAAAGACTGAGTGAAGCCAGGAGCTCCCCACCACCACCCCGCCTCCCATCAGAGGTCTAGGGGAGGGGAATAGGGCAGAAGAGGTAGGGAGGCTGGGAACGGGAAGATACAAGTGAGGGGATAACATTTGAGATGTAAGATTAATACATTACAATAAACTTTTTTTTAAAAAGCAACTTAAAGGCAAGCCTAGGCAAATTAGTAAGACTCTACCTCAAAAATAAACATTTTTTAAAAGGCTACAGGTGTAGCTCACTGAGGTAACCTTTTTCCAGTATATAGTAAGACCTGGGTTTCTTCCTGAGCATCACAGGGAGAGAGGAGCTGGAGTCGTATCCTTCAGGTGATGCTCTGGCTCAGAAAGGCTGCCTTTTCCAATATGCCCCACTTGGTAATGTGACAGCAGCTTCATCCTTTTCTGGCCACAGTCTTCACAGAACCACAGCTCTGAGTAAGATATTACAATAGCATCTCCAATTTTGGGGCTATATTAAGGGAATAAACACCACACTTCTTATGTAGATCTCCTCCTTTTATTATCTACACACCATGAGGAAGCTATTATCCCTCCATGAGTCTGTTACACAAATAGAAAACAATAAACTCAGGATTCAAACAATATCTTTCTCTCTTCAAATCCCATTAATTTCTAAGAAAACTCAGTAGGAGAAATGTAAATCGTTGGAAGGTGAAATAGCTTCATTAAGTCAATAAGCAGCTTAGTGAGCCAGCTATCGTCACCGGGGTCCGATCATAACTGAGCTGGCCTCGGGTTCTACCTTTCATGCCTGCAGGGTTCTGGTTGACCAGACCTGTAACCCTGAACATGTCCCATTAGTCTCTGTAGACATCGGTTCTCCCGTTCATAAAGTGAAGGTTTAAACCATTACTTCTATCATCCCTTCAAATTGTAATCAAAATCACATCAAAACTGGACCAAACGTGAAAGTCCTTTTGTGAAGCAAATAATTCTATGACAGCAATGCTTTTCCAACCTTGGACCCATTAAAAAGAAGAGAAGAAAATCATTAATTTTAGTGAGTCTTTGGTCTGTTGTTCTTTTTTTTTTTTTTTTTTTTTTTTTCTTTTAAAACTCCAAACTAAGCACATATCTCTGCACTTGCAAGTTCTTACAGAAGTGCAAAGCATTGCAAGTAAAATGCACTGACCCAGAACAAAGCAGGGAGTCTCCCAGGGACTCCGTGTGACTCTGAGAACAGCAATGCTGGTTGAGAAGAATAAATTCTGTGGCAGGCTTTTCCCAGCCATAATTTCCGAACCCCGTCCTCCCAACACACTTGCACATGGAGAGCCTCATGCAGTGCACAGTACATGCCGCTCAAGTCTCACAAGGAAACTCCCAGGGGAAAAGAATAGACAAGTGTAATGTCCTTCCCACTGGCTTCAGTCCCACACTCTAGTTCCCTCGGTGCCAGTCCCCACAACTTTACCAAAACCAGGCCACTAACCAGCCCTTGCTTTTGCCTCCATTTTGCTCAGAAACTCAAACCCTTAGCAGCTTGCCCACCACAAAAGCTATGGAGGAACATCAAGGAAGTGTTTATATTCTAATATGAGACAATAATCCTTAGTCTGAAAGCGTTACTCAAACATTAAATATGGAATTAAACGAACTACCCTTTGGGGAGCAAGGGACCCCTCCTTGTAGCTCTTGGAGTGTTCAGGCCACAAGTGTTCAAGGCTTTCTTTCTGCTGTTTAATCTCTTCACTCCAGGGCTTTATGAAATGAGGAGAAAAGTCATGAGCCTTCTAAATCTGCAGCCTAGTGAAATACCAGAAACCAAGTAGTCCCTTCACACAGAAGGAACTAGGCCAGGTTGCCACACTGTTGGCCCTGCCATCTGATGCTGTGTATGAACCGCTCAGAGGCCTCTCTTGAGAGTGACCCTGGGGGACCCCCAGGGTCTAGAACAAGCTCTACTCACAAATAGCACTTGCTGCTGCAAGGCTTCAGCCCCGGACATGGCATAGCTGAAAGAAGCATCACCTGTCACTTCTGATGACTAGAGGCTGACCCCAGAGGGTCACAGGAAACCAGTCAGCTGCTTTCCTTGGACTTTCGACTAAAAAATGGGAAGGGGGTTGGGATGGGAGGAATGGCCACCTCCTGCAGCTCACAGGGTAGCTAGTGAGAAGGGAGGAAGCTCTTGGCGGAGCTGGGCCATCTGTTCCTTGCTGTTCTCCCCACAGCAATGCTACAATGCCAATTGGGATGGGTGCTCAACATTGAATCGAGTGCAAAAACCACACTAAGGATGTTCTACACCTGAGCTAAGCTCTGTGTCTGAATAGAGTGTGGCCTCTCCCTGTCTTCTCCTCTCCTCCCTACCTCCTCAACTCATTCATGAAAGGCTCTTACAGCCCACCCCCTCCCCCTCCCTCTCCCCCCACTCCATGCAGCAGGAATGGACGCTTTTCTGGTGCCTTTACACTTCTGGTGGCTTCAGTGCAGCCATGGAATCAATTAAAGTCTCCCTCTTGGGGTTGCTTCACTAGTGAATAAGTGGGGCTAGAAAAACAGGATGTACCACAGCCTGCGTTCTGATAACTACCGATTTGTTCAGCTGATTATTTCTTTCTGGAAGGAGTGTTGTTTTCCTTTCTTGTAACCGTATTATGTAAGCCTCAAAGGAACAGGCTCACCAAGAAGATTCTGCAAAAGTTGTTGTGCACATAACTGACCTACAGGGACACTCATTACTTCTTCATTAATAGACCTGACCTTATTTCTACAGCAGTTTTAAACTTCCAGGAAAAGAAATGCATTTCAAGTACAGAGCTCCTATGTGCGCCTTTCCCCCCATGACCCAGCTTATTATTATAAATATTTTACATGCATGTGGCATATCAATATTGATGAAACATTATAATTAACTGAAGACTATGGTTCTTTTTGTGTTGTATAGCTCAGTTAGTTTGGTCATAGAGCCATTAGTTCAAAGTACCGTACGGTTATTCCCTGCCTTGTGCCATACCTCAACATTGGCACACAGATCCTTTCACTGTCTATAAAGTTTCGTCTTTCCCAGAACATCATATATTTACAATTAACTCATATGTAGGCTGTTGGGGGAAAGGCAGGCATGACCTGGTGGCCAGCCTACCTGACACACCCACTCCGAAAGAAGAAGCATAGCACACCATGGCCCAGAAGTCAGAACACTGAAGCAGCGTGGTTTATCTCCAAGCCCTTTGCCAACCCGCAGTCACTGCTGTCTCGTTGGGAGATCCCAGGGCAATGATAGTGTAGGCTATACAACTGGAATTTTTCATTGTACCTATATTCATCCACATTGTCTCTCCATGGCTTTCCACAGCACAGCAGCGTCTTCCTTTCCAGTATAGTATAATATCTACTCTATAGTGTACACAGTGTGTCTATCCACTCATCAAAAGAAGATATTTGGTTTGCTTCCAATTTTGGGTGATTAAGAATAAAGCTCCTGGCAAAGCTGGGTGCAGCTTTTACTGTGGATACAGTGTGTGTGTGTGTGTGTGTGTGTGTGTGTGTGTGTGTGTGTGTGTGTTTTAATACAGAGTTACTTGGATAAATACCTAGGAGGTTATGTGCCTGGGTATAAACATCAGGCTGGGGCCAGATATTAGGGGAGGAGGGCTCCCTGTTTCTGAGGACTAGAGGAAGGGGAGGGGAGAAGGAGGGAGGGGAGAACCAGGAGTAGATAGGGAAGGGAGCAGCAATTGGGATGCAAAGTGAATAATACATTTTTAAAAGGTATTTAATATCAGCATGTGAATGACAATGTGGCAGCCAGAGCACACTCTTTGCAACCTACTGGCTGTAGGACCATCAGCAAATAACCTGAGATCAGCTTCTGGAAGATGGTAGTAGTATTGGTATTTAAATGAGAGACTCACATGAAGGCGCAGAGCACCGTGATGCTTGGCGCACAGTGCATACTCCGTACACGGCAGCTGTTATACTCAGGGTTTTACTCTTAAACCAATACACATTTCCAAGCTCTTAACTAGTCAAGTCAACTTCCAGTTTAGAAAAGGACCCCTCAAGCCTATCCTAGTCCTCATCTACCATTCAGCGATCTTCCAGTGTTGCTCCTTCCATCTTGTCTATATACAGTGCTTTCTAAAAGTGGTCCAGGCCGTGCATGAGCCAGTCAGTCATTCTCACTGTTACAACTTGATTTTCTGCCTCTAAAACATCACCACGGTCACCAAATTCGTCCTAGCTCCCAAATCCAGCTGGCACTTACCTACCCTATGAAATTCCTTAGCAATCATTAATGCATTTAATCCTTTCTGCCTCTCTCTCTCTCTCTCTCTCTCTCTCTCTCTCTCTCTCTCTCTCTCTCTCTCTCTCCCCTCTCTCCCCCTCTCCCCCTCCCTCCTTCCCTCCCTCCCTCCCACTATCTCTCTGTCTCTCTACCCACTCAGGTCCCAATTCCTCTCCCCTTTTTTCCTATACTTCTGATCCCATACATATGTAACCATTGAGCTGCCTTTCAGTTCTCAGGAGATGACCACCAGCCACTGAGGCATTTCTACTCATTTCACAAGAGCTGTGTGTATAGGGTGATAAGCCAATGGCAGAGAGAAGCAGAGAAGTCGGTATCAAACAGCCAGCCAGACCTGTGGCCTGTGACCTACATGCCACGCCATGCTCCTATACACTGGACACTCGGGACAATGCTTGCAAGGCTGTGCCTCTGCAACATGACCTTGTCCCATCTCACGGGCAAAGATGACAGTGGTGTTGGCTCCACACGTGCTAGGGACCCTCTTCTCCTGGCTCTGCCTTGCTGTACTCTCTGCTCATAGTGACCCCTCTTTCCAGGTGTGATAAATTTGCACAGAATAATATCATTCCCCCATTTAAAAGGAAGCCGCTACACAGCTGAGCCCTGAAGATATTACACTCTGTGAAATAAGCCAGTCGCTCTTACCTGAGGGCCCTAGGGTGGTCAGACTTGGTGCATGGAATTAATGGTTGTCAGAATGTAGAGGCAAAGGAAACTGTAGAGTGAGGAGCTATTTTTTAATAAACACAAAGCTGAAGGTGGGTGATGATGATGGCCGAACAACAATAAACCTCACCCCAAAAAACTGTATACTTCAAAGCAGTCAAAATGGGAAAAAATGCCATATATTTATATTAACACAGTTTAATGCCTCAAAGCTGAGAAATGCATCCTGGGAGATAGGTAGGCTGTTATAAATGCTTTTGCCCTTGTGAGTGGATTACAGATAAGAGCTCTCCTGTGATGAAGAGACTTCTAGAACATAAAGAAAATACTGGGTGTTTTCTAAGTTTTTTCACCCTGTCACTTCACTTTCTAACTAACTTCCAAGTGAGAGCAGTGGAGAGTAGGGAATAAAATCAGAGCAGGAAGGAGAAGCATGTCTCTGCCCACCCCCACACCCCCACACACACACAGTGAGCAGCAGCCCTGCACTAGGAGACAGAAGCTCCAACTTTAGTGGAACTTGAAGTTTGAGAAAAATATGCTGGGCCAGACATTTTAATAAGTAAGAACAGCTTTTCACAATGCTCCAGAGGAAACAGGGTGGCTGTAGGAATCATGAGGCTGGATCTGCATGCCAACCAAGAGTAAGAATGAGTAAAACCAAATAAATTTACAGGAGCAACAGTGAGGGACAAAGGAAGAAACTACTTCACAGTGACCTCTGTATGTATCAGGCTGGATTTCTAAGGGTTCTTTAGGAAAAACAAAAACAAAAACAAATGGATAGAAAGGTGATGGGTGGAGAGATGGATGGACAGACGACAGATGGACGATACAAAGGGACATAAATAGATGATACATAGATGCATAAACACCTGGGCATTGGACAGAATTGGTTTATTCTATGATGGAATCTAAGGCATCCCATGATCTGCCTTCTGCAAGCTGGAGATGCAGAAGATCTGTCGCTGTGACTTAGTATGAGACTGAAGGTCTGTGT
Organism: Acomys russatus; assembly: GCF_903995435.1. Classification (NCBI taxonomy): domain Eukaryota; kingdom Metazoa; phylum Chordata; class Mammalia; order Rodentia; family Muridae; genus Acomys; species Acomys russatus. The sequence continues at coordinate 9,898,974 of NC_067148.1, read as the reverse complement.
ATGCACTATAAGGCAGGAGGCAAAAGAAGAGGATTCCTCTGGCTTTCTGCTGATGCTACTCTATGCTGGCTGTCAACACCCTGGATGATGCTCACCCACGCTAGCAAGAGACCTGCTCTAATAGCTCCACCAACGAGAGTGCCCCGTCAGGCACTACCTCTGGATCTAAGTGATCTGACCTGACCAAGACATAAAATTAGCCTTCTTTTCATTTTGTGGTTAAAAATTGAAATCTACACTTATACACTAAGTTTGGAATATGGTAAAATATACATAACAACTTTATCCAGAGTCTCTATTATTATATAAATTTTAAGACAATAGTTTTCAAGAAAAAAAAATCAGATATTCACTTCTGCCTAAATTGTTAAGTGAGCAATATGAACTGACTCTATTCTCATAAATTGGTTTTTTTTTTCTTATTTTTTTAAATGTGGTTTTGGCCTTTTGAGACAGGTTTCATGTATCCCAGGCTGACCTCTTCCTCACTATGGAGCGAAGTGTCAGGTTTTGAATTCCTGATCCTCCTGCTTCTGCCTCCAAAGGGCTGGGATTTCAAGCCTGTGTCATCATGCCCAGCTTTGAAATCTTTACTTTGAGTTGTGAATTCCTGGCCACATTCTGTTAGGAGCACCATTTTGCCCTTTGCCATACTTGAGAAGGCTACAATCCAAACAGCCACTATGGTGCATTGCAAGGCAGGCTTAAAACCATACCCAATACCTGCGGCCACAAACTTGTATCTCCAAGAATCATACCAGAAGCCACATTTGATATCTTACTTTCATATTTTTACCCATCCTGTTTGCACAGCTCTCTGGACCAATAAAAATAGTACTGGGAGGTCATTTAAGTCTAACGCAGCTCCCTAAATAGTACACTGATGCTCAAATAAGGTGCAACATGAGTGACTTCACAAGGGTTCTACATGAGAATTTCCCACAGGCACACACTAAAGCTGAAAATAACTGCCACTTCAGAGCCAATATTATCAAAACGGTATTCTTCACCTGCACTGTGCTGCCAAGAGGCTTCCCTTCTGCACATCTGCCCTTCGTGTTTCTTCTGTTCGCTCTGTAGCTTGTGTTATGCTTTGTAGAGTCTCCAAGTGAAGCCAGGTGAGAGTCTGGGGAGACGTTTCTGTTTCGGAAAGCTCTGGTTCTCTCCTGAGCAAATGACCCTGTACACTGCAGCTATTTACCAAGGCAATTTACAAACTCCACTGAGAGTTATCCATCCCTGGACACTTGTCGGGTGTATATCACAGTCTTGACAGCTTCCCTGCTCAGCCATGGGATCACATCTTTGACACACACATGCCCCAGCATGGTGACATCACACTCAACACCCACCAACCTGCCCAGCTCTCCCTCCTCGCCAGGAGGCCCACGGGCTTGACAGTTTGTCTCCCCACAGCTACTGCCACTGTGTCATTGTGCTACCTCTAGCAGGCCCGAGAGAAACATGAACACACATATTAATATCTCACACTCCCCATATCCCTCAAAGCCTAGCCAAATCCTGAGTCCTCATCTCCCAGAATGCCTTTCCCCAGCTCACACTGAGAAAAGTGTCTGTTTCCCCAAACAGCAAAAAATGCTGATTCACAGTCTTACACTGTGCAGAATGCTGCCCGTCTTTCTCTCCTACATCCCCAACTAGGTTGAAAATAGCCTAAAAAGCAAAAATAAAAATAAAAGGCAATGACTGTACTTTGGGCAATTCTCCACTAATACATACGGCAAAATGTCTTAAATAATTAAATGAATGAAAGAATGATAACTAGAACACAGTTATCTAGAGATGTCCTCATCAAATTCCATAAGCATTTAAAAATCTCAACCATGTACTCTTTGTTACAGTTGTTTTTTTCAAGTCCCTCAGATTAGATTTTTTCCCCTCAAGAGGAGATGATTTATTTCTGAGTTTGAACCATATAATCCATCCTGAAAATTACATTTCAGGAACAAAACAGGTGATAAGCACTGTGCTTCATTCAGCCATTTGTATAGCAGACAGCCTTCCTATCACGGGGTGGGTCCCCCATTGATTCCTGTGACCTGCCTGCACTCTCTCTGCCTCTGCCCCTGTGACAGATGGCATCTACCCACGCTTACCATGGTTCTGCTCTGCATACTCTCAGTGGATGCTCACATGATCTCTCACTACCTCTCTTTCACACAGGAGGCTTTCTTTTATATGCTTATATTTTTTTTTTTTTATTTCTTCACCTTACCACCCAATCATAGTCCCCTCCCTCCTTTCTTCCAGACCCCACCTTCCATCTCCCTTCCCCATGCCCCTCTCCTACTCCTCAGAAAAGGGGGAACCCCAAACAACCCACAGGGAGGACACATCAAGTCCCATCAGGGCTGAGCACATCCATTTCCTATGAGGCCCGGCAAAGCAGCCCCACCTTGTGATGGAAAAGCAGGCAGCAGAGTCCATGAGAGAGATAGCCCTTCGGTCCCCTTTCCAGGGACCCACATGAGCACTACATCACATTGTGATAATGCTAAGAAGAAATCAATTTCTTCTAAAAAAAAAAAAAAAAAAAAAAAAAAAAAAAAAAAAAAAAAAATTCAGTCTTGATGCCGAAATGCATTCAAAATAGTTGCCTTCCAGCCATTTTCTCAAGTAGAATAACCAAGTCAATTCCATACAATTCATTCTACTACAATACATAAGTTGGTTTTTAGCCTTGTTAGAAAAAAGTTGAACTCTGGTCTGTAAGATCCAAACACTAAATACTTAGTGGGCCTTCGCTAGAACCTCATCCATCTGATAAAATGCATGGCTCCCCCTCACTAATGCCCCTTGCTCTTCTTTTTTTATTCAGTAATGATAATCTGACCACAACATCAGCTCTAAGAAAAACCTGTGTATCAGGGAGGAAGTTCTACCTGCCAAGCTACCCTCCCCCACTGTACTTGGAGTCTCATTTCCTGGTTATAGAAACTAGTGCTTATGTCTAGACTAGGGGTCTGACATTCAGAGGCTTCTGGGAGCCAAGGAAGTGTGGTGAATGACTACCCGAACATGAGGGAGTGGAAGACACCGAAACACAACAGGGCCTCTCCTGGGAGACTGTGCTGGTCCATCCCGCCCTTAGCCATACAGGAATGTCAGCTCCAAGCCGGATGCTTCCTCACAGCAGCTGGAAACCGAAACCAGGCCTCACTGAGATACTACTTAAGGCTCGCTTCCATATATTACTTTTTATATCTGTTGGCAGGGATTGTCTGAACTCATCCAAACATGTCTAAGGCCAGGGGAGGCTATGGGTTTAACATTTTCCAGCCTCTAATTTAGGTAGTGTTTGTTTGATATGAAAGAAAACTTTGTATTTTACCTATTTTTGTGTTTTACCTTTTGAAACACTTTGGCTGAAAGAAATCAGGTAAAATGACATGCCAACAGAACTCTGGAGGCAAAGGCAAGAAGCCCCTCTCTTCCTTCCCCTTTAAAGTCCCAGGGCTTCGGGGGAGAGACAGCTTCTCGGAACCAAACGTTTTCATCACCTATAAGCTAGGAGTCACACTTGAAGGTCATCCATCCTGTTATTTGAATGAGATTATGTTAATGGGTGAATGCTTGAACTCCAAAGAATCAACCACCTGTCAGGAATGATGGCTGTATTGACAGTCTTCCCAAAAATCAGTCCTAAGAAAAATAGAACAGCATTTGGGACGGCAGACCATCTTCTACACAGAAAAGAAGGAAGGAAGGAAGGAAGGAAGGAGGAAAAGAAGGAAGGAAGGAAGGGAGGGATGGATGGACGGAGGGAGGGAAAGGAAGGAGGGAAGAAAGGAAAAAGAGAAGGAGGCAGGGAGCAAGGGAAGGAAGGAAGGGAGGGCGGGAGGAAGGAAGGGAGGGAGGGAGAAAGACATCCTCAGGACTTTGAGTAGGATCACCAATTACCATGTTGCTAATTGTATCTAAGTATTCATAGCTCTAGTTCCCACCGTCTTGGCTACTTTTGCACAGCCTGTCACTGGAACTGCTCATCCTTGTAACCAAGCCATATTCACTCAATCTGTAGATTCTATAGCATATCTACCTGCAATCTTTCAACTCGAGATTTAGGATGACTCACAAACTTACTACACTCGATTAGATCCACGTGCTGTCATGAAGGCTGAAGAATTCCTGAACTCTAGGCAGATGGAGGTTGCCACCCAGTGGAATGTGGTCTCTACCTCTGGCACTTCCTCACTTTGGAGTTGAATCAGGAAGTTTTGGCCCTTTCCAAATCCCCTTCTGGGGGATTGATTCACAACTTGCAGCTGTTCTGAAAAATGTCCCCACTAAGCACAGACAACCCTTTGGCCTTCCTCAGTTAAGCCTGGGAACACCTAAGCGATGCTGTATTCTGCTCCGAAGACCCTCACTTGCAACAGGTCTTCCCGTCCGTGTAAACCAAACATTTCACGGTATAAATTAAGCAGTTCCATGAAAACAGCTTAGACCAAAGTCTGACAATTTTTTTATGGAATAAAAGTCGATGTCACAGGATCTACAGATCAAAGCATATATGTCACAAGTACTCTGGTTCATCACACGACAGCAGCCAGAGACAATATCTAAATGTCATAGCAAATGCCATAGCAAGCAAAAAATTAAACATTCACTGCAAAGATAGGGCAATAGCCGTACTACGCTTACACTCCTCTGTTCATTCTTTTTTTTTTTTTTAAGATTTATTTATTTATTACATATACAGTGCTTTGCCTGCATGTACGCCTGCAGGCCAGAAGAGGGCATTAGATCACATTATAGATCATTGTGAGCTACCATGTGGTCGCTGGGAATTGAACCCAGGACCTCTGCAAGAGCAGACAGTGCTCTTAACCGCTGCACCATCTCTCCAGGCCTGCTCATTCTCATTATGTAGAGCGAGCCGTTTCCATGGCTAATGATAGTCAACTGATGGTGGAGAATTATTCTCATGAAAATGGTTGCCAGCTAGAACTGAAAAACACTGCAAAATGATCTGCTGAGGGACTTCCCTCTCTTCTCAAAGCTACCTCTCATGAGGTGACTGTCGCATTTCCTGCTTCCTCAGGAATGAAACTAAGGAACGAGTTTAGCATCTGTCCCACAGGTGCAAAGGAGTGACAGTCAGAGCCACACCCCAGGCTCCTCTGTACTCTCTCCCACCTCCACCAAAGCAGCCACCCATGCGCTGCACGCAGGAATTCCCAGGCCGATTTGCCTCTAAAATCCCCAAGCCCATCGGAGATTGGGTCACACTATACTTTCACCAAATAATGTTCGTCATAATGGTATTTTTAAAGTTAATTTGAAATGAATTCCATTTTAATGTCAAAGAGAAACCAGTGCCAATTCCATTCACCAGCCTCTGGGTTTCAATTAAGATTATAATTTACTTACATACTCTTTGCAGGAGGTATTAAAGAGGCAACAACGGGCCCATTTCTAAAGCAGTACACAATTTTAGGTAAGATAAGGCCTTTTTTTTTTTTTTTTTTTTTGGTAGCATTTATTGGGTCTCAGTGGACACATTCAGCTTTTTCTTACAGTTAATTTGAAATACAAATCTATCTCACAAATTTAGCACCACATGTTATGGGTCACCCTGGGAACAACAACTAAATGAAAGAACCCATTACTTAAAAATACAAATACTTAACAGGAAGAAATTGTGAACATGACTTTTTCTATTGAGCACCTGATAAAGCATGTTTAAATACGCTACTTTGAACATTTTTTTTCTTAATATTGAAGGCGTTTTTATAAAATAACTTCCAAACCCTTGGCAGTCATAGCCAGTCACTGCTGAAGGGTCTCGCCCTCATCTGAGCATTGCCCTCTATGGTGTTAAAAGCAATTAGTTTCAACTGTCTTAAGGTAACCAACATCTTCTCATTATAAATTACCATGAGATGTAAACAAAACGTTAACAAAGAGAGTCAAAAGAGTTCTTTGTCTCTTCACCTGTCCGCATGCCTTTAGCTGTCAAACCATAGAAAGTAAAACGTGTTAGGATTTTTAAAAAAAAAAAAACTGGAAAGTACCCATTTTTCACAGACCTGCCTAATCGGTATGCTGACTAATAAAAGACACCCCTCCAAAGTTCAGCAAGGAGAGACGTGTTCCCTGACAGCACGCTGGATAGAGCGCACTGTTAAGTACAGTGGGTAGCCGTGCTCCAGTTAGCTGCTCTTGAAGAGACATGAAAGATGCAGCTGACAAGGGAAATCAGAAACCTAGAGACATGGTACAGTTTTGACCCGAGGCTATGCTGAGAGGGGTCAACGTGATGTCGTGACGCAAATGTTCTGTCAACTCATCCTTCTGTAATGTTTTGTACATCAGTACAGTAGATCCATTACATCGGAAGGTAAAAGGTGCTTAGGGCTGGGGTGTGTGCTGGCCTATGGCTGTGAATCCGCCCTACAAAACAACCAAACTTCTATCTTTATAGAACTTGGCCTCATGGCCCAGGCTACAATCATGCCTTTTCTCTCCTACCTTCAGTGCCTAGCACAGGGTCTGTCAAAGATAATACCATTTCACCCTTTCCAAATGCCAGGTTCTCTGCCAAGTCACCTTCTTTTAAAAAAAAAAAAAAAAAAAAAAAAAAAAAAAAAAAAAAAAGGCTTCTTTACTCAGCAAAACAACTTCCTGCTGATGCTAAATTTTTAAATAAATGAAAAAAAGTGTTAAGTCATATTTGTAAATTGTACTTTAAATGAAACAAGAGGTTCATTCTTGCAAGAAGCCTTTCAAAAGCACGTTTCACACACACACACACACACACACACACACACACACACACTCACACTCACACTCACAGGAGTAACAATCAAGTCCCATGTGAAATATGAAGTGCTATATCAAAGTGTATACACATACAGATCTCCATCACTAACGAGTACCTAGGATTCCCAGTAGCTTTCAAACTTTTGGGATGCCTAAAACTCTGGAAACAGAATTTACATTAAATTGAGGAGGAATCAAAGTTGGTCTGATGCTGGGAGAAAAGTACAGAAAGAAATCAAAACTCTGGAAAACAAAACAAAAACAGGTTTCAAGACAGCTAAAGGTCAAAGGGTTTCATTTCTCTTCAGCAAGCTCCTCGCTGCCCTTTGGGGTTATCCACCTAGACCTGATGGGGAGTTTTAATTAGAAGTGGGAAAAATGTGAAAACAGAAACCAAATCAGAGAGGTATACAAGGGCCTCTTCAAGTACACTGTCCTTTTATTTTGTTGTCAGAGTCACATAAATGCACTTAGCTAAAGCACATCCCTTTTTCATGTAGGTTGAGACAAATATATCTGCTGATCGGAGGAGATACCAGGCTGGATTGATGATAATTGTAGTTCTCTAAAGTTAAATACAAACTGTGCATCTGAAATAAGCCATTACAGACAGAGCACCGAATATAATGATATTTCAAATTAAATGACATTACAACTTTGTCTTTCTAAAAGGCATCAGCATCTTTGGATGAGAATATAAGTGGGGGTAGGAGTCGTGGCGCATGCCTTGCATCCCAGCACTCGGGAGGCAGAGGCAGGGGGATCGCTGTGAGTTCGAGGACAGCCTGCTCTACGAAGGTAGTGCAGGGCTTTGTTTGTTACGCAGAGAAAACTTGTCTTGACAAACCAAAGGAGGAGGAGAACGAGAAGAAGAACAAAAACAAGAAGAAATAGCTCTAAGCAGACACGTGACTCTGTCAAGAAACACTACCCAGTTGTAACTTTGGATAAAAGGTCTTTATGTGTGGGTTTCTTTCACTGCTCAATGCTGATAAGTTCATCAGGACTATGGAAGCTCCTTCCTACAGTGATAAGCATTTCAGGTTAGCATACCCTTCTTTCCCCTTGACCATCAAAACCTCTGTCTACTACAAATAGTGGAAGTGTCCATATGAACTGCTTGCGGGCTACCTATGCAGATGTGGGCAAAGACGCGAGGAACTTTTTTAAGGCATATAATTGCTCATTCTTGAAAACTTTTCCATCAACAATTTAGCAGTTGCCAGCAAGCAAATGAAGCAGGTGTACTTTTCTAATTTTGCTGGGTCTGGTGTGTCCTTACTTGGTTGGTCTATCTTACGATCTGAACTTGTCTTCCAATGCTTTCCTGTCATTTTCTGGATGCTCTTTACAACACATTAGTAATTAGAAATGAGTCATGATTCCCCAACTCCGTGACCACCAAGGTATTAATTAAGTGCCTTAATTAACATTGAAAGGTTATTGGCTCTCACCTGAGATTCTGTAATGAACTAGTGCTGGTTTGATTTACTGTAGATAGACGGAGGTATGGGGTACTTGGGGCTAATGAAAACAGCGTGTAATATTTGCAAGTGTTATTCATATAGCATTTTAAAAGAAGGAAAAAGCTAAGATTTAACTGGACTTTGACTTTTCATCCTCCAACATCATAAAAATTAATTTTTCTTGTACTGTGCATGGAATATTTATCCTCTAGGTCTCACGGCTGCCTCCTCCACAACTCAGCTCCCATGCAACCCTAGGCAGTGTTCTCTGGTCATTCATCTAGGCAAAGGATGACTCTGCATCGTTTATCACCATATCAACCTGCTTAATCTCCCAAGTAGAAACTATTGCTATTTATACTTAAGATATAGTGAGTATCAAATGTTAAAAACTTCATGTTAAACAGGACCTGACGTATAAAATCTCCACATTAGCTATTATCATTTTATTATCTAATATTATCTTGTCTGTCTACTTTACTATTATTCTCACTGTGATTTTCACTGCTGTATTTGCATTGCCTAGGATATGGCTTACTACATAGAAATGTTCAAAATAGTTTATTAAATCATTCTACTTCATTTTTCTCTCATCCATAAGGGCACACTGAACTCACATATGTTTTTCTCCTATTTGAAATGAAATTTCAAGTGCAATGTGATTGTTACTGGGAATTCAAGGTGAAATAATAAGTAAGTGTCCTTGTGGTGGGAAAACTTAAGCATATCAATGCATACTTAGGTTGCAGTGTGGTTGGAAACAAACGGGGGCTATGAATAGAATACCATCTAAGAGCAGAAATCAGCCTGACATTGCCTCCATTCTGCTTGTCAGAATTTCTCAGACAAGGATAGAACCCAGCCTCCTCTCTGGAGCCCTTGATCCTTATGTCTTACTATGTACAGGACATACACGTTCCCACAGGCACGCCTTCCTCGCTCCCCCTACCAGCTCAGACACTGTTCTTGTACTCCTTCTAAGCCATGGCACCACTCAAATTTACTCTCTTCCCTCGCCTCTGTATCATCTGGTTCTTGTACAAGTTCTCAATGGGCTCTCACAGCCCAAAGGCCCCAGTGTCTACAGCACTGTATGTATCTCCAGCATCTCTTCTATGTGGAGCTCAGCGCGTGAACAAGTTGATAGTATTGGAACACAAGAAAGAGGCCACTCTCTGTGAAAGTCATGAAAGGCACCACAGATGAGTGACACTTCAGTTTGTCCTAAGTGATAAGTGGGAACTTCCCAAGGTAAGAAATTAGGACGCTTCATACTTTAGAAAGCATTGGCTTTTGGGAGAGTCATATAAATTCCAGTGCAGCCGGAGTTGGGATGCGCAGCTGAGATGGCAGCAAGAGATGAAAGTGGAGACAGTAGCTGGGATCCTAATCAAAAGGGATGTAGAGGTGCCCCGGCTCAACCTGGGCTCTCATCAGAAAGCGTGTGCAAGCTGGGGAAGAGCACTAACAGAATTGCTTTGAATGAAGGCAGTCTGGCTGAAGGTAGAGAGCAGTGGAATATGGCGCTGGCAGCAGAGAGCAGAGGCCAGGGTAAAACCTGAGATGGCAGCGTGAAGAAAGGAGAGAGGACATTCATTAGCAAAAGATCGAGTGCACTGCTAATCTGATGGCGCTCATTTAGATCTCTTTGCTATATGTCTTAATTAAAATTAAATTTAGCTGAAGGCCTGAGCCATAAACAACCCTCTGTAAATAAAATTAAATACACAGGGAGGAGGGCAATTTTTAGTTACAGCGTTTGGGCTTTTTCCAGGCAGAATTATGTACAATCCCAGAGGACCCCAGAAGCCGGATGTCCTCTAAGTGCATAACACATCATATTCACTGTGGGAGGATAATAGGTCAGAAAAAAGGAAAAGCAATAACTCTAAAAACAACTAAGTAAAACACCAACTGCTTGAAAAACAGCTCAAATTTGAGCAGAGAATATGAAGTTGGGGCTACACAGCAATAAATAGTGATACACATAAAAAGCAAAAGAAAGAATAAATTAATAGCATATGAGCTGGAAATACAGCTTAATGTTAATGTGCTTTCATAACATTAAAAAGCTTACATTCAATCCTCAGTACAAAATATAATCATACAAGGTAAAACGCAACAGAGGGTATATACTATTGCAAAACCAAAACTGTCATTTCTCGCTGGGAATAGGAGACACTAGGGAAGGCTTCAACTTAAATGATAATAGAGTTCAATGGAAGTCCTCTGCAAAAGAGAGTGAAGACAGAGGTGGAGAGATTCAGGAAACAGTAAAGGAACAGTATTGGGCAAAGTCAGACTATGCCCTGAATTTCAAGGACCCACTAGAGACAGATTGAATAAAAACGAATCATGCTCAGGGTCATGCGCAGAGAAAGTGAGTTGGCTGTGGCAATTCCAGTTGAATAAATGGGCAGAGCAAAGTGATCAACTACAGGGTAGGAGTTAGGGTGGGAACCCGTGGACAGATAGGGAAATAACTTTTGAAATGATAAAAGAAAGTATTGACATTACTTCGAGCTCCTGAGAGGGGTCAAGGACACCAGGAGAAGACAGCCCACAGAATCGACCAAGCAGGCAGGGCTCACAGGGGTTCACAGAGACTGAAGCGGCCATCATGGGGCCTGCACTTGGTCCTCTGCATATAAGCTATAGTGTTGTTTTCAGGTCTTGTGGGGATCCTAACAGCAGGAGCAGGAGTGCCTCCGACTCTTTCACCTGCTCTTAGGACCCCTTCCCTCCCGCAGCCCTGATAGGAGAGTATGTGCCTAGTCGTGTAGTAACCGGTTATGCCATTTTCATATTCATTCCCTGGGAGACCTGCTCTTTTCTGTAGGGAAATGGAGGAGAAGTGGTTGGGGGTGGGAACTGGGAGCAGTGGAGGATGGGGGAGGGGAAACTGTGGTCAGGGACATATTGTATGAGAGAATAATAAGCAAATAAAAAGAAAGTAGGAGGAGCTTAATAATTAATATTAGAAAAGCCACAAGCTAATCAACCCCAGTGAAGAATGCAGCTGAGAGCTTGTACTCACACCTGAAATGATTCTGTGAGTTTAAACCAGGTGGTGTTTCCTGCTGAATCTGGGCCCTGGCAGCCCTGTAAGTGTAGCAGATCCCCTGCACACAAGAAGGTAATTGATAGCAGGCTACCAAGAAGAGACTTGATAACCTATGAGCATATACAGGGGGAAGAGGTCCCCCTCAGTCACAGTCATAGGGGAGGGGAGTAAGAGGAAAATGGGAGGGAGGGAGGAATGGGAGGATACAAGGGATGGAATAACAATTGAGACGTAATATGAATAATGAATAAAATATATTTTTTTTAAAAGAATGTCATGACTATAGGCTAAAAAAGTGGTGGATGGATGTCCCAGAAAGACCCAACTGTTCTATGGTGTTACCAGATCATGGAACTTTAAATTACATGTTATAATAGTCCAATAAATGTTCCTTCTTTGTTGTAGCTATTCTCAGTAATATGACTGCAGAAGAAGACTGATAGATCAATTAGAGATATTCAGAGCAAGTAACACTAGGATGGCGAGACTAGAGCTTGAAGGCTTGAAGACATAACAAGAACCAAGTTTTTCAGTGGTAGACCAGAAGGCCCACGTGTGTGTGGAGGCAGGTGAAACCATGCGGCACATCCAAGCAATGGATGGGGCAGAGAGCTGGAGATAGTAAAGCTGAGAATAGATGAAAACAAGACATAAAAGGGCTTGGTGGAGAAAATGGGACTAGGAGAACATGTTACAGGACATTTTGGTACTTTAAGAGCCTGGATGGAAAAAATTGAAGATGAATTTAGAAGCAACCAGACCTAGAACAGAGTCCTGGCTCCATCATTTGCTACTAGCCCAGTGACCTTGAGGCTCTGTTTCCTGATCATTAAGATGAAAATAAATGTGTCTGCCTTGCAAGCATCTTAGTAATGTTTATAGATCCTCTATGAAAAGTCACCAGAGACAGAACAGTCCTTCAGGGGACACTGGGTCACGTGAAACATCACACGAGTGGCTTCACGTTGTACCTGCTGTATAGCTCAGATAGGCATGTCCCCCAATTATAGGTACAACCTAGCAGTGAAAACGCTGAATTAAACTATTCTAACTCGCCAACCCCGAACTTCAAAAGCCTAAAGAGGAACTTCCCACACCCAGTTGGTAAGACTGACTTTGTACTCTGCATTTTGTTTACTTGTGAGTCAGCCTATTATCAATGCTTACAAATTGGCTCTAATTATCAGAGGAAAGTGATGCGTGCGGTTGCTCTAATTGTCTGATCATCAATTACTACAGGAAGTCTAAGGAGTAAGCAATAATTACTGAATTATTTCATAAAGAATGTTGTCGGGTTTTTTTTTTTTTTTTCCCTGATGGAGCTGCACATGTGCAAGATAAATTACGGCACTAATCTACATCTATGTCCATCTTGTTGAGACTCAGAGTCAGTCCACGGCAGAAATTCGCAAGCTTAACTGCAGGCCTTGCTGTCCAAGCTGCCTTTCTGACACACAGCCTTCAGTATTTAATAGGCAGCTCAAACTTAACAGCGCAAATGGAAAGCACTCTAGGTGCTATGTCTTCTACAAGGTCTCTAGTAGGCACCTCATCTGCAGTGACTGGCACCACCTTCAACCCACCTAGCCAAACCCCAACACGGGAGACATCATGATTTCTACTTGTTCTCTCTCTCTCTTTTTTTAATTTTATTACACATGTATAAGACAAACTACATACAGCAGGGAGAACCATGTGACAATCATGAGAATAATGTGTTCTATACATGTTACATTCATAGTGACTTGGCCATCTGCGTTCGTCTTGTTTGAAGTGTTTTTCCTGTCTTGTTGGGTCTAAATTTCCAAATGAGATTCAACATTTATCCTATCTCAACTCTAATAGCTTAACTTCTTTATCTTGATCTAAAATGATCTTGTCCCCTAACCAACTAAGCTTGCTTGTAAAACTATACTATCTTGTCTTCAATGACCCTCAGAGACTTCAGAAGGAATAAAAGTTAAATTATTGAGTTAACCAGCAGTGTGGGTTAGCAGCTTCCAAAATGTACAAATTGACTTAAGACAGTTTACTGCCTGACCAGTCACCCAAAACACCTTATAGCGTTGGAGCCTCATCTTCAGCTTTCTGGCCCAATATCTCTGCCAGACTTGTTCGCAGGGCAGGAACTATTGAGGACTCGCTTACCCTGACTTGGCAGAGTGCGGCTGTTGACTCTGCGTGCATCTGAGTAGCCCATTTTTAGGCAGATTCTGTTTGTGGCAGGAACGAGGACATTTTGCCCAGCGGCTATTTTGCCACCTTTGATTCTGCTTATTCTCATTCTGTCCCTGTCACCCATCAACCAGCGTGCTGAGCTCTCCTGTTCAGCACCAAAGCCGAGAACGTCCCAGTTACCACTGACTGAGAATTCGGAGGCAACAGCATCTTGAACTAACCCTTGATCACTCACTTTCTACCTAGCAACCCGTGGAACCGTGAGAAGCCTTGTCAGACTGTGTCCTCTTTTAAGTTAAATCCTACGAGGTGTGGCCACTACTGCGAGAACATCCAACATTTTCCCCGTGGGGCTCTCGCCTCACCTCCCACACACGTGTGGGACCTCACTCTTGTCACTCTTCCCCTCATTCACCAGCTCTGGCTTCTTACTGAGGAGGCAATGTAATCGCTATCGTGAGTCCATCCGGACCTTAATTAGAACCTAATGTTCCTCCCCCTGCATTGTCGTGTTTTAATTTTCCATCCTTTTTATTGCCAAGATGGAGTATCACAGCTACTCAACACAGAACTAACATCTAAGCCGTTCACAGCTATCTCCAGAGTATACTTAAGCGCATCCTCCAGGCTCATAGTATCACTCTACTCGGGAAACTAAACAGATGCTCAAAATTCATCTGGGTCGATGCTCACCAACTTCCTGCATGAAGGTGCACCATCCCAGAGCAAAAAAAGCACTTAAGGACCTGGGAATATGAGCAAGTAAAGTACCAGGCTGTGTGCACGAGGATTTAGACCCCTTGTATCTCATGAGGCAAATGTGGTGGCACATACCTGTTATCTAATACTTGGGAAGCAGAGATAGAAGGACCAAGTTCATCTTCAACAGCATAGGGGATTTGAGTCTAGTCTGGAATGCAGGAAACCCAATCTCAAAAAAAAAAAAAAAAAAAAAAAAAGGAAGGAAGCTTTGTATTCTTGGATCCTTCCTCAAGTTGGGTCTGTACCCGGACAGGCAGTACTGCGGCTGGGACCCTCTCATAATGGGCTGGACGCACCTGACAAACACCCATGTTGTGTCTCTCGAAGAAAGGAAAGCAGACCTCCACATTAGTCAGGCAGAGTCTTCTTCACAGCAGGGAAGCATCAAGAAAACATGTAGACAAGGCCTTCACCAAGGCCCTTACTCTCACCATAGGGAGAACACTATTGTGTCCTGCTCCATGGATGCAGAAAAAAAAAACCCTGTATCTGTTGGATTCTTTCTGATCATTGTCACAACCCTATGACAAGTTTCTACCTCTGTGGAGAACCTGAAAGGACCCCTTCTAGGTGATGCTAGGAAGTTTCCAGTAATGCTTTCCACACCATGTCAGAAGTAGGTGTTTTGTAAAGCTTTTTTGTTGATATATATCACACAGGATATAAATATGTAAAAACTAAAATAATGTTTTACTTTGAAAATCTAAAACCCGAAGGACATGATAGCAGTTTCTACCACTGAAGTCCTCCAAAGCAAACCAGAAAGTCAGGTTCACCAACGACTCAGAGTACTCTTCGAATAAAACGTCTATCTTTCATAATTTTCAAGATAAAGAACAGAGGAATGATGGCAAAGAATAGTTAGGTCCTTTTTTAATTTGTCCTTGTTCAAGAGCTTCAGGAAAATTAATCTTACAAGGACATTCTCTATGAGGCAGTTGGCCACAAGATGAAAGTGAACAAGGTCACCGTGTCTGGAAAAGAAACATTCATTTTTCTCATAACTTCCATTTGGCGTCGTCTTTTTCTCTTGCTGTGGGTAGTTCTTTGAGATAGAATGCCTCCACATTGACTTTATCTTGGAAAGATTTTTTTTTCCAAGAAATTAGGGCTCCATGTTTTCCAGACATTGCGAAACAAATGCTGCACTTGCGTTTCCTTGACGAAAACCTGGCAGCTCGCTTTAAAAACACATTACTCAGCCTGTGCCCTCCCAGTGGCTTAACTTCCAAGTCCTGTAGAATCTTACCACGTGGGGAGGTAGGGTGAGGGAGGGATTTTTTTTCTTTTTTAAGAAGCATTCACTTTCAGATAAGAGGCTTCCATGAACTAAATCAGCTATTTCCCCTTGTCAGAAAATCTACTGGAGCCAAGCATAGGGAGAAGACTATCAGCTCTGTAAAAACAAACTAATAAAACAGCTCCCCAGGATAGGTTTTTATATATATATATATATATATATATATATATATATATATATATATATATATATATATATATATATATATATATATATATATATATATCTTAGTCTACCAATGAGAAATGCTTATTGGAGGAAACGCAAGAGGTATAACAGAGTAAAAACGCAGAGATAATTGAGAATAACCACCTTGTCTTATGTATTCTATAAAATGTGCATGTGACAATACGCAAATGAAATAGTGTGTAAAGTGGTTGATGGCCAAGTCATTTCTCATTCTGCCATCTTTTGATCTCCCCGCCTCAGTCAATGAAACAGCCCAGTAAGCACTGCCACTCCATACCTCCCTCTGGAAGGAGAAGTAAGCACTTAAGGCATTTCACAGATACTTGGCACTTAGTTTGTCTCTGCTTCTATGCAGTAAAGAGAGGCTGTCCATCCCCAGGGCTCCCTTCCTCTGCTTCCTCACAGGTGGTGACAGAGCTGCCAAGGAGCTCACGGTTGCTCACTTCTCTCCCTCAGTTTCCTTTTGATTTGTAGCACAGGGCCTTGTTTAGTAAATATAAACAAATAAAACCAATAAATAGTAATTAAGTAAACAACCCTTTCAGGTCAGCATGTGGTTGCTGACTGTAATGGTCATCTACCTCACTATGCCAAAGCAGTTAACAGAAAAGAAAAATAGCAGTTGAGCCATATTAAATGATTCCACCCAAAAATGACTTGCGTTGCTTCCCTTCCCATTTTATCCATCAAAGAAAGTAACATAATTACAGACACCACAAAGTAAATTTGTGTCATTTACCCAGAAAGCTAAAGGCTGGAAATATTTGGTGTTACAACACCAGTGATTATCATAAGGATTAAGCAGACATCATGAGCCAAGTCATAGGAAAAGCAAGAAGAATGATAAGGAGGTAGAGTTCTCTAGAGCTACAATACAGGATGGAGATGATAAAAGACCACCAGCGGAGGGAAGATCAAAGGCTGAGCAAGGTGAGAGAGAATGCAGCAACTTTAGGCAGCGATGGAGACGCATCCATGACCAGGACTTCCTGGAACTACATTGCATGGCTGGAGGAGGATCCTCCCGAATTCACTCCCTAATCATCTCCGCTTTAAATCTTCAGATCTCCATTCTCTATTAAAAAAAAAAATAATAATAATAATGTAGAATAGAGGACATGCCAAATTCACATGTTTGGTTTTTTTTAGTGTAGTTCTATGTAAATTGTGCTTTTAGACCATTTATTCTTGGGCTGGCAAGAAGGCTCATAGGCTAACAGCACTTATGATTTTCCAAGGAACTTTGGACAGCTCACAACCACCTCTAACTCCAGCTCCAGCAGGTCCAACACCCTCTTCCAGCCTCACAGGGCACCCACACAAATGGTGGGTTTTCACATAAACAACAACCAATACTAATAGCATAAGTGACAATAAAAGCTAAAATAACCCGTTCGTGTTGAGCTTAGTCAAGAGTGAAACAGTCATAGACAATTGTCCCGGGATCTCAGAAAAGGGTGGGAAGGGGTGGACTTCAGTGACTGTTTTCAAGAAACCAACAAAGTTACTGTGAAAACTCATGTCCTTGGACACTCGCAATGCCTAAGTGGCACCTTGTACTGTAACCGAGAGGATGTGTTGTTGAAAAGACTCACTGGGCACTTAGTGAAGTGCTAACTATATCTGGAAATGCTTTATGTATTATACAGCTGTGAGATTGTTAGAACCTGAAGAAGCAGGGCACGGTAGCCACATACAGACTGCATACTTGGGAAGGTACAGCAGGAGAACCATGAGCTCAAAGCCAGTCTGTGCTGGGCTACACTGAGAGACCCTGTATCAGAGACGAAAGAGAGGCCTCCAGGAGTGATGGATGCCATCTCACAAAGACTACCTCGTGAAACCCACAGGCCAACCTGTCACCACTTGTCTGTGTAGCAGAAGGGCTCAGTAATGTAAACCCGGGAAATGACAATTTTCACTTTGTAAAATATCTGATTTGCTACACCTTGCAGAAGATGCATTTGGTTGATCATAAAAAAAAAAAAAAAATAGTGTATTACGTGAGACAACAACAAAACCCTATGGTACTTCTCATCAAATCCAACCTATCTCCCAAATCATACTCTCAACCAGAAACCAAAAGGTCAGTGATTTTCTACTAACCCTGGAAATGGTACAGGAACTAACACATAATTCAGGGAAAAACAATGATTTGAAGAGTGCTCACTGATTCACTCTGTTAACAAAGCGTGAGTCTTATGCAGTCAGTCCTTTCTCATCAATGAAACTTTATCCACAAAGACAGAGTGTCAGGTAATTACTTAGTAAAACCTTTACATAAACACCAATAAATGTTCTTTTAAAATGCAGTAGAGGCTAGAATTCATAATCTACTCAACACAATCATTGGTAATGGCACAAAAATTCCAGAATCCAAAATTAGAGAATATGGCCAGGAAACAACAACACCTTTGATTACCTCCTAGATCAACGTTCAGTCACATTATAAAATGTAGACTATGAGAGATGGAGACCCCAGGGAAATCCACTGACTTCTATTAACTTTGACAGCAGCATAAAGGGACACTACCAGAGTGTCCACACGGCAGGTTCTAGAACCATAGAAGATACAGGGCCCTACCTTTAACTCCTCCTAAGGAAGGCATATGAAGAGACAGTTAAGTTCCCATGAAAAGAAAGGCAAAGGGAGAGAGATCAGTGTACGGAAACACGAGCCAAAGACATCTCAGAGAAAACAGAAGGTGACGGGTGATGACGTAAAAGAATCTGAGAGGCAAAGAAGGCAGAAAAGCATCCTGCGAACAAAAATCAAGTTCAACACAACAAACAATTGGACATCCACAATGCAAAAGAGTGAAACTGGCCAGGTGCCAGCTGTATGTGCCTGTAGTCCCGGCGGCCACAAAGGGTGAGGTGAAAAGATCACTTGAGCCCTGGAATTGAAAGGCAGCCTGGCCAACACAGCGAGTTCTAAAAAAAAAACAAAAATAAAAACAAAAACCAAGCATATTAATAAAAACAACAGTGAGGAATCAAGTTGGGCTGCTGTCTCATGCCAAAATTCACTCACAGGGATAAAGACTGAAGGGTAGGAGCTTAACTATAAAACTGTCAGATGAAACACAGGGGTAAGTCTTTGTGAATATAGATTTGATAGTGACAGTTGACACTGTGACGACAGAACTACACCCACCAAAAGGAAAAGGTAAGTGACTGATAACTGAAATTAGGAACCTTTGTGCTTCAAAGTGAAATGGCTGCTCACATCGTGAGGGAAAGTCCCTCAGTTCATATATTAATGATTTTTTTTTTCTAGATGCCATGTAGAACTCCTGGCCATCAGTAATACACAGGTAATCCAGTTTAAAGATGGACGAAACTAAGGCACCAGCCAAGGACAATACAGGAGGTAAACTTTAAACCCCTTCCCAGATCTAGCCAATGGTCAGAATATTCTCCACAGTTGAGTGGAGAGTGTGATACGACTTTCTCACATACTCTGGTGCCTCACATTTGACCATGTCCCCTGGAGGGGGAGACCTGGTGGCACTCAGAGGAAGGACAGCAAGTAGCCAAGAAGAGACTTGATACCCTATGAGAATATATAGGGGGACATAATCCCCCTCAGGAACAGTCATAGGGGAGGGGAATAATGGGAAAATGGGTGGGGGGGAGGAATGGGAGGATACAAGGGATGGGATAAACATTGAGATGTAACAAGAATAAAATAATAAAAAAATAATAATAATTAAAAAAAAAGAAAAATGAAAAAAAAAATACATTCTATTACCATTTTCTTCAATAAAAATAGTGCTTTGCTTTTAGATAGAAAACTTACATATGTGTGTATACTTAAGGTATGATTTTTAGACATAATGTTTTGTGTATAAATACAATAAAAACACTTATAAATATTTAAAAAAAAAAAAAAAAAAGATGGACGAAAGATCTGAATAAATACTTCTCCAAGGAAGACACAGTACTAACTTTAGAGGGTATGGAAAGTTGTTTAATATTAGACAAAAGCAAAATTGAAAATCAAACCCGTAATGAGACAGTACTTCACACTACCAGAGTGCAATAGAGTCCAAAATGTAAGCAAGTGCTAGCAAGGTCATAGCGAGACTTGGAATACCTGGACAGTGCTGGTGGGAATGAAAGACAGGGCATTTGCTGTGAAAAATAGGATGTCACTGACTCAAAATGTTACACATAAAATTACTGTAAGATCAAACATTTCCATTCTTAGGTAAACACGTAAGTGAAATGAAACCATAAGTCCATACAGAACTCACACATGAGTATTCATAACAGGATATTCAAAGTAGTCAATCAGTCGAAACCACCCAAGTGTCCAGCAACTTGACAAGTGAGTGGGGAAAAGGCATCATGCAGTATTACTTGGAAAGAAAAAAAGAAATGTAACTGCCAATATGCGCTATTTCATGGGTAAACCTTGAAAATGCTCTGCTGAGTAGAATGAGCCAATCACAGAAGATCACTCATGTGTGTCCACTTATCTGAAGTGTCATACATGGGGAAGTCTCTGTAAAAGGAGATGAGTGGGCCAGGAGAGGGGGGTGGGGGGACTTCCCGATAACGGACATGGAGTGTTTGGAGAGAGGCGACGAGTGTTAGTGATGGTTTCACAGCTCTGTGGTTGTACCATAAGCCACTGTGTTGTACGCTTTAAAGTGCTAAACACTGCGGCTCTGTGAGTTACATGGCAGCAAAGCTTTCTTTAAAACACTTGGAGACAACTTTGTGCGGATCTAGAAACACAACATCCCGACCAGCGAGCATAGTTTTAATAGTAATGAAATAGAAGTGAAACTAGAAAGTGAAGTCATCGTGGTGGTACCAAAGCCTGCCGTGCTAAGGGATTTGAACTGCGTCCTTAGCTACCCTCCTGGCAGCCTAAGGATAGCGTAAGAGTTCACAACCTGTAAAACGCCTCCAAATCACAGCGGTTGTATTATTATTATTGTATCAGGGTTTCCCATAAGTCTCCATGTCTATTCTCCTTGCTGGTGCTTCCACATTGGCCTCTTAGGGCCGGTGCTTCTGGGTCTAATGTGACTTTTTGGACTCGGCCATTCCAAAACCAAAGTGTCATTTAATCTAATTCACTTAAACATTGTGAGGATTAAGGAAACAGTTTGACTCAGGGGGAGGGGGGGTGTTAAGGCAAGAAAAATCATTTCTGAATCTTGAAATTCTAAAACATAATGTGATGCACAAAAGTCTAATTTACACGGGTAAATCAGACTTGCGAATTACCATGAAGTAATGTCATCAGAACACTAACCGAAAGATGATTGAGTGTGATAATAGCTTTGCTCCCTAGAAGCTACTCAGGCAAAGGACACCACCAGTGGGAAGCTATCAGAGAACGTTAGTGTGTGAAAGAGAACGCGTCTCACAAGAACAGGGGGACCACAAGACAGCCATGACGACCACTCCTCCTCAGGCTTTAAGGGACCAGACTCCGGATTATACAGGCCAGCTTATAATTCCCTCTCATGTTCCTCTTCAAAATATGTTTCCATTATAAAGTTCAACGTTTAAAGGGTCCTGACATTTATTATAAGCCTGGTGGCACAGCGTTGCAATCCCACCACTAAGGGCAGTGGCAGGAAGATTGGGACTTTAAAGCCTGCCTGGGCTAGTGATAATCACACACACACACACACACACACACACACATACACGAGCACCAATGATAAAAATAAACCAAGGACATCCTTTTTCATCTGAGGTTCTTAACTTTTCATGAGAACCATGAAGAAAATATAATTTTTCTGACCAATTTTTAACCTATCAAATAAATAGTAAGTACACACACTTGTCACCAAAGTGAGTTCACAAATGTAAAATGGAAAGAAGCTCTTCTGCTTTTGAGCAGACGAATTATTTCAGCTCTCACTTGTCAGTTTGGAACCATTTCGAAGGACGCCCACTGCTGGTGAGTCCCTAATGAGGTCAGAGGTAAGTCTACATTATCCATTCTAAACAGAATGCAAAGGAAAACCTCTCACATGGGCAGCAAGTCTCCCGGGGAGCAGAAAGGTGAGTTTGTGGGAGGCTGCAGGAGACGTCTCTGGTGTTGCAGGGTAATGTGCATCCGCCACCTCCTTGCCCGTCTCTTCTCTGAGCTCTAGGAGCAAGCCTAGCTTCAATGACTGCTTTGTCCTCCGGCCTTCCGGCACCTGCACCACTAGGTGACTAGAAGAAAGGAGTGCACACTAGGTGTCACACAGCAACAGGTCATCATCGTCTAGGAGACCTCAGTGGTAAAGAAACAAAACTAAGCAGAGATTTAAAACCCACCAGGAAAGCCAGTCCTCCTGTGTCTAATCAAGCACTCACCCATTCAAGCAATTTGCATTTTAGTCTGTTGTAAATTTCTCACATTGAATGTGGTGGCTCTGGGCATCAGCCATCTGCTCAGGACTACATTAAGTAATCTGTATTGACACCTTACATATTCCACCCATCAATCGACCCTTCCATTTAAATTTATATATGTCTAAGGGACAAATGATAATTTTAAAAAAGGAGATGAAGAGGTTATGAATAAATCTGGAAATTATTCCGAGGGCATCGCATATTTTACAATTCATTTTCACTCAT
This sequence comes from Acomys russatus, assembly GCF_903995435.1. NCBI lineage: Eukaryota > Metazoa > Chordata > Mammalia > Rodentia > Muridae > Acomys > Acomys russatus. The sequence continues at coordinate 9,876,632 of NC_067148.1, read as the reverse complement.
TAAAATAATCTCAGCTCCCCAGAGTTGGAACCAGGAAGTTTAAGGTTATCCTCAGTTACACTGTGAGGGTGAGGTCAGCAGGGCTACAAAAAAACAAAGCTTTAAAGCCAGGAGTGGCGACTCACACCTAAAATCCTAGCACTCGGGAGGCTGTCACAGGAGAAAGACAGCTGCCCGTTCAGGGTCAGCCTGGGCTACCGTTCAGGGTCAGCCTGGGCTACGTGAGTCCCAAACCACACAAAGCTATAGAGTAAGACCTTGTTGTTTACTGTGCTATATAAGAATAATTCAATTACTCTATTATTTAAATACAAGTAATGTAGGCTTCTAATTATAATACGTACTTCAACGGAAGCCACCTTTTCCTAAGCCCACTTCTTTATCACAATATGTTTCTTGTTACTCTGTGACTTTTACCTGAATTGAAGAGGCAGGAAGCATCTCCGTCTTTGTTCCGATGGCAAGCACTAGCATCCTTACCCCTGCGGATCAGAAATAGCCCTGAGGTCTAAGCGTCATTACAAAGCACCTCTCACACACAGTCTATTATCTGCTTGGAGGAAGAGGACACATTAACTGCAGCAGCCCCAGGCACTAAGCTTGTTTTGTCTCTGAGCCAAGAGCCTAGTTCCTAACAGAAAGGTAATAGAGACTTGCTGGGACCCACTCCAAAAGACATATCAAAGCTCAAAACACTCGGTAACAGCGATGCTCCTCTTCCTGTGATTTAGAAGAAACAGAATGTACAAATGAACTCCCGGGTCCACTCAGGAGGACAACAAGCAGGGAACTACAATTAATGACAAGCTTTAAAAGTAATAGAAAGAGGAAGTAAAAAGCGACCATCTAAGAACGGTGAAGCTAGGGCCATCACAGACTTTCTGAGTGTGTACCACTGGGAGAGGACACACCTGAGCCCGTGTGCCCTCTCTCGCCGCTGCTATTCCCTTCCCCTCCACCCCTATCATCTTCACCCCCTTTCTGGATGCTTTTTATACAACATACTTACATGAATCCAAATATTTAAAAGAATCCTTCATACCAAAATCACTACGCAAGTTTCCATTCTGGGAAAAGGTAACAGCAAAAATGTCCTTGATGAAGTGGAATACGGCAGCTTCTTGGACTTAGCACATTAATTTATGACTATTATGAACTATTATTGATTAAGATTGCATGCCAGCTTCCAAAATAAAACGTGGACACATTCCAGAATTCCTCTGAACTTATGTGTCCTATAGAGCATAAATTTATAATTGAATACCATGTGCCAAGAAACTGACAGAAATTCTTACATTCCTGAGTTATTTTATGAAGAGTGACTTTGAGAGAAGCCACGTTAACACTAAACATCTGAAACACATTTTTAAATGCAGGAAAACTAGAGCATGCTTGCAAACCATATGCTTGATGGAATTAATTTTCAAGGCCCAGAGGACAATTTATACAAATTTTGTCAAAAAAAAAATTTTTTTAAGAGCCATAGCATGTTAACATGAAGAAAAGAAAAAATGATGTTGCTGGCCAGGCGCATTGACCAGTAAGGAAAACAAGGCCTGGCCCCCTGGAGCTCTCGATCCAGCCTTGGGGGTCTCATCGCTGCAGCTGGTCGCCCCATCAAAATCCATTTGCAACACAGAACCAACTTCACCACTTTGTCCCTGCGTCAGTTGCTGTTCTCCGTTCCGTGTCTGCTCTCTAAGACCCTGCACTGCTGCGAACTACAACGCTTTGTCCTTGTGCAACTGCTTCCAACAGTTCGGAAGACACTAGCGAAGAAAATACGGCTACATCAAACTGGAAGTTTATTATTAAACAGCTTACTCGTCTCCTTTTCCGGTCGAGCCAGCCGTGATAACTGGAAACGTCACTCTCACACTTGAAATGGCTGTGTAGACCATTTGCATTGTGCAAAATGAACAGGTGCCGTTCTCACACCTTACGTCGCCTTTTACATCCTTCTCCATCTTTTCCTGACAACCACAGTGAGAAATGCTCAAGAACCTACTTCAACGACTTCTACTGCTTTCCGACCACTGTGGGCAGGAATGTGGAAGCTATCCTCACTACCTAAAAAGGCAGACAGTAACTTGAGGAGCCTGAAGAGTAGTTCTGTTAAAAGACATAAACACATGGACATAATGAAGAAAGAAATAAGCTCTGCGTTCGCTGTGTCTCCAGTGTCCTAGTTCTCTCCTATAGCTGCGCCCATCCCCACACTCTGATGCTCTTAGGGTGGGAATTTAATAGAGGGCGTCACATGTGTTAGGCATTAACCCTGTCACTGAGCTACACCCATGTGTGTGTGCGCATGTGTCTGTACTGTGTACGTGTGTATTCAGCACATGTGTGTGCATTGCATGTGTCTCTGTGTGTATCTGTGTGCATGTGAGCATGTGTGTCTGTATGTGTCTGTATGTGGAAATTCATGCATGCGTGCGTGCATGCATGTGTGTGTGTGTGAGTGTGTGTGTGCACCTATGTGCATGTATCTGTACTGTGTAAGCATGCACATGTGTGTGCGTTGCATGTGTGTGTCTCTGTGTGTGTCTGTGTGCATGTGAGCCTGTGTGTTTGTAGGTGTCTGTGTGGGTGCATGCATGCATGCATGCATGTGTGAGTGTATGTGTGCACCCATGTGCATGTATCTGTACTGTGTAAGCATGCACGTGTGTGTGCGTTGCATGTGTGTGTCTCTGTGTGTGTCTGTGTGCATGTGAGCATGTGTGTCTGTGAGTGGGAATGCATGCATGTGTGCGTGTATGAGTGTGTGTGTGTGTGTGTGTATGTGTGTTGCTATGGGTGGAACCTAGGCCACCGCACATGCAAGGCCACTGTTCTACACTAAAAGGCAGATCCAGATCCCTTTGCCATTTTTAGTCTGGATGACAAGTTGACACAGTTACTTAATAGCTAGCAAGGCAATGATCTCAAGCGCCTGGAGAATGAGCTCATTGGTTAAGAGTTCATACTGTTCCAGGAAACTGGTCTTTCCTGGTGGACCTAATGTCTCTGCCTGCAAGGGCACCTGCACTCACAAGTACATACCACCACAGCCACCGCTACCAACCCACCATGCCAGCACACAAACATACACACAACTTACTTTTTTAAAAAGTGCCTGCAGGAGCCCTGAAATTCACAGTAAAAATGCAGTGGACCAATGAGACACATCCGGGGACTAGAGGTACGAACCCCTCCTGAAGGTGCCATCTGTGACTCAGTTACACTGTGGTTACACAATGGCTAAGGTTCATCCCTTCTTCTTCCCCCACCCCCCATCCCCACCCCAGAGACTCAGAAATAAATATTTTCACGTAGAATTTGCTAGGAACTACCAAATCTTCACATTTCAGAAAAGCTAAAATGGAAAAACTCTAGGTGAGGCAAACTAAAGCTACCAGTCACCAAGGAGTGTCCCATGGTCACCCACTCAGTGCGTCTACTCCATAACTGCCATCTGCTGACCCAGTTCCTCTCAGTCTTTCCCACAAGACTTTTGAATAGTGTGATGGGTGATTTTGTGTCAACATGCAGACAGTTTTTAGCTGAGATTAATATTTTAAGCACTAAACTTTAGGTACAGTAAATTTTCTGTACGTGCGCTGGTCTCATCCTAGCAACTGAAAGAAAGTTGAAGACGGCGTCACAGGCTCTACACAAGAGGAATTTTCTCAGAGGCTACTTCCAGCTTTCAGCACACCCTTGGCTCTCCTGGGTCTCGAGCCTGCCAGCCCACACTGCAGCTTCGGGACTCGGCAGCAAACATAATCATATGAGCTGATTCCTGAAATTAAATCTCTTTATACACATACATACATACACACACACACACACACACACACACACACACACACACACACACACACACCTTATTGGCTCACCTTCTCTGGATATCACAGACTAATACCAGTAACTCGGCCAAAGACAAATAGCTAAAATTGCTAATTTAGGTGATTTTCTTAGATGGTCTTTCTCTCAAGTCTCCTATACAGGAACAATAATGCTGGTAGAACAAGATATGAGGTTACGTATTTGTCTGCAAACATATGGATAAAAAAAACAGAGACAGCACATATCACAGACTGTGCTTCAGGGTTACAGAAACATGCAGGCATTTGTCTTACATGCAGATTCTTAGGCTTAGCTTCAGACCTACTGAACTCAGCCCTCTGAAACCAGAGCTCTGGAATCTGTATTTTGGCAGCTGCCCCAAGATGACTTACACTCATACCAAAGTCTGAGAACAGTGGCATAATTAGGAGTCAAAGGATCAATGGCTAATAATATAGATTCTAAAGCCAAACTGCTCGGGCTGGAGTCCAACACGCCTGCCCACTGCCTGTGTGAGTGACACTGGGTTTAGCCGCTGGGGTTCAGAACAGAGTCCACTTCAGACCTCATTTCTCAGGCAGGGAAGAGAGCAACTCTTACGCATAAGAACATCCAATAAATAGCAACTATGATTGCGAAACAATCCTGTCACAGGTGTTCTGGCATTTCCAGAATCGTGCTAGCTGACATTTGCTGTGACATTCACATCGATACTTTATGAGCTTAAATACCTTCTAAAGGAAAGTTCACTGTGATTAGATGTTCCGCGCTTCATTTTGCACAAAGTCTTTGTAATCTGGTGATTTGCATGCGATCTCTATGGTAACTTTCTAGAGATCTGAACAGTAGAGTCTCGAAGCAGCAGTTCCTGACTGAGCCACGCAGCAGAGCGTGGCTATATACGCTGCTGTGCACAGGGCATATACACTGGGAGACTTTCTTAAGAAGTACAGTTCTTTCTTCACTGGCACTTTTCTTTCTCTCTCCTTTTGTTAGGATTGTGACAAGATCTTAATTATGTTTGGCATAATAGCTCCTAGCTCATACAGCTTTCATAAAAGACAGTCAAACATAAACATTTGTTGAATTGAAAATTTCACACTTACAATGGCTTTGATCCAACATTCTTGTATTAATCACGCTCCATAATAATATCTGAAGACAGATACCAAATAGTTGAAAGAAAGTCTAAAGCGCCTATGGATATGTGAAATACTGAAATCTTCTCTGCCCCGTAAAACATCTCATTTATCTTTCAATGTTTTATCACAGCAAACCAGAGATCAACTAGATAGATGTCAGCTGGGAAACTGAAGCTACAAGCATAGAAATGAGCAGATAAGAAAAGAAAATCATAGGAGATAACTGAGAGGGGCCAGAAATGTGGAAGATTTTGTCTATTATTTAAAATTAGATATAAATGTGGGGTCATTTTGTGTTTGAATTTGAGAGGGTAAAAAAAAAACAAAATTGCTTTAACGGGATCGATCTACTTTAAGACAGGACATGGGAACTACTTTGCAGCCTTGTTGGACACAACTGAATAATTAATTTGATCAACCAATTAAAGGTGAAAAGAAAAAATGAAGATGAACAATTATCACATCGTTTGATGTGGGACACAAGATTACACCTATGAAAAGTAAGGATATGAGTACAGCCTCCTCCACGTAAAGCTGGGAGTAAGACAGGGGCTCTTCAGGGCGAGTTACCTATGTGAGCACAGGCAGAAGGGCTGGGAGTGACTACAGAAGTCATTTTCTACAGAAGAGACAGTCCAGGACTATATGAGAAGATCAGAGGCCAAGAACGAGATCGGCACCAAGACACCATTGGTTACAGCATGAGGAGGAACTAACACACCTGTGCACACCAGTGTCACAGAAAAGCCACCAGCACTTTACTGTTGAGAGGTGTCATAGGACTACAGAAAGGATGACGAATCTAAAAGAACAGGGCTTTCACCCACTGGTCCATTTTGCTAGCATTCAAAGAGGTGAAAAACAGCCTTGCGCCCCCCCCCCCATTATAATCCAGTGAAGGAAATATAAAATAAATGGCATATACTCAAGACACAGTAACACAAAAGAAAAGTTTAAAAATCTTTGAGTTTCAGTGTTCTCACAGAGTTTAACAAGAAAGATTTAGTCAGTAGAAATTAATTGATGAGAATAAATGGAGTTGAAATCTTGAGAAGGACTAACTGGTCCAGCATGACTTGGTTGTGAGGCTGGGAGAAGGCATGGTGGAGTATGTAGGGAAAACAGAGAGTGCGTAAACAAAGCAAGCAGTCGAATCAGCAATAAACCCCAGGTAACCTGCAGGGTGAAGTTCTGATCAAGCCACAGAGACGCAGCCTCCATTCAACTCAGACTGCAGACTGTCATTCAGTGGTTCTGCCACAACTGAGCTACTATCCCTGGTGAGCTGCCAGAGGTCTTCTGTTCTTGGCATTACCATAGCAACCACTGCCCACTCCCCTACCTAAAGTAAGGGAGAGAAGTAACTCACAGAGACAAAAGGTCCAACTCGAAGGAGGCAGAGCTGATGAGCATCCTCGGGAGTATCAGGATGGTGTGGAAAATCAAACTCCGGGGACCATGTCAGAGTCAGCAAGCCCGAGTCATGGCCCTCACTGGTCAGAAGGCCTTAGTCACATTGCTTCTCTGTATTTAGTTTTACCCACTGTAAAAATGAAGAGAGTAAACACCACAGAACCTGCTGTTCTGAAGGTTGACTTTCACGGGATATTGTATGAAAACATCAGCAGTGTCAAGCACACTGCAGCTCCCTCAGATGGAACCAACTATTACACATTATGAAGGAATGGTTCATCCAGTCAAGAGTCCGCACAAGCAGCATACACTGGTGAGACAAAATAATATTTACCAAGATCAGCTATGCCCTGAAAGGTCTCCCATTCAGAGAAGAATTTTACACAGATAAATTAAATGCCCTCTCCTGGGTTTCCCAATTTTTTTTTAAGATTTATTTATTTATTATTATGTATACAGTGCTCTGTCTGCTTGTACCCCTGCAAGCCAGAAGAGGGCATCAGATCACATTATAGATAGTTGTGAGCCATCATGTGGCTGCTGGGAATTAACTCAGGACCCCTAGAAGAGCAGTCAGTTCCCTTCACCTCTGAGTCATCTCTCCAGCCCCCAATTTGCTCATTTTAAGTCTACAATTAACTCGTTCTGCTGTGTTAAAGGGTAAATACAAAAACATCAAGAAAATAAGCTACCATTGGTGATTTTTACGCAGCACTGAGTAGATGACCACCAACAGAATTAACTGGCCTTGGTCTGGGAGGGCTAGATAGGACATAAAGTTGAAAATCAAGTTTGTGAGTTGATTTCTTGCAACTTTAGACACTGGGGGAATCTGACAGAGAAGAAGCGAGGCTGTGGGTAGATGGAAGTATTGGAAAGACACGCTCCACGTGGGACCCTGCTGCTAATAAACAGAATTACCTTGGCAGTCCTGACTCAGGTTTCAGAAAGGACCTTATTCTCAGCTGAGAGACAAAGCAACATGGCCATATCCATCCTGGTAAATCGATCGTGAGTGCTCAACACCCAGACAAATTAAGTTTGGCTGTCCTAACCAGCCAAAAGAGACCACCACCAGTCTTCAGGCTTCTGAACTGTCTTGGCGGACCATTACACATCTGTCAGAAGACAGTCACACAATCAATCTGAAGGGTTTCTGTTGGCTCCCTGTTCCTTGGTAACCTCCCACAGCCAACCACTACAGTCCTGTAAGCTTCTGGACCACTTCGATGAAACCCTTCCAGCCTGTCGTTAGACATTGTCCTACAGAGCCTGCATATACACTAGGGGTTTTCTTACTGGCTTGCTTGCTGTTGTTGTTAAATGGCAGGCTTCAGCAAAAGCGAGACACAGAACCAGTGCTAAAGCACCATATTAAAGAGCCAGGATACTCAGGCTGCTTGGGGAGCAAGCAGTTTCCCTTCACCACGCAACTTTCTCACCGCAGACTCATTTGCCCTGGGCAGCAAGCCTAGCTATCAGATCCTCTAAATTTCATATGGCATGTAATCTGCAGTCACACGGGAGTTGACTCTTTCCCAGTGAGGGTGACATTTTCAAAGGAAGGACCAGCATCACTCAGGAACCGTCTCCCTGCTCTCTGCTCTTGCCCTATCAAAGAGCAGATGGGAGTAGAGACAGAGGAGGGTCCTGTAAAGAAATGCAAGTGTCCAGTGGGAATTGGCACAGTTCCCAAGACAGTGTGCACGATTCTAGAAGGAAGGCTGAGCACAGGGTCAAGAAGACGATAGTTATATGTATTTCTATTCCAAAGTAAACAGGATATGAAGGACACGTTTTCTAATTTTATAACTACGCTTTCACCAAACTCAACCCCGGGTCGTAAATCTTATGTCAGATAGATCTTATAAGCAATTGTACCCCTGACCTTCTCTGCCCATTGTTTTCATCTTTCCTACCTTCAAACACTTGGCTGCAAGGCAGTGGGTCTCCCAGGAAGCAACATCTCCAGAAAGAAATGCATTACTGTGATTTTTACAACCATGCTACTCCAAGGTAGAGCAGCCCTGAGGCTAGAATTATTTTCCTGCCACTCTGAGCATCTCAATCTGACCCTGGATAACCAAAGAGGGTTTTGTAGTATAATTTTTTCTGACTGAAAACAACTTCACTACTATACCAGAGAATTCTAGCCTTCAGTTAGGATGAAGACAAGCGTTCAGTATCCACATGTAAACCACAAGCATATCTTACAGTTCTGTGTGCTTATATCTGGGCAGTCTGAAGCAGCCCAAAAAACTCAGGAAAGATACACAAATGTCTTAATTATATCAGCATTTGTGATGGTGTCCTAGGAAACATTTTACGCTGACTTTGGTGTTTTCGGTGTAGGGTGTTTTTGAGGCATTGGTTCTGGGTGTTAGAGTTTGGCAAACAGTGAAGGCTTTGTGGATATCTCTTTAGTGAAACAGCCTTTATCAACTGCTTGATATGCCATAAATTATTGTCTGTTTAAAACCATGTAATAAATGATCTTTGAAGAACAAATGTTCCACCCACGTTCATACCCAGAAAAAGAATTTACCAAAGTGTTCGTCATGTCTGACCTCCCTTCCAGAGTGACTGGAGATCTGGCTGGGTTCAAGTTCTAGATGGGATACAAAAGAGGTCTGCCATGGTCTCATGCAAGACAGAGGGACTGGAAAAAGGAGAAATTGAGTAAAGGGCATTAGGGCCACAGCACCTACTCTAGCTGTGGAGGTGACAGCAACAAGAAGCATGGGTGAGAACCTGGGTTCAGTGAAACATTTCAAAAAGCTGAAGAAGAGCCACTGGGGCCCCAGTCACATAAAAAAGGAGGGACTCTAACTAGCCAAGAGAAACTCTTTGCTGCCCAAACTGTTTCAATTCAAGTATAATATGAATTTAGGGCCTCCCAAAGTTTTTAAGGGTTCCTTAAATGTGTAGTTGGAAGTAGAGTAAAACCTGTAGCCTCAAAATCAGTTCTGTGTGCTCACTACTAGACACATGGGAAACTCACACTTTCTTGGGTTCCCCACCCACGCAAGTCATTACACCCATAAGCATAAGAAGCTTATTTGGTCCATTGGCTGGTTGTTGTTCATTTGTCCATGCATTTGTTTCCTAAGACAGAGTCTCATGTCACCCATCTTGGTCTTGAATTGTTTCCATAGACAAGGCTGCCCCAGAGATTCTGATCTTTCTGCCTCTACCTCACAAAGGCTACCAACATGTGCCTTACTGGGGCCATCATTTTAAGGGTGGGAGGAGGCAGACGAAGAGTTGGCACAGCCGCAGAGAAGACTACTTAAACTCACCCTCCAAACATCTCCTATCTTGAATGCCCTTCTGGACAGCCTGGCGCTATATTATTTCACAGACCCCTTCCCCCAGCTCTGCAGCAATGCGAGCTTCTCTCTAGAATCCCTGTTGCCCGTCTACTGCTTTACCGGACAATGAATTCCAGTCACCTTCACCTTACTGTCACCTTCACTGTTGCTGTGATTTGAATGAGAACAGCCCCCTGTCGCCACATGCTCCTGTAGGTGAGCACTTGTTGTCTATGTGGAGAGGTTACAGAACCCTAAGGAGGTGGAGCCTTCCTGAGGGAAGCATGACACAGAGGGCAGGTTTTGAGGGTTTACATCCTCACCCCACTTCTTCTTCTGTGTCCATCCTTCCTGTGTACAGATGAAATTGTGACTACTCAGCTTCCTTCTCCTGCTCCCCCCACCCATCCGACCTTCCTCCTCACCATGGACTCCATAAGGCAAAATAAGTCCCTTCCTCACTAACTTGCTTTGGGTGTGGGTGGCCATTCTCCTCTGATGCCTTGGCTTTCGCTTCCAACATGTCCCCCAGTTTAACTCTGTATCCCTCAGTGAATTATGAAGGCATTCTCACAAAGGTGACTTCCCGCCCTTTAAGAAGACTACTGCAGGCGGCAGCTGCTAGAATGAGCCAGTTAACTTCATCGTGGCCCCTATACACAAGGATGGCGAGTAGACTTTGGTCCCTGTGTGGGGCTGACAGCTAGAAATGGGCACAGACAATCCAGAGAAGCATCAGCCTGGACTAGGTAAAGATAACATCTGCTCATTCACACATTTGGACATCTGGGTAAGTGTGAACAGTTCTCAGCAGCTTTCTGTCTCCCTAACTGTAAAGGTGATTCTTCTTTCTAGAAATAAATCCCGACATCAGGAAAGGAACTTAAAGACAGATGCTTACCATCTTTGACATCTCATATAAATCAGCTCTGACCCCATATGAGTATTCCACAAAGAAGTTGTCATAAAGGACATCCGGGCCCTGAATGAGGAACTGTCCACAACCACAACCACCATCACCAGTCCCGTGGGTTGGTAGAAGCTGACAAACAGAGGAGGAAGGAGACTTTGAGTAAAGTCAGGCCCCGACCTCAGTTTGATCTTACTAAATCACACCGACTGCAGTACTCGTGCAGGAAAGCAAACAAGAGACCAGAGACAGTTCTCAGAAGCCCAGAGGAGCCTGAGATCCTTCTGCCAATGGGTCATCAGAGGGACACATCACTCAGATCAAAACACTCTGCTCTTCTGAACTGGGGGGCTTAATTGACTGGAAAAATATTTTGTGATGATCTAATGGAGATGTAATCTTTAATCACTGGATATCTGATGTCCTCTCTATCTTGTGATCAAATCCACATTTCCATCAAAACAACAAACGCCTGCCAGCACCACCAGCCTAAGCTAACATGCTAAATACCCAGAAAGCCCCCTGCCCTCTTTCTATTCATCCATTTAAAAGTCACATGCTATAGCAGACTTTACACTTTACATGTAAATCCCATGAGAAAAATAATCATACCTGCCACAGCTACCCCCCAGACCTGTCAAAGGAGCAAAGCTTCTATCTGCTGCCAGTTCCACTCCATTTCCCAAAAAAGAATCTGCTTCCTAGCTGTTCTTAAAAAGCACCTTAAACTTAGCATATCCAAACTTCACCCCCGACATAGTTCATGATACCCTGCTGTACTTGCAGACAGGAGCCTAGCATAACCATCATCAGAGAGGCTTCACACAGCAACTGATGGACACAGATACAGAGACCCACAGCCAAACATTAGGTGGAGCTCGGGAAATCCCACAGAAGAGGGAGAGGAAGGTTTGCAGGAGCCAGAGGGGTTAAGGACACCACAAGAAAACCCACAAAATCAACTAACCAGGGTCCATACGGGCTCACAGAGACTGAACAGCCAACCAGGGAGCCTGCAGGGGACTGACCTATGCTCTCCGCACATACAGTTGTGTAGTTTGGTCTTCATGTGGGACTCCTAACAGCAGGGGCTGCCTTTGGAGCCCTTTCCTGTAGGAACCAGGTCCGACTGGGCTGCCGGCCTGTCTTGCTGTTTCATGTCCTGTTTCTAGCAGCTTCCATTTCTGTGTTTATCTTGGTTAGCTAGTCATGTTTACTGCTCTTAGAACGCACCCCTCCCTTCCTCGAGACTTTTCCTCCTGTGTGTAATCACCTCTTGAGGGATTTCACCTGGGAGGAGGATTCCTGTTTTGCTGCCTATAGAAGGCTCTTTGGAACTCTGAAGTGGGGAGAATAATAAACCGCTGCCACACTGCTGCTCTCTTAACACGAAGGACCCGCTGTGTTAGTGTGTGTGTGTGTGTGTGTGTGTGTGTGTGTGTGTGTGTGTGTGTGTGTTAAATCCGCAGTCCCTTGCACTCGACTCGGTACCGCGGTGGTATGGGCGCCACACTTTCCCTCATCTAGCTCCAATAGGAGAGAATTGCCTGTTCTTACTGCATTGAGATGCCTGGGCTGGTTGATAGCCCTTCTCTGATTATAACAGATTGCAGGAGGTGGGGGGATGGGGGAGGGCTGTGAGGAGAGGACGGAGGGGGAACTTCTTTTTATTTCCCCACAAACCCGTTTACACCCCCAGTGTTCTCAAGTGGTTGTCTTTCACCCCTGCTAGGGGACGCTAGGGTCTTCTTTGAGACTGCTGGCCTCTCTCACAGCTAATCCACCAGCAAGATCACGGTCCTAGCCTTAAAATTCCATCGCATTTCACATCCTATTTCTTGCCACCCAGACAAAGCCAGAAATCACTTCCACCTGGGCTATTATGACACTTTCTCATTGATACCCTCACTCCTTTTGGACACTTTATGAGGCCTCCTTTACAACCAGAAGGCAGAAACTAATCCCAATTACGTCTCCTACTACTCAAAAGCCCTAAGACCCTTGAAATACAATCAACTTTCCACGGCTACTGCAATGGGCCCATGACCACCCCTCTCAGCCCCAGAGGCTCTTAAACATACCTAAGTACCACCAGATTACCGAAGTTGGTCTCCAGAGATGGGCTCCGATTCTGAGCATTCTCTTACAGTGGAGAACCAGCACTGCCCCTGGCCTGCTTCCAGTTACCCTTTCGACCTTTACTCCAAAGCTTCACCGCCTCTGCTTTCCACAGAGGAGCCTGGGAGGCTCCTTTCTTTCCCATCCTCAACTCCGCCATTGCTTCATCTTTACATCCTAGGCTGCGTCTCTTCATTTAGGCTTCTACCCACAAGCACGTCCTCACTGGGACCACCCACCCCTACCTGACACCAGTTAATCTCAAAATGTGACCTCTGGGGACTGAGGGAATGGTTCCGCGGGCAAAGGTGTTGCTTGCTGTGCAAACGTGAGGACCTGAGTGTAGCTCCCCAGCACCCTCACCAAAAACCTGGCATGGACAAGTACACTTGAAACTCCAGAGCTTGGAGGTGACATGGGAAGGCGAATCAATGATACTCGCTGGGCAGCTAGAATTAGCCCAGAACCAGTGAGTTACAGAGTCAGTGAGACACTCTGTGTCTGAAGGAAATCAGACTAAGAGTGATGGAACAAGGCACCCATGTTCTCCTCTGGCCTCTATATGGAGCACAGGCACATACAGACACAACACACATATGCACATGTCACACACATGCAAACATAACTTTGAAAAGCAAACGGAACTACAACATCTGAAGATGCTGCCCAGGCCTCTCACATCAGAACCCAAGTCCCCAGGTGATTCTGAAACACGCTGATATTTGATGTGTGTATATATATATATATATATATAGTGTGTGTGTATGAATTATGTATTTATTTATCAACTTCCTCTACTCCTCTATTCACCTCCCATGCCCAATAGTTAGTGTCTGATGCACACTAAGTATTTAATAAATAAGTGTTGAAGAAATGAATCCAGGGACCAATGTAGTCCCTTCCTCCTCCGGAAGCCCATGGTTTGGTTTCATTTCCTTTTGTTTTCCTCTAGAGACAGCCCCTCGGCATGCACAGGCAGTAGTAGGACGTCTCAGAAAGTGACATCAGGCCCAACGAAATGGCTCCAGCCAGCCAATTCTGGCTCCTGCAGGAAGGAGTCATTTAAGATGATGAGCGTTCTTGGCTCCCAGGAATGTGAAGTAGCTGCCACCTGTGACTCATACACAGCTGGGCGGCCTTGTTAACCCACAACTGCCAAGGCATTTTCCAAGGAACGGATCCGCAGAAGAACAGCACTCAAGGGATCACTGTGGAAGGAGAGACATGCACGGGGCTGGGCATCCAGGTCAGAGGCCCGGGACCCCCACCCCCACCCCACCCCAGAGACCTCAGTCTCAGTGTCCAAAGAGCAGAAAAGCACCACTGTTTTTTCCTAAGCTTCTTTCGGCTGCAGCAAGGGCCTCTGCTTATCTTTACTGTAATTTCGCTCCCTTATCAGTGAGTATCTGTCCTTGTGTTTCCTTTTGGGCTGTTTGCCATCCTCTGATTGATTGATCTTTACAGTTACTCGTGTCTGTCATATGAGCTGCGGTGTTCTTTCTAATTGTGCTTCGATCTTGACTTTGTGCATGTGAGTGTGTGTGTGTGTGTGTGTGTGTGTGTGTGAATGTGTGTGTGTGTGTGTGTGTGTGGTGTGTATTCCAAAAACAGACTAAACACATCTTTAACGCCAGCTTCCTCTTCTCCAAAGAGGAAAGACACCACTACCACAGGACTTACAAGGGTCACACTGGAGGTGAACATGGTGGATTGAATAAGAGCAGCCCCCATAGGCTCATATAATTGAAAGCCTGGTCCCTGAGGGAGTGGCACTACTTGAGAGGGAGTGGGGGGTATCACCTTGTTTGGATCAGGATGTGGTTCTCAGCCACTGGTCCAGCCAGCACCTGCCTGCATGCCACCATGCCCCCAGCCATGATGAGAATGGACTACCAAACCTCTGACCCTGTAAGCCAGTCCCAGTCAAAGGCTTTCTCCTGTAAGAGCTGATGCAGCCGTGGTGTCTCTTCACAACAACAGAACACTAAGACAGTCTCCTTAAACTTAAACATATCTTTTAAGTTCAAAGTCTCACCATGAACTGATGGGATTTTCACGTAAGACCTGATGTAAAGCATGTAGTTCAAAGTTGCATTGAACAATTTGGTCTACATATTAAAGTCAAAAAGTACTTTTTATAGCCTTATACATTAAAGACTTGGGTAAATCTTTAATGAAAATGTTGAAAATAGTTTTAGCAACAAAGCATGCTTGGGGTTTGAGGTATCTCATTGTGTATCCCAGGCTGGCTCCAAACTCAAAGCAGCTGCTTTCCAAGGGCTTAGATTGCACGGATATGCACCGTGCCTGGTAAGATATCATTTAATAGCTAGTTTTTATTTTAGTTATAAAAATGAGATTTTTAGCTTTGTGATGGCAATGGACCTCGGTTTCTTTCATGATGCAGTGGTAAACACCTTGCCCCCATCATGGCAGGGACATCACAGTGGCAGGAGCTTGGGGGAGCTGGTCACACTGTACACACATTCAGAAAGCAGAGAGAGAAAGAAACAAATGCATGGCAGTGCTCAGCTTACTTCTCTTCATCGTATACAGTCCGGAATCCGAGTCAGGGAACAGTGACACCACCCTGGTCTTCCTGTGACAGTAAACTAATCAAGATAATCCTCTACAGCACGGCCGTCACCCTGGCAATTCTAGACTCTGTCCAGCAGAAAATACTAGGAGTCACAACTTTTATCTTCATGACAGTTTAATTGAGATTGAAAGACTTATCCACTGTGGGCAGGACCATTCCCTGGGCTGGTAGGTCCTGGACCATAGAAGATAGAGAAACAGAGCAGAGCACTAACATGCATTTTTTTCTTACGATTTATTTATTTGTGTTTACAAGTTGTATCTGCAGGCCTGAAGAGGACACCAGAGCTCATTATAGATGGTTCTGAGCTACCATGTGGCTGCTGGGAATTGAACTCAGGACCATTGGAAGAGCAGTCAGTGTTCTTAATCTCTGAACCATCTCTCCAGGCCCTACTAAGAGCATTTGTTTGTCTCTCTCTGCTCTATGACTGTAGGTGAATATGACGCTGCTGCAAGCCCGCCGCCCCTGTCCCCCCACCTCCGAAGCCTTAGCTCCCTTGTGGTAGATTGTGACAAAACTAAGCTCCCCACCCCCTTAGGTTGCTTTTGTCAGGGTATCTTATCACAGCAACAGAAAAGTAAAGAAGCCACAAAGGAAAGATAATTTTGCTCCCCTTTGATTCATCCAGAACCAGGTAGATGTCAGGAAACAAAAACATAAACTCCAGCTTCAGTAAAAGAAAGATACAACAGTTGAAGACTGTAACAAAGAAAAGGAAAGTTAAAGCAATGTGTGCCTGAGAGCCAACAAATGGTGGCGCAGAGTGCTCTGAGAGATAAAACACTGTCGATAAAACCAGACTGTCTTAGATTCTGCAGTTGATGAGCAGCAGCTGGCTTCCCAGGACTGGCTCACTGTAGGTAATACTCTATGGTAACCCCAGGACAGTAGCTCAACAGCAACCCCCATGAGAACATTACACTACTGACACCAGCCAATGCTACGAATTTGAACTTGGGTTTCTGGGTTGGCTTTTGTTTTCTTCTGTTGATGTTGTTTGTTTGTTTGTTTGTTTGTTTTCTAGAAATCTTAAAATATTTACCAGCATGTCCCAGATCCCAAGACCTAATTGTCACCACCCACTAGAAATTTAATACTTATTCTCCAGAGACACAGGCACATCAGTCACTAAGGGGGTGGGGAGAGTAAAAAGTCTTAGTACCAAGAACATTCTGTGTGGAAAAGCTCTGCACTGAACAGTGAGATCTTCAAATCCACCTCAATATTCTGCTTTTATTCCCCTGGTAGGTGAATAAAGACTCTTCTCTGGGAAAATGAACTGCCTAGGAGAAGAAAGGTTTCTATAAAATGACATTTATCAGGTGGGCGCTCAACAACAAAAACCACCTGAGTCATTTGCCCCTGTAGTCAGTCACTCACTAGGCCTATCTACCCAATTATGCAAAAATTTAAAAATCCATTTCTGAATACCTTTCTGCAAGAAGTTACTATAGAATGTACCTCCAAAAATATAAAGTAAGAAACCATGACAGGTGTCTAGGATCCCTGAGGGAACAGCAGTGGGCATACCCTGAGTGACATTATACCTCTGGCCTGATGGCTTTGCACACTGGGACTGGGAGGCATGGTTCCAGGAAGCTGGAATGAAAAGACGCTGTGGACTTCTGTGGCTGACCACGTGGAACACTTAGAGAGGTGTTATAGACTGTTATAGAGAATGTTGGAGGGCTCCAATGAAGAAAAGTAAATAGAAGATGAAGCAAAGTCATTACCAGCTCCATATAAAAATAACAACGAAATGAGGGATAAGATAGAGTCATGCAGTAGATCACTCAACAGTGCAACGTTTTACACAGTCATAACTGTCAGTGCAAAAAAAACACAAGTCTCGCCTCAAAAGGCATAAGTGGTAGTTTATTCTAGAACCATGACCAAGAACAGAGATTCAGAAAACTCCACATTCCAACAAGGTAAAAGTTTGGTTAAATTTTTATAGTAACATAACAAAGAAAATCATATTGCCGGAAACATTAGGTAGGCGGAGCACAAGAGAACAGGGGAATCCAGCTATAGGCCTCATGTGCTAGCTGATGACATTCTTAACCTTTTGATTGGTAGATGTTAGGGGGTCTGTTTGTACATTCCAAAGGACTTACCTAATAGTCATAAGGATGTAAGATAATACAGAAGATAATACAGAAGAAAATAACAAATGGCTGGTAAAGGGATAGAGATGGACCAAATAATTAGGCTCTAGTCTTGCCACACTCTAACCTCTCAACATCATTGAAGAGCTAACCAGTCAGCCATCCTCCCTGAAGGGCTAACCTGCCAATCATCATCTAAGCAGTCAGCCATCCTCACTGAAGGGCTAACCTGTCAATCATCTAGCCAGTCAGCCATCCTCACTGAAGGGCTAACCTGTCAATCATCGTCTAAGCAGTCAGCCATCCTCACTGAAGGGCTAACCTGTCAATCATCGTCTAAGCAGTCAGCCATCCTCACTGAAGGGCTAACCTGTCAATCATCTAGCCAGTCAGCCATCCTCCCTGAAGGGCTAACCTGCCAATCATCATCTAAGCAGTCAGCCATCCTCACTGAAGGGCTACCCTGCCAATCATCTAACCAGTCAGCCATCCTCACTGAAGGACTAACCTGTCAATCATCGTCTAAGCAGTCAGCCATCCTCACTGAAGGGCTAACCTGCCAATCATCATCTAACCAGTCAGCCATCCTCACTGAAGGGCTAACCTGCCAATCATCATCTAAGCAGTCAGCCATCCTCACTGAAGGGCTAACCTGTCAATCATCATCTAGCCAGTCATCCATCCTCACTGAAGGGCTAACCTGTCAATCATCATCTAAGCAGTCAGCCATCCTCACTGAAGGGCTAACCTGCCAATCATCTAACCAGTCAGCCATCCTCACTGAAGGGCTAACCTGTCAATCATCGTCTAAGCAGTCAGCCATCCTCACTGAAGGGCTAACCTGCCAATCATCATCTAACCAGTCAGCCATCCTCACTGAAGGGCTAACCTGCCAATCATCATCTAAGCAGTCAGCCATCCTCACTGAAGGGCTAACCTGTCAATCATCGTCTAAGCAGTCAGCCATCCTCACTGAAGGGCTAACCTGCCAATCATCATCTAACCAGTCAGCCATCCTCACTGAAGGGCTAACCTGCCAATCATCATCTAAGCAGTCAGCCATCCTCACTGAAGGGCTAACCTGTCAATCATCATCTAGCCAGTCATCCATCCTCACTGAAGGGCTAACCTGTCAATCATCATCTAAGCAGTCAGCCATCCTCACTGAAGGGCTAACCTGTCAATCATCCTGGCTGAGGTTCAGTGTAAGGTGTACTGAGAAAAATCTGATTATAGTGGTATACCCATATAATACCAGCACTTAGGAAACAGGCAGGAAGATCATGCATTCAAGACCCATCTGAACTATGGGTAAGATCCTCTCTCTCAAAAACAAAACAAAACAAAGCAAGAAAACAACCAACCTCAAAACTTTAGACATGATTAATTACATTAGGGAGGTAAGGAAAGGGAAGTCTGTGCAAAACTCCCAACTTCCTAACATGAAGTAAATTTTAATCAAAGGGCTGTTGTTTCCACAAAAGGAGAAAACACCAATACAACAGCTAAAAACATTGAGATGCTGCTCTCAGAAATGGGAGGACAGAGGAACGGGCTCTGTACGGCTTCTAGAAGTACTTTTTACTTATTTTCAAGTTGCAGTTTCACCACAAATACTGAAAATGGTCCCTCAGCCATTGGTCACCGCTGTGTGTAGGAGCTGGTCTTGTGCTCAGCACTGCTGGGATCCCCAGACTAGAACAGCAGAAGAAAGTTTTCCAGTTAGGAGAGAGCCAGCTAAAATAGTTCCAATTAACTGCCTAGGTATGTCCTTCATCAGGGCATCAGGGCTAGAACCAAAGTCCTTCTGAGTCCCTGCTCATTAGACAAGAGAACCTATGGCAAATGCGCAAAGGTTGGAACAGAGCCATCTTTCCAATTTTATCCTTTAGGGCAACCACATACTCAGCAAATTTTATGCTGGATGAAAACACACACATACCGTGTGCCTTACTGGTTTCATAAAGTGAAGGCTGTTTTCATAGTTTGTATTGTATTTCATATGGTCCTCCATTGAAACACAAATATAACCATCAGGATGAAAAATTACTTCATGATTAGAAGAGGAAATGACTGGGGTGGGAGCAGGGAGTAGAGCCTGTTAGAATAGGAGCTGGTGGAGACACATAAAGAAGAATAAAAAACCCAATGATAATAGTGGTATGGGGGAAAGATGACCTGTCTTGCTCAACGGCAAAATAAAAGATGTATTCTCCCATGCTTCTCTCATCTAGAGTCCCCATAGGATGAGACGTCCCCTGGATGGGGAGGCCTGGTGGCACTCAAAGGAAGGACAGCAGGCTACCAAGAAGAGACTCGATACCCTATGAGCATATACAGGGGGAGGAAGTCCCCCTCAGGAACAGTCATAGAGGAGGGGAATAAGGGGGAAATGGGAGGGAGGGAAAAATGGGAGGATACAAGGGATGGGATAACCATTGAGATGTAACAAGAATAAATTAATAAAAAAAGAAAAAAGAATAAATTAATAAAAAAGAAAAACAAATAAATAAATAAAAAAGAAAAGATGTAATTGAAAAAAAAACAACAACAACAACAACAGAGTTACCTAACCGTGTGAAAGGTAACAAAGAACCTTAGTGGGCAGGGGTTTTCTCTCTGGCCAGAACACCAATCACATCCTGTGAAATTAAGACAATGGTTACCTAGGTGAACAATAGGAAATACGAAAGGTATTTCCTGTATACCCCATAGTCCTTAGTAAAAGAACAGTCTTTATCTGAGGGGCGTATGTAGACTGAGACTTTCCAGCAGTGGGAAGAATCAAAAAGTACCATTCTCAGAAAAGGCGCTCAGAAGCCCCCAGAGGCCTTTGCATAGACCAGTGTAAGACTACACCCCACTACCCCAGACCCCCCAAAATCACTCAGGGAGCCCTCCCTGTTCTGTCCTCAGATACCCTGGTGAGTGCAGGATGAGTCATGCCCCCAATAGGCTCCCTGGGAGATTTTTGGAAGTAGCTAATCCTGGATAAAAAGCCACCAGTGGGGCTAAAAGGTACGTTTGCAAAAGGTCAGATCAATTAATGTTATTATCTTCTCCAACAAGGGAGGCAAGGAGATAAAGGGAGTTTAAATGAGCCCTCAGTAACTACCACTCACAGGTGCACTGAGCAGCCAGCCAACTCTCACCTTCCGGTTCCACGGACAAACCACTCAAATAGCATACAGCACACAAAACACAGCACACAGCACACAGCACACAGCACACAGCACGCCTCTTTCCCTTTCTTCTTATTCAACCAACTTTGAAATAAGAGTAACCCCTTCAGCCGGGCGTGGTGGCGCACGCCTTTAATCCCAGCACTCGGGAGGCAGAGGCAGGCGGATCGCTGTGAGTTCAAGGCCAGCCTGGTCTACAAAGTGAGTCCAGGATGGCCAAGGCTACACAGAGAAACCCTGTCTCGGGAAAAAAAAAAGAGTAACCCCTGCATTGATAGCTTCATCACCTCTGGGCTCTTGGATCCCAGGTCAGTTGTATATGAATGGGTGTGAGTGGGGGGCTATGGGGGGTGGGGGGCGTGGTCCCACCCTTCAGGCATCTTGCTCTAGACCTAAGTGCCTTTAGATAATATGTGTAAAGATGACATATTTAAAGCCAGTTTCATATTGGTCCCTGGAATTCTTCAGACTTTTCACCAAGACATAGATATCTCATAAGTTCAAAAGTGATTAGTAGCAGCCTACCAAGAAGAGACTTGATACCCTATGAGCATATACAGGGGGAGGAAGTCCCCCTCAGGCACAGTCATAGGGGAGGGGAGTAAGGGGAAAATGGGAGGGAAGGAGGAATGGAAGGATACAAGGGATGGGATAACCATTGAGCTGTAATATGAATAAATTAGTAAAAAATAAAGCAGAATTAAACCAGGAAAAAAAGTGATTAGTTCCTACAGAAACATAAATGACATTTTTTTTATAAGTTAAAGGTTCACATCAGCAAATATCTGCATGAAAGATCAACAGAGGAAAATGGACAAAATAGAAGAAGGAATATGGGGAGGGGTGAATATGAGCAAAGTACAAGCTATGCATGGATGAAAATCTCCTAAGAAACCCATTATTTTGTACACTAAGAAAAACAAACCAGTTAGAAGGCATGTGATGGTGCAATCCCAGCACTATGGTGGCCGTGGCAGTAAGACTATGAACTCAGGGGCCATACCAGGTTGTCTCACAGTGAGCCTGCTTTAGGGAGATTATAAACTAAAATATAGGCGCATCAATAAACAAATTGATAGTATAGAAATAAGTCAATTATAAATGCATAATAAACCTGACACATATGTAAAAACAGGTAATATGTATAAATATTTTGGCAGGACTCTGCAAGTATATGTTTGTGTATAGTTTTAAGAGTCCTTTTTCTGCTTTTAAACACTGCCTTGAAATAATTTCCTCCACAACCACATATGCTATCAAGATAGGAGTCACAGTATTTTAAAATGAACATAAAGTCACAAAGCTGAAGGTACTGTTCGAACAGAATTGAAAAGCTGGTGTGCCAGGGTGTGGCCCAGCAGGGCAGCAGTGGTCCTTCGCTCTGAGTTCATAGCTCCCTCACCCAAGTGCAGCCTTCGGGTGAACCCAGTGAGTAAAGAAACGCACACACAACCAATTTAAGAGAATTACAAAGGCAGCTGATCCACAGCTTCATAAGATAATCTGTCACCGAACAGTGTTGTGGGAGGCAGCCAGCTGTTTGGAGGCCTTGATGAAGGCTGCCAGAGAAGTGGCTTTGTTTCGAAACGCAGAAATGGGCCCGATTAAATCAAGGAATTTCTCTCAGAGATTGATATCATCTGGAAAGTCTGGCGCTCTCCTGGAAACTGAAAGACATTGCTTCAGGCAAGACATTCCTTCGCTGTACGTTACCACATTTCAGTCAGCTTAATCAATGAAGGGTCAATCACTTTAATCCATTGGCTTTCTGAGTGATGTGCTCAAGCCTCTTTGCTTTATTTGCATTAAATGGAAAAAATAGTATGGTGCATACAAAATCTATCCAAAACCCATGCTCTGTTCTGAAATTATACAATCTTAGACGCGTCTGCTTGCCTTTTAGACCTGGCTATTGCATTGGTAGGCATATATATATATCCAACTGAAAGCTCTACGTCTTCAGAGTCATGCTATACTTCCATTTGTGTAATTAAGAATTACAAACTTGAAAACAGTAGTGGTCACACCTGGATACCCGTGAAGGATCATCTGGGAGGACTTGTAAGTAAGCTAACACCTACCGACCGCCATGACCAATAAAGGAGGGTGCAGATGCCTGGCCGCTGGTGTGTGGCGTTTGTGGTTTTTAATGCTATACTATCCATGTGGATCTAAGCAGCAACGTTTCAGAGGACCCCTGAGGGCGCTGACTCCAATCTGCCTGCACACCATAGTCGGTCAGGCCCGGGGCTGTTAGGAATATTAATGCTGGGTTGGAAACTCACTGCTAGAGGCTGAACGGTCTTTATCAGAAATGTGTTATGTTATTTAAAAGGAAGAAAAAACAACTTCAAATGTCGAAGTCCTTATTCCTATGCCCCAAAATGTGATCTTGTATGGACATTAGCTTTCTTAAGGTAAGATAAGGTCACAAGAGTGGGTCTTACTCCACAGTGACTGTCTTAAGGGGAGCGCAAGACACAGGCGCAAACAGACAGAGGACAAGCACAAGAACAAATCATTCACCTATAAGCTAAGAAAAGAAATGTCAGAAGAAACAAAACCCACTGACAGTTTGATTTCAAGCTTCCAGACCTTTGGGAAATGAACTTCTCTTCCTGAGGCCACCAGGCAGGCTGTGGCACTTCCCTGTGGCCGCCCAGGCAGGCTGTGGCACTTCCCTGTGGCCACGCAGGCAGGTTGTGGCACTTCCCTGTGGCCGCCCAGGCAGGCTGTGGCACTTCCCTGTGGCCACCCAGGCAGGTTGTGGCACTTCCCTGTGGCCGCCCAGGCAGGCTGTGGCACTTCCCTGTGGCCACCCAGGCAGGCTGTGGCACTTCCCTGTGGCCGCTCAGGTAGGCTACTGTAAGGTGTTGTCCTCCAGCCCCCACCGCCTGGGATTATGGGTTTACAAACATGGTTCTTGCCTGAAATGAGAGCTTTTAAGATCCGTTTTGCATAGTTCAAAATTAAAAGCCGTTGATTAGATATCCTAAAGTCTGGTTTCACCTGTTTTCTACTTGACCTAACTTAAGACATATTCATGGTAGCATCACTTCACATCTCTAAAGTTACCAAAGGGTGTTGAGTAGACAATTTAAGTTTTAATTTTTTAAGGCTATGTTATGCCCCAGTTAACAACTTATCCCTATCATTTATGTTCACAAAGAACATAAAGGATCTTATTTCTGTGTATTTATATTTTCACCCTCAGTACTCTGACAGTTAAGTTCTACTTGAGATTAATGGAAACTTTACATAATTATTTCAAAATATTAGAATTTATTGTCTCTAGAGTTAATTGGCAGTAAAGCAGCTATACATTTTTTCTTTCACCATGATAGTAGTCCAGTGGCTTCTGACTCATACAAACCCCATGTCCAATCAGTCCTTTCACAAAGTACGTATATGACTTTTAAGATGTTGCATAAACTCTCCAAGCTCCTAGGGGCTCCCCTCAGAAGAACTGGGTGTGTGCCCCTACTCTCTGTTGTCTAGGAATAGAAACCAGTAGAGACAGAAGTGAGACTAAAAGCCAGGTTTTGAGGCTGGTAGGCTGGCTGAACCACTGAAGAGCCCTTGTTGCCTTGTGTAGATATGACTTGAGAGGGAACTGCATCTCAGTCTTGTCGGAAGCCCTCCATTTTGATGACACGGCGTTACAAGAGCCAGGCTGTGCCACGTTCTAACCACTGTTTGGAAAGAGCCTGAAGGAAGGAACCATGTAAGAAACAGGTTAGAATTGGACATTCACAATGAAAGCGTAAGCTCGTGGGTCGATGGAAGCTGGAAAGGGTACAATCTGGAAGTGCAATCAGCACAACTGGTGGTGAACTGGCTGTAGAGGGAAAGTCAGACATGACCCCCCCCCCAGGGCCCTCAGCAGGTGGAGCCATTCTTTACTCATGAAGATCCAAGAAGAAGCATCCTTCTAGGAGAACGTGGCAAACGTAAATGTATGGAATTTGAAATATGTGTGAGACACAACAGTGGTCACTGCAGAGGTCATGGTTGTGTCTCTTTACCAGGGACACTTTGGAAGTCGCTTCTCTGTCACCAACCTAAGGATCTTAACAGGCTAATCCGAAGTACATGGTGGGCATCGCCACCAGTGCAATGCCTTAAAACCTTAAGCAACATGACAGAGCTCGAAGGTACAGTCCCCTGATGGTGAGAAAGGTCACCGTCCTCTCTGGTTTTGCATTTGTTTTACTTTATATCCCTTTTTCTTGGAGACTAAGTTCTTCAATCCCTTTGTAAAGCACTGGATTTATCTCTATTTAGTCTTTCATTGTCACTGTGAAGTTTATGTTTGTCCCAAAACTCTATAGATGCTTCAAAACATAATAAAACTCTTAGCAATAAATTCAACCGAATAGATGGAAGAAATGTGAAGTAAAAGCTATAAAAACAATAATGAAATAAATTAGGAAGATCCAAACAAATTTAGGTTGATTCTGAATTGGAAATTTTAATATTGTTAAATGTCCTTTTAGTGGCACACAGATTAAATTCAATCTCCATTGAAATTTTAATGTCTTTTTAAAAATTAAAATAGAGGGAAATCCTTAATTTTACATGAAATCTTAAGGGAATTAAGTAATAAGACAATTTTGAAAAAGAACAAAATTAGAAGCCTTCCCCTTCCTCACCTCCAAAGAAGACCATTGAAACAGTAGTTGAGATGGTATGGCATGGCAAAAAATATGAATCTCCAGAACAGAATAGAAAACACAGACATAAACACACATACTACACTCAGCTAATCTTCAATATGGTACAAGGATGCAGGATGGGGAGAAAACAGTCTCTTCAATGGCATGTCAGGAAACTTAGATTAAGAAGAATAGAATTGAATTCTAATCTCACATAGATCTGAAAATCAACTCAAAACAGAGAGACCCAAAATGCAGGACCAAAACTACAGAACTACTAAGAGAGATCACAGAGGGAAAGTGCCATGGCATTGGTGTGGGCAATGAATGTTGATTATGCCTCCATAAGCCGAGGCAGCCAAAGCACAGAAGGCAAGTTGGTTTGCACCAAACTGAAACAGAAAGGACAACAAGCAAAAGAAAAAAAAAAAAAAAGAAAGAAAGAAACAACCTTTGGGGAGAGGACCAAGTCTTGAGAGAATGTATTGTTGACGTGAGGGCAGCCACGTCAAGGGCCCCAATGCCTCAGACACAGGAGAAGGGCAATGCCTTCCCCTGCCCTGTGAGTGAACACTGATGGTTCACGGAGCACAAAAAATCTCTTAAAGCAGCTCCCCATCCCTGATAGTTGCAGCCTGAGACTGCTCCCTGAGGAGGCCCCTCCTGAGGCTAGCTAGCCCTGCCACCCAGTGCAGCTGTATACAATATACCTGCTCTTCAATTTCAATGTATAGAACAAGGTCACCGCTGCCCACTGCTGACACAGCTCCATCAGAGCACGTGGCCCTGCCAACCCCAGCTTTTCCGTACATGTAGCTTTGGCTTAGTCATCCCCCATAACTCCAGGTGGGTTAATCCTTACGCAGTGTGGGTCATGGCAACAGTCTATAAAATTAAAGAACATTTGCAAACCATACATCTGATAAGAAGTTGAATAAAAAAAAATGCATTGGCTAGCCCTGATAGTTCAACAGCTAGATGCTAAAGAAAATCCAATTTAAAAATAGTTGAAATACCCAAATAGATATTTCTCAAAAGAAGATTTATAAATGACCAACAAATATATGAAAAAACAATTATTGCTAATTATTAGGAAAGTACAAATAAACCACAACGAAATACCACCTGAAGGCCACTAGAATGGCTACTGTTAAAAATACAAAAGATGTATTTTTAATGTTAGTCATCCTTCCATTGCTATAACAAAATAGCTGGCATCTATTTAAAAAGAGGAAAAGTTCTTTGTGGGGGCAGGGGGTGCTCACAGTTTTGGAGGTGAGTCCATGACTGCTTGTCTCCACGACTTTGGACTTACAACAGCATGGTATCCCGTGAAAGAACACATACCTGAGGAGACCTCTTCATCAGCAAATGGTTTCCAGCAAGTAAAGGGCCATAAAAATAATAATTCCTTCAGAGACAGTCTGATGTCCTTCCACCAGCCCCTACCTCCTAAAGTTTGCACCAAACCGCTGAAATATGATCAATGTCTTCTAACGTACACTGCTCTGAAGAGCATGAGGTGACAGGGAGCTATATATCTGCCTTCCAACACATCTGAGCACTTTTGTTGAAGCAAAGAAACCCAGGATCCTCCTCTGGAACCAGGCTCCGCCTCCAAAACCCAGGCTCCGCCTCCGGAACCCAGGCTCCGCCTCCAGAACCAAGGCTCTGCCTCCTTCTGAGACTGCCAAGGCTTTGTTTCTTCACTTTCATTCCAGCAAGAATGTATCCCCATGACGTGCAAGAGGGCAAGCTCAGAATGTGTCACGGCCCAAACCTCTCATTTACTTTCCTTGTCATCAGCCCGTTCATCTCTTATGACCCAGCTTCTTACATCACCTGCTCATGCAGAGTTTTGATAACGAACACAACAAGGGCACTGTAAAATGTAACTTTCCATGTCTGTGTACAATAAACTATCTTTATAGACGACAAAGGGGTAACAGACGGTAAAATAAGCCATCCCTAGACAGCAGGAATTTTAAGGGGGGGGGGGTGTCTGTGCTCCTTTCCCTATGTAGGAAAGGTTGTGAGTTAAAAATACAAATGAAACTTCAAACATGTTCTTTATGGTGTGTGCTAGCAATAATAAGATGATTCCCTAAAAACTGTAGGTGTGGAAGACTTACCGAATTCCCCGTAAATGTATGGTGTGGCCCAAGACAGCCACTGGCAACCATGTGGCACAGATCGGCGTCTGTGAACTGCATCACTTTTCCTACACTTGCAACAGACAACAAGTATCAAAAAGAAAAAGGAAGGCCTCATAGGAATATGTGGTCTCTGCACAGTAAGTATTAGAAATAAAAAATGACTGAGTTTCAAAGCCAGCCTGGACTACAGAGAGAGTTCCAAGGCAGCCAGGGCTACACAGGAAAACCTTGTCTTGAAAAACAAAAACAAAACAAAAGAATAAAAATGAAAGACCCACGCGTTTCATTTCACTTGAAGGCCTTATTTCTCACATAAAGCCGATGGATATAAAAGCTATTTCATCAAACGAACAACTGCCAGACACCTAAGGTGGGGGTCAGCTGGAATTTCATGCATCCTATTTTGTGACAAACTCATCTCCAAAGTTGTAGTTTCTCACACCGATGTGGCAAACTCTTTTTGACTGACAGTTTCTAAGGCAGGTCGTTAGAGAACTGTGGGAAGTCCTCTGTGCTAAAAGGCCACCACCTTCTCACTTAGGACTGTGATATCGCTAAAGATCCCAAGTGACACATATTCCAGTTTAGACCATCAGTTACGTTTAGGTTGCAGGTGTGGATACAAAGCAGCCATGATGGATGTGACTCTACTTTAGAAGTCCTGCACCTACCTCTCACCCGTACCAGTTTCCATGCCCCCCTCCAAGCCGGCTGATAGGAAGAGAGTGTCTTTCTCTTTCCTCCTAGGACATGTGTCTATCACAGAACAAACGGCAAGAGAAAAACACTAGATGGTCTTTGACTCGGCAAATGCTTTTGGTATTAAGTGTATTGGGGGGCCTCCATTTCCTCTTTCCATTATTCTAGGACCACAAATGAACAAAGTAGAGAAAAGATGATCTGGTGCAAGCCCAAGACGCAGAAACAGTAGAGGCGTGAGAAGACAGCGCTCAGTGTCCCTCGTTTTTCTTCACACCCTTCTGCCTAACCTGCTGAAGCTCCTTAGGGCCTACAAGAAACTAAAAGAATTTTTGCAGAGGGTTCCAGTGAGTCAGACTAACAGTACTAGGCCAAGACACCCCTGGTGGTCAGCTAATAACAGAGCTGCAGTCACTTCCGGGGAAGAAGAAGGTCACAAGGCCTTCCAGATAAAATATTTACAAAGCTACAATAAATGTACAAATATATATATATATATCACTGTGGCAAAACAAGGCTAGGAAACAGCTGCCTGGAAACTGTAATGTATTCATGACCATAATTTAAGAATTAACAATTCATTGAGGCATATGCATTAGCAACCGCAGGCTCTCATTTAGTTATTTAACATATGCGTGTGCTAAAGTGCTCTCACTGCAAAAAAAAAAAAAAAAAAAAAGAGTATTTTAAAAATTAAAGTATAAAGGCAGAAACTGTAGAAAGAAAGAAATCAGCTAAATACACTCAATCACTACCCACATGTTGTTTCATATTTTTCCAGATGTTTACTAGGCACATTGGCCTCTGCATTGTTTGTGCCAAGGTGTATAAATAATAAATGAAATGGATTCTTCTGTGTCTCTTACTATTGTATCATCCTAATGACTGAAAGGCCTTATAAATATCATGTTTGTGGCCCACTTCTGTCTCAGAATTAAGCAGACATAAATAGTGACTCACCAGTCATTTCAATTTTGAAAACAGTTCACGAATATATTTGTGCCATTAATATGCCATCATATTGTTTTATAATATTTTTCAATTATGGGAACTAGCGTAAGCTGGAGGTGGGAATTGCAGAGTACTTGAAAACACTTTCAGAATCTACAAAGCTTAGCACAGAGTCTACCCAGAGTGTCTGGAATACTTATCTGCACATACGTTAAGCATTGGCTATCTTCTTTCTTTACAAACAAGATAGATTCAAGATTGTTTTTTTCTATCAGTAACTGTCTGGACCCTCCTAGCAGCTCCATACATTTAATATTTAGCACAAAATACATAACATTTATATGTTTAATGCGACAGAATACAAAGTCAAAGGATTTCAACATTGACGGTTAAAGCATTTATGTGAGCAATAGTGTAAAAATGGAAGACACTTCTTGTATAAAAGTAACACAGCACTTCTGGGTGTTTATCCACAAAGCTGATCAGGAACATTTTTTTAATCACCTTGTATGAAATGAGGTTTCTGAAATGCCATGTCTTTAGCTAAAATGTGTCATGTGGTGACTAGATACAAAAGGCAGCATGTCAACAGTCGGACCTCAAATACAGTCACGGCTGGTTCGCAGTTTAAGCTTGAAAGTATGCATTTCTCACAAAACAGATCTTTCATGTAGTTCCTGAGAGAGGAAAAATACTCCTTATTTGCCTATTTTCACATCATCTGAACATAAGTTAACTAATTATAAGTGCTAACAGCTGGGCGTATGCCTAACACAGTCCTCAGAACTGCAAGAAAACCTAAAGCATATGAATGTGGGAGAGGGCATATGGGGTGGGCCAGGAGCAGTTAGAGAAAGACAGAGGACAGAGATGATAAAAATACAATACAAACATCTATGAAATTCTCAAAGAACTAAAAATATTTTTAAATTATAAACTTAACTGTTTAGTTTACACTTAAAATGAACTTAAATTTCTCTGTAACGTGCATAGGTAGTACTTGTAGGAACGAACCAAACTACCATAGCCTGTAGGGAGACTATTAACACCTCACCGAGGCACACTCAAGTCAGACATCTTAGCCATGGGAAAAGGAGTCTACTGAGAACCCAGCATTTCAAATAGTCTTTTCAAAGATGCCAGAATTTTGTTTCTAAATCTGGCAAAGTGTAGCCACTTCTCTAGAACTCCCATAAAGACGTCCTGTGAGTTGACTTACATAATGCCTGGCCGTTTGCCTTGGAAGAACCAAAATTGGTTGTTATGATGCCATCTTTGGCTTTCCATCTTTCTATCTTTCTAGCATTAGACAAGGGCAGAAGGTTAGCCTTGAGACCTATTAGGATACGTCAGACAAGCGCTTGCATGGATCTTGCAGTGTCAATGAAGAAGGTGAACACACATTGCCACTGTTGGCACTAAGGTAGGATGGTAAGTAGGGATACTATCAGTACTGAGTCACAGATGTGAAAACCCGGCCCCCTTTCAGCTCTCTCTGTCTCTGCTTAGCTTGTGGAGGATGTTTAAATACGATGCTATCCTCCAACAGAACTCCAACGGCAGCTGTGGTAGGTTAATGATGGACACAGGTTCTCTGGTCTCCAAATCTGGAACCAAGTTGGTGATTTCTTAAAATACTAGAGTCGGGTTGAGATGGTAGGTGGACAGTAAGACGGTGGGTGGCCAGTGAGGGGACTCAGATGGCGCGTTTGCTACCAAGCCTGACTCGATCCCCGGAAACCCACATGGTAGAAGAACACCTCTCCTTCTCGGGACCTGAAAGTTCACTCTCAACTACCAGAAAAGGAAAATGTTAAGTCAGGGAACCCTGTGAGTAGTTGGTATTCACTGGGAGAAAACACCTTCGGAGAAGCTGAACACTGGTGCCTACATAAGAAGCCCAACAGTTAGAATTTAAGCACCCAGCCCAAATGCAAGCTAACTTGCTTTGTTTTTCCCCCACCGAGCTGGCCAATTTTTAACACTCGCCTCCCAACATAGTTCTATGACATATAAATAAATATTCCACGTATTTCCACCTTGCCACAGATAGTTCTGTAAATATTAAGT
This sequence comes from Acomys russatus, assembly GCF_903995435.1. Lineage (NCBI taxonomy): Eukaryota > Metazoa > Chordata > Mammalia > Rodentia > Muridae > Acomys > Acomys russatus. The sequence goes on along the minus strand of NC_067148.1, from coordinate 9,845,481 downwards.
ATTTTCTGTATCAAAAACTATGTTTTTTTTTTATAATTTCCTAACCAGTGTGTTCTTAAACTACAGACTGAGAAGATCTATGTCACTACGTACAAATGTCCATCCATGGGGGGGTGGAGGGGCGGAAACTAGGTATTCTTTATCACAGTTCCTATTTATTTATTTATGTTTTGTTTTGTCATGATGCTTAGGACTAAACCCAGAACCTTGGGTAGGCAAAGCAAATATGCTACACCAGCCCTTCACTGTTTCCATTTTAAAAACATGCATAATATCTGCATTCCCTCCATTTATTCTGTGGTGAGATCTAGACCAACCCCGATTATTCTAGAGACCCTGAGTTTATCATCTATAAAGGGGTCGCAGTTTCCGTTAGCCATCCTCAGAACAGCATGGACATGTTTCTACTCGTCATGGTTCCCAGAGTTGAAGGCATTTAACCCAGTGGCCCCCACCTCACCCTGGCTCACAGGCAGGCCTGCACAGTGTGTGGACAGCAAGGGCTGAAACCAATCCTAGACCTGTGAGGTCATCAAACTGCCCTAACCCAGTGTCCCTTAGTCCCATGGTCTGTAAAGCACTGACAACTATGGTAGTGTTCCTCATGGGTCTGTTATGGGTATTAAATGGGGCACAAAGCCTAAAATACTTAATATAATACATAACAGAGGAAGAAGAGACTGTGCAGATTTTAGCTGCTATGATTACAGTTATTATGATTGCTACAAGCCAGATGAATTACGACATAAAGGTGAATCCAATCAGAACCCCACCACTGTCAACACCAATGGAAGGGTCACCTGAAAAGATATTTGGGATGATATGACTGCCTTCAGCTCCCCAGCAACTAAATGCTCACCAGTCTGAGGCTTTTAACACAGTGGTTAAGAACACTGTCTGCTCCAATGAAGGCTCAAATTCTCTTTCAAGTATGCACATCTGGCAGCACACAACCATCTGTCTCCAGGGAGTCTGTCTTAGTCACTGTTCTGCTGCTGTGAAGAGACAGCATGAACAAGGCGACTTATAAAAGAAAGCAGGTAATCTACGGCTTGCTTACAGTGTTACAGGGTGAGTCCATGTCCGTCATGGTTGGAGCACAGCAGCAGGCAGGAGCAATGGGGCAGCAGGCAGGAGCACTGGGGCAGCAGGCAGGAGGACTGGGGCAGTAGCTGTTCTGCAAGCATGAAGCAGAGAGAACTAGGCTCGGCCTCCCTGGGCTTTTGAAACCTCAAGGCCCATCCCCAGGGACACACTTCCTCCAACAAGACCACACCTCCTAATCCTTCCTAAAAAAGTCCTCAACGGGGCACCAGATATTCAAATATGTGAGCCTGTGTGTACCATTGGCATTTAAACCACAAAACCTAACACCCTCTTCTAGCCTCTAGAGGCACCAGACACACAGATTGTGAACAAATATGTATACAATCAACCACTCATATACGAGATATATATATATATATATATATATATATATATATATATATATATATATATTTTTTTTTTTTTTTTTTTTTTTTTTTTTAAGAAGAAGGAAGAAGAACAGGAAGGGAAGGAGGAGGAAGAGGTGGTGGTGGGTGGTGGTAGTAGTAGTCTTTGGTCAAACTATACTTGTCTTTACATATGCTGAGAATTGCTAGGTGGGATGTTTTGTTGAGATAACTGAGCCCAAAGAAAGCAGAAGCACTCACTGAAAAGAAAGCAAGACTGTGTAACTACTGTTGAATTCTGAGATACCGAGCTAAAGTTTGTAAACATCCTAATAATAGAAACATTAGCATAGACTATAGAATTCAGCTGATGTTTTAGGAAAGATATATTCTTTTTCTGCTGCACATTAAACTCAAGAAAATTCTAGAATTCATAGCAGCCTTATTCATAATAGCCAGAACATGGAAACAGCCTAAGTGTCCCTCAGTAGAAGAGTGGATAAAGAAACTGTGGTACATATACACTATGGAATACTACTCAGCTATTAAAAACAAGGAATTCCCAAAATTTGTGGATAAATGGATTGAGCTAGAAATGATCATAATGAGTGAGTTAACCCAGAAGCAGAAAGACTCAAATGGTATATACTCACTTATATCTGCATACTAGCCCAAGGGGCATGTCCCACGAACGCCTTCACTTACCAGGAAACTGGGACAGAGGGGAGGGCATCCTATTGGGACTCTAAATGAGAGACGCATGGGAGAATAGCAAAATAAAAGGATACAGAGGGTCCTAGAAATCTACAAGTAGAACAATATGATAGGCAGGTTTGGGCCCAGGGGTCCCGCTCAAACTAAGGCACCAGCCAAGGACAATACAGGCGGTAAACTTTAAACCCCTTCCCAGATCTAGCCAATGGGCAGAACATTCTCCACAGTTGAGTGGAGAGTGTGATATGACTTTCTCACGTACTCTGGTGCCTCACATTTGACCATGTCCCCTGGAGGGGGAGACCTGGTGGCACTCAGAGGAAGGACAGCAGGTTACCAAGAAGAGACTTGATACCCTATGAGAATATACAGGGGGAGGTAATCCCCCTCAGGAACAGTCATAGGGGAGGGGAATAATGGGAAAATGGGGGCGTGGGGAGGGAGGAATGGGAGGATACAAGGGATGGGATAAACATTGAGATGTAACAAGAATAAATTAATAAAAAAATTTTTTAAAAAAGAAAATTCTAGAACAAGAGACAGAATCAGAAGGGAATAAACATGGAAACTAAGGGACTAGAAACGGGTCTTGGCATTCATGCATAGGAGTGCTTCTCCAAGAGAGAAGGAGACATTGTTTTATATATAAACTGTATTTGTGATCATGTTATCTGTTTAAAGTCCATTGCCATTAAGTAAAAGCTCATTTAGTCCTCAAATTTAAACATGTGTATTTTCTGCATGTCAATATTTATAACCAAGGCAGACATCTCTACCACAACTAAAAACTTTTGAATTTTGGAAAAGTCCACAATAAGGAAAAGTGACTGTTGTCTTTCCATTTCACAGTTTCCTTGTAGTTATAACACCCAACAGCTGATACGTATTTAACATACTCTGAATGTTTTACTATCATCCAATACATTCATTAGACCTAAAGACATAAGTTACTATCATCCAATACTAGATCTAAAGACATAGGTATATCTTTATTTTATCTCCCATATCCTCTCTTGTTGGGCTGGGAAATTAATTACTCATAAATCAAAATATGAATGGATTTTATTCTTTTCTTGCAAATGAAACTATGTGTCCACTTTAGGAAAACAGCTGCCACAAATTCATAGAAAATATGCTGATTGGTACACACATTGTTTACATACTTTTCTCGAAGGACAAGACCTCAGCAGTGCATCTCCTTTACACCCGTCATTATTGAACACAACGATAATTACTGTAAGCATGGAACTTAGATGCTTCCTTCATAGCGTATTGTGCACTTGTGTTATTTTGCAATGACTCCACTGATTTAATAGTTAACAAAAAACATAATAAAATGAGGTTGTTATTTGATTCATAATAAAGGGTGGGGGGGGAAGCAAGTCTCTCTTCAGATGCTAGAAAACTAGTAACAACTTACAATTCCAAGAATGAAACTGCAGTCTTCCTTAGGGCTTTGTTCTCTCTTATTTCACACCTCAAACCACATTACAGTGTCCAGTCTCCTTGTGCTTCCCAAATCAGTTACTTGGCATCGAAAGCACCAGAGAGAAAGATGATACAAGCCAGTCTTCCAGGGAACATTTCAAGACAGTATGTGAGACACATGTCCTAGGCATGGCACACCATGTAAGAATAGCTAGTCTATTTTGAACAGCATTGCACTGACTACGTTCTGTGAAAAAGTATCCATGAGGGACCACTGACAAATTTTGACTTAAGAGCACAAAACATTGGAAGACAAACAAGACACCAGTTGCCAGAGACTCTGTGCCAAGGGATGGCATCAGTTATTTGTGTAATCCTACAATGACCCTATGACAAATGTAGTATTATCTTTATTTTCACATAAGAAAACTAGAGCACAGAGAAGCCAAGAGACCTCCCTCCCCCTCCCCCCCAGGACATGGTGCAGCCAGGATCGCAATGCAAGCTGCCTGTCTAAAAAGGTGTCATTTCCTCGCCATGACGTAACACAATATAATTAACCTTACATCAGTGCTATATCCTACACAGGCTGTGAAGGGCCCCTTCTCTCCAAAGTCCCTCAGAAACAGCAATGCAGAAACTACATATGAACACAGACTTCCCAGCCCATGAATGCAGCGGGGGAAATGACCTTTGACTTTCCGCCTGCATGAACATTGCATCACTTCCTCTCTTGTCTCCTTAATCATTGCAGGACATATGTCCATGGCTGGCTTTCAGGAAAGTGGGTATGCAATCTTGCCTTGTGTCAGGAAAGCAGAGAAACAAATATTTCAGACGAGACTTGATATTATCATAAAGGATGTTGGCAAATGGGGTTTTCAAATACGGAAGGAGTGTTAGACATGGTAGGACGCTCAAGCTTCCAAGAACTCCTCCGTGTTTCAGCTATGGTGAAGAGTCATAAGCGTGTCTGTGAAAATTATATGCTGTCTAAAAAGCATGCTCTGGGCATCTGATTCTGGTCCCAACGGTGCTATTTTAAGACCATAAATTACTGATAACTGTGGATAACTGATTGCAACACAAAAGAATTCTGACCTGTCCAGTAAAGTCTAAATTAATTTGCCTCCCTCCCAGAGGCAGACATCAGTTTTGCTTTCGTGTGGGCATTCATCTCAATGTTCTTGATAATCAATGTGACTGGTCCCTAGATTCTTTACACTGACTTTGATACCAACCTTGTTCCTTAATTATGAGTTAAGGAAAGAATCTTCACTATAAATATTTTGTTCCCATGTAGGTCATGATTTTAAGGTTTTTGTTTTGTTTTGTTTTTACAAAGGCTTTTTTAACTGGACCATTATTGTCATAATAAACTTAAATTTTATGACAGTTTCAGGTGATTATAGAAAAGTTGTAAATATAGAAATTTTCCATCCACTTAACACTCAACTTTTCTTTTCTTTCCTTTTCTTTTCTGAGACAGGGGTTTCTCTGTGTAGCCTTGGCTGTCCTGGACTCACTTTGTAGACCAAGCTGGTCTTAAACTCACAGAGATCGCCCTGCCTCTGTCTCTCACAGTACTGGGATCATAGGTGTGTCCCACCACGCCCAGCTTCAACTTTTCTTTTTTTTTTTTTTTTTTTATTTTCTATTATGTTATTGATGTGCAGAGGCAGAGGAGACTAATAAATTAATTTTGTGACTGACTAAATTATATAATTATAAAAACATTAATACTGAAAATTGTTCTGTATGTTATTGGTTTAAAAAAAATAGCTGTAACATTCAAAAAGGGCCTTGTAAGTTCAGGAAACGCCCCTCTTCTCCCAACATTTATTTTCTATCTACCAATCAACATTCAAAACTATAACCTTAGTTATGATATATCAAAGTTAAAACTACCATAGCAGTCATAGGAAATTTGAGATTTTCTTATTGAAGTTTCGCATGTATGTTACACTTATTTACAATTAATGAACCATTATAGAACCCTTATAACTAAGCAAAAGCTCATGTTCTAGCCCTATTTCCTCAGGTTTAAACCAATGAAACAGAAAACCACGTTGTAGACAGTTAACTTTCTCCTCAGACTCCTCATAGCTGAGAATATCTCGTTCTCCTTATGTTCAGTGGCCTTGGTAATTCATAGGTGCATCAATAGAGAATTTTGTAGAACAGTCCTGGTGTGGCATCTGCCTGGTATTTCTCTGTGATCAGACTGTGACCGTGGGTCTTGAGGAAAACTGCATTTTCTCACATGCTTTCCACAGCACAGCAAGAGATACAAGATTAAACAGCCTTAATCAGTTGTCTACTTTTTATCAACTGTCCCTTCCTTTCCATGCTGCATTTTTACATCAAAATGATCTTAGTGGGCTGAGGAGACAGCTCAGTAGACCAAATGCTTATGATGCAATTATGAGGACCAATGTTCAGGTCCCTAGAACCAATGTAAACGTTGGGCAGGCATGGAGGCCGTCTGCAACCCCGGGATTTGTAACAGGGACAGGATCCCCAGGACAAGCTGCCTAACTAGACCGTCAGGAGCAGCTCTAGGTTCAGTGAGAGACCTACATTAGTAAATAAAGCGAGAGCAACCAAGAAAGACATTAAGTGGGCAACTTCAGGCTTCCACATGCACATGGAGTTCGTGAATACTGCACACACACACATACATACACACACACACACACACACACACACACACACGATGATCTTACACACACACACACACACACAATGGTCTTTTATGCCCAGGACCCTAATGCAACATTACTTTGTGCCCTAACAACTACAGTTTTGATGTCTGGAGTGCTTCCATTTGGTTTCAGAGTCTCTTAGATATAATGTATATCATTGCTGATTTGATGCTGTGTTTCCCATACTTTCTGGCATTAACAAATCCACAGGCCCACTTGTGTATTTCCTGATCAGTCTTGGAATCATCCCTTTCTCTAGGAAGCCCTTGATTTATTGGAGAATAATTAGAGACCAGGGTCCCTGACACTATTTGCTTTTTACTGTTGCCATCTCCTCCCCCGTTGTTTCTAGGCTCTCTCAGCTGACAGAGGAAGGAAATACATGGATATATATATATATATATATATATATATATATATATATAAACTCTTCTATAAACATGTACCAATAAAATATTACAAATGCATCCAACTCCAGCCATGTCAAGACAAGCACTGCAATATGACATACCCAAAATCTAAAAACCACAATGACCATTCAACCATTCTGACCACTGCCTGTGGATCATCCATGAACTTTCATTCCAACAAGAGACTCAGCTCTGAACACCCACCACTCATTTGCTGAACTGTCTGGCTCCAGTGTGCACACACAACAGGATCGAGATCGGCAGCCCACGCCCTTGCATGGAGCACACTGCTTACACTCGCTTCCTTCTTTGCCTTTATTCTTCTACTTTGCCGAGTTACTTAGCTCACCAGCCTCTCCTCTCACCCCCTTTCATAACAGTGTTTCATACGAGGTTAATACCACCATATTGCTTTATCATTTTCTGCGTTGACCCTAGGATCCCCTCTCTTCTAAAGAATTTTTCAATTTTCCTGCATTAAAGCTCACTCATAGTACTACAAAGGTATAATAATTTTAATAAGTGCTTGTCACCATGGTTTCACAATCACAACTTCAAACAGAAAACTTTCATCAACTTCAAAATGTCCTGTGCTTCACATACTCAGTCCTGCCCTCAGAGTCCCACAAAACTTTGATCGTGTGACTGTTGGTGCCGCTTAACCTTCTCCAGAATATAATTAGAATCATACACTACAAAACTTTCCACATGGATGTATGAACTGGAGATTCATCCATGTCTTCCGTGGTTTGATTATTCATTCTTTTCTGTCACTGGATAATATTTACTTATATGGATGTATCACAGACCATCCATCCATTGAAAGGTACCTGAGTTGATGCCAGGTTTTGGTTATTTTAAATGAAGCTTCCATAAACATTATTGGGTTTTTAGTAGCCACAAGCTTTCAGATCAATTTGTTAAGTACCTAAGAGTATAAGCTCTGAATTGTACGAAACTATTTATGGCACCTTTAGCTTCCAAGATTATTTTTAACTGGCAATCTGTCTTCCAAAATGACTGTGCCATCTTCTAATCTCACTATCAATGAGCAAGGGTTCCTGTGGCTTTGCATCCTATGAGGAGTTAGTGCTATTGGGCAGATTTTCACTTTGTGTTGTTGGATTTTTGCCATTCTGATAAAAGTATAGTGATCGTGTTGCTGTTTTAATTTGCAATTCTCTGATTTCAATAATGTTAATAAATTTCATATGCTTCTTTGTCTTATATATAGTATGTTACACAGAGAGAGAGAGAGAGACACACAGAGAGAGAGAGAGAGAGAGCGAGAGAGAGATATTAGAGAGAGAGAGGAGGGAAGAGAAAAAAGAGAGGAGAGATGTGGAGATTCTTCTTTAGTGGAGTATATATCCAGCTTTTTCTTTTTCATCCATTATTTTGTTGTAAAGGTGATAACTCTGTAGAATTACTTCTTTTCATGGTATAATATGTATTTATTATATATTTATTTATTTTATTTCCTCTTAACTCTTATTTTGAGTGAGTCTGTAAACTGCTGTTTTAACTACCCTTCTCTAAAGGCAGCACACTTAATAACTGCTTTGTCCTAGTCTCTGAGTTGTTGCCGTGGTGACAGTGGTATTGAACACAATCATGCTATCAATTACTGATGCTGACTGTATGTCATGGTGAGAGTGGTTTGAACACAGTCACGCCAACAATTGCTGAGCCCTGACTGTGTGTCATGGTGAGAGTGATATTGAACACAGTCACGCCAACAGTTGCTGAGCCCTGACTGTGTGTCATGGTGAGAGTGATATTGAACACAGTCACGCCAACAGTTGCTGAGCCCTGACTGTGTGTCATGGTGACAGTGATATTGAACACAGTCACGCCAACAGTTGCTGAGCCCTGACTGTGTGCTGCAGTGAACACCATGTGCTTCGTGGAATCTTTCATTTACTCATCACAACAAGCCTAGAAGTTAGGAACAGTCAATGACTGTTTTATAAACAACGATCCTGGAACTTAGGTAACAGTAAGACATTAGCCTGTGTTTATAATTAGCAACCAATTTCAGCATTATAGAAAACAGTGAAGAGTCCAAAGCCTATGATCTCACTCAGTATAGAATATCCATACGGCCTGGAAATCAGAAAGCTAAAAAGGCAGAAATAACTTCTATTCTTTCTCAGTTCTAAAAAACAAAAACAAAAACAAAAAAGAAAAAAAATTCATCTCAGCTACAAATTAGTCATTTTGGAAATGACCAGAGGGGAAGAAATCATCCTTACCTATAACCAGAAATGGAATAATACATGTCTCCCACAAATAACTCACAAGTAGTAAAAATAATTTTATCTTAGACAGAAACACACTGAGTAAGGTACAGAGGAGTAGGCTATGTTGGCCTCTAGGATGGACTGTTCAGATCAAGGGAGATCCAGCGATCTCTAAGTCACAACAGTGTTAGGCCATGTACATCCACAGTTCTGTATCTACCGTGCTATCGACTGTAGCATCCAGAGCTGGCACATTGTTTCCGGGCGATTTAGAGAGTCCTCCCATTGTTCTATGAAGGCAAAACTTATTCTAGTGGTGAAAGTGATGATCACTCTAGAATCACAACAAGTATGGTACATATGGAATGCCCCAATAGAAGAATGGCTGTCTCACAGTCTCCCTAAGGCCAAACCCTCCAGCACTCCAACTGGAGCCTTAAGATAGAAATCATCACCTCATAAGACACAAACTGAGCGACCAGTGCCTTGTGGGAATGAGTGATGCCACCTGCACATCACCATCAAGCTATGTGTCTCTACTGAGCCTGGACCAGCACACTCCAGAGGAAACAAAAGAGCATGTGCCGTGGAGAAAGACTGCACCGCCATGTGCTCAGCTCCTAGCTCCAGGTCCAAGGACCTACAGGTCCATCTGTCATCAGGAGTAGGTGTTTTGTTTTTCTTTTGTGTTATTGTTATTGTGGTTGGTTTTTTTTTGTTTGTTTGTTTGTTTGTTTTGTTTTGTTTTTTTCAGTCTTGTTCTTGAAGCTAATGTTTTGAGTTCGGGTAAAAATCTCTTCCAAAGCTCACTGCGCTGGCTAATTTTGTGTCACTCTGACAAAGGTTTCAGTCATTTTGGAAAGTGAAGCCTCACTTGAGAAAATACCCTCACCAGGTAGGCCAGTAGGAAAGCCTACGGTAGGTTTTCTGGATTGATGATTGATGTGAGAGGGTCCAGATCACTGAGAGCAGGGCTAGTCCTGGGACCTAAAAGAAAGGAGGCTGAGCAAGCCATAAGGAGCAAGCTGCTAAACAGCACTCCCCCATGGCCTCTGCATCAGTTCCTGTCTCCAGGTTCCTGCCTTGAGTTGTGTCCTGACTTCCTGCAATGAGAAACTACAGTCTGAGAATGAACCATTTTCTCCCTGAGATATTTTTGGTTCTTGGTATTTTATCACAGCTGTAGAAAGCCTAACCAAGACATGCATCTTCTGGCTCTTTCATGTTTGGCACAATTCTTCTGAATTCATTCTTCACTTTAATGTGCATCAGAAATAAGGCTTAAACTTGACCTTCTGTGCTATGAAGCTGCATACATGCAAATCCCACACTTTACTTTGCATTGTTGATTTGACCAATACTTTTTTCACTTGCGTGGTCCTTGAGACCAACTTAAAACAGGTTAAATGGTGTTTCGAAGCCTTCAAAGCCCCAAACAACACAGACAGGCAGGCTTTAGGCAAATTCCCTCTACAGTGCTAGCTTCCCTGAGCAACTCACTCTCCTCTGGAAGAGGCTTGCTCTCACCTCATTACAAACTCCCTAAGGCATGTGGCCAGAACAAGAGTCAGGGTTCTCTGGAACTCTAAACGGTATTTTGGTTTCTTGAGAAGAGTTCCACGTCCCATTTTAAACAAATGTTCCTTTATCCAACTCCTGATTCCAGGGATGTGAGTCATGTTCCAAATTAGCTTAGGAGGGAGTGAGCAGTCCAGTCACTCCTGTCCAGACCACTTCTCGGGGCCTGCCACTGCCACCTAATGAGGAGCACCCCTACAGGTGAACATCAGCTGCTTCATGTGGGCCAAAAACTGTGTTCTTTAATCTCTGTATCCCCTGTATGCCACTGAGACTCAACAAATGTTTATACTGAAGTAATTATTTTTATAGATCGTCCAGAGACTCTCATGAAGCTGTGAACCAGCTTCTGTTCCGTGTGATGTAGGGGTCATGTGATGCGGGTCATGTGGTGAGAGTCATGTGATGAGGGTCTTAACATAAACATATGACATGGGCCACACAGATATCTCAGTGGCTAACACGTATGATGACCTACGTTTGGATTCCCAGAACCCACATTAAAAAAATCTGGGTGTAGTGGTACATACCCATAACCCCAGAACTGGCAGAGATAGGCTGATCCTGGAGGCTCACTAACCATCCACTCACTATAGCCAAACAGCAAGCTCCATGTTCAGTAAGAGACCTTGACTCAAAAAAGAACGTGGAAAGCAACAGAGGGAGATACCTGAAGTCGACTTCTGACCTACACACACATACTTACAACACACTCAGAACTATGCCTAAGAGCACAAAAACACACACAAACACACGCATGTACCCAAAATAAAGAAAGATAAAAAACAAATAGGGTCTGCGTATTTTTGCTAATATATAAACAAGATACTTAGTTGGCACTTGCTTCTTGCTTTTGCTTTCTGCCTTATGCCACCATGTCTATGATTTACTCTTGACTGTCTCAACATTATGAAGCCACATTAAAGTGTTCCAGTTCCTCTCACTGGGCACTCACTCTCCCAATAGTGAACACACTTTAATCAGAAAGCCACTCAATCACCACCTACACCAAACACTCTGTATCTGTAGCCACAGTTTCGTCTAATGGCCTTTAGAAATAAATTAGTATTGTTAGTGAAAAATAGCATGGCAGCCCGTTAATTAGAATAGTGAGTGCTAAAAACGAACTGCCATTGGCCAAATTAGGTATATTTAAGACATATGAATTCTCTTTTTAAAAATTACAGAGTCACTTTTCACCCATAGATACAAAGAGTATAAGAGTTTTGCTACTTCGGACCATGGGGTCCGAAGTTGATTTCAAACCAATACTGTGTCTAGACCTGTACAATTCTAGTTAGTTAAATTTCACTCCTAAAATGTCACTGTCTAACCTGCTTCAAGCAACGGTTTCAGGCAATGTGTGAACATGATATTTCTCCCATTATCAGCCTAGACTTACTCAAGTCTACAAAGCAAGCTGTCTAGTATAAACATCTTTTTGAAAATCTGTTTATATAATGGAATTTGGTCAAGTCTTGCTGTTGATATAACCTAGTAGTGACCAAATCTTTTGCCTACCCCTATCTATAGAAAGAACCCATCTATCAGGAAGAACCCATTAGTTCTGTGTAACACATTGGTTTTACTCAGGCATTACACACACACACACACACACACACACACACACACACACACACACACACACCACATGCGCATGTTTGCATTGCTGTTATTTGCCCTTTATGCTAAGAAAGCTTAACAATGAAGTAGTCTTTTCCACAGCTGAATACCATTGATGCAGAATAAAATTAGCAGCCTCATTAGCACATGGGACTAAAACTTGGCAAACTGCTTACAGTCGTACCCAGGATGATTAACATATACATGGAAATCTTCCAAGTGTTTCCACATGGACCTTTTTGCCTAGTAACAAAAAGCTACGAGTCACAAATAGCCTTCTTTTTAGAAGGGGGTGAGATGTGTGTCTCTGCGTTTTGTACGTGTTTCAGTGTGGACAGGTGAGCAACAGTGTGTGTGTGTGGAGGTCAGAGCGTCCGGTGGCAGCTCCCATCTTCCGCCTGGTCTGAGACCCTGTCTCTCTGATGTTTTACAGCTGTGTACATCATGGTCTGGCTGTGAACTGCCAATCATTCTCATGACTCTGCCCGCTCCCATTTCCCAACAGGAACATATTGGGATGTTCTGGGGTTCTGAACTCATGTCATCAGTCTCGTATAGCAAGCACTTTACCCACTGGGCCATACTCACAGCCTGGCACAAACATCTTTTTGTTTCTGTTTTATTTTGTTTTGTTTTGAAATGACATCTTGCTATGTTTTCCAGGCTACTCATGAACTTCTGGGTTCAAAGCCACCATCACACCTCAATTTCCTACAGTTAGGACTACAGATACACAGCTATGCCTGTCTTTGGACGTATTTTTTATGAGGCCTAAGGGCCCTGGCCTTGGGATTTAAGCCAAAAAGAACCAAGATGTGTTTAGTGATCCTGCATCCTCCTTTTTCGTCCTGTGTGAACAGGAATGCATTTCCTGGAATGATTCTCTGTGTTTTTACAGGAATTTAAGGGCAGCCTGTGTTGGAACATAAGACAAAGGTACAGGTTATCTCACAGGTCATTGGGCATATGCCTAATTTTTCTGAAAACTCATCATCTGTCACTCCAGCAAACATTAGATTCTAAAAATATCCAGGCCCCGAGCCTAACATACTAAGCATTCCACACACTGAGCAGGGTACCAAATAACTAAGAGTAGAAAGGGGATCATTCAGAGTTAGGAACCCCCATATCCTATCTATGCAGTCATTGTGGTACCAGGAAGCAGGCAAAGAGAATATATCACATAATGCTAATTTATATTAAGCCTTTACATTTTCTGAAGAAATTTTGACTTTGGATAGGAATATCCTCTCAAATATTTCCCTTTTCTAAACTGCTAAGCTAGGATTAAAAGACAATTAAATCACATTAGGGATGTAGCTCAGCTGACCGAGTGTCTGCCCACCAACCATGAACTCCAATCTCCAGTGCCAATAAACCAGACAAGGTGGTACCCGCCTCTGATGCTAGCATTCAAGAGGGGAGGGCAGACTTGGTGGTGCACACCTGTGACCCTAACATTCAGGAGTGGAGGGAAGAGAATCAGAAATTAAAGCTAGACTGAAATATGTAAGACTCTGTCTCAAACAAACAAACAAAAAGATTAGATCCCCATCATAGGATCAGAGGTGTTGGGAAGATAGCTAAGAGCACTTGCTACAAATGCATGAGGACCTCAGTTCAAATGCTTTCACCTACATAAAAGCCAGGCATAGTCATACATGTGCCTGTGAGCCCAGCACTGCGGGAAGATGGAAAACAAAGGCAGCAGTATCTCTGGGGACTGCTGCCTGCCAATGTAGCTCCAGGTGCAGTGGGAAACCTTGCCTCAAGAGAACAAGGCAGGGAGTGGCAGAGTGGAGCACCTGGTGTTCACTGGCCTCCATGTGTGTGGGCACATGCGTATCTGCTCTAGCAAACACACATAGACACTCAACAGCATAACTGTGTGGTTGATTCTGAACTATGCAAGCTTAAGTTGCTTTAAGTGGATGTCCTGCCCATTATCTTCGGTCAGTGCAAAAGTTTTTACTTCTGGATAACATTTGCTCACCGGCTTCTTTCTTATCATTTTGCATACCAGACATAGACATAGAGTTATTAGATTTTCAAGACTGATTGCAATATGCATATTACACTAAACATAAAGCCATTCATTTCTCCAGTAACGTATTGCAGGGTAGTGGAGTTGTTCAGAACCAGTTAAAAAATAATTCTGCGGGGTCAAACAGATGGCTCGTCAGCTAAGAGCACTTGCTGGTCTTACAAAGGACCCAGCTTCAGCCCCCACTACCAACATACCAGCTCACAAGCATCCGTAACAGCAGTCCTGGGATATCTGATGCTCTCTTTGTCCTCCTCAGGTACCAGGCACGAATGTGAATCACAAATATCCATGCAGGCAAATACTCATGTGCATAATAATAAATAATTCTCTTAAAAATAATCCTGGATTACCCTAGAATTCCAGTTTAAGGGAATTAGAGGGGGGAAACTCTTTTTTTTCTAGCTCTCTGGAAATAAACTTGGTTAAACACACAGAGCTCTGGGAGCCCAGAGGGTTCCAAGCATCTGTCTAGTAAGACCCAGTGAGAAAAGAAAAAAATCAGAGACTACAAACAACAAAAATAACATTGAATGGGTAATCAAAGAACAGCTCTGTAAGGAAGTGGTGGGATGGAGAAGGAGCTGGGAAAGCCGTTGGAGAAGGAGAGCTGGCATTTCTTGAGTCTCTGTTGACTGCTCCCCTAGAAGGCTGAGGTGGCCCACTTCAGACTTGAAACAGTCTTTGGAAGGGTACAGAGGACAAAGGTAGGGACTCCTAGGAAGAAAAGCCTGGGCATCTCAAGTTGGCAGTGTGACCCAGGATAGGACCCAGGTGTGAATGGCTTAAAGCCCATGATGTTGTGCTCAGAAGCGCTTGCTTTCCTGAAGAGAGCTGCTAACCCCTTTGTGTATATCACACCACCTAATCCATTTAATCCTCATCCAAAACCCTGGGCAATAAACATTGCTGTTTTACAGGTGACAAAAACAAAACCAAAGAAACAAATTAGCTGGAACAAAATGACACATCCCAAAGTATATCCAAGATTCAAGCACAGGGCTGTCTCGTTCTGACTGGAAAATGAGCTAACGGGAAAGGCAGTAGTGGGAAGAAAGGGTATGTGAGGAGCCACCTACCTGTGGATGCTGATGGCTAATGGCGACACTAAGTATAGTACTAAGTGTACTAAGTATAGTACTAAGTGTAAAGCCAGACTGACCTCAACTTCACTTCTTTTCCCAAAGAACAATTACTACATCACAGGACCCTTAACAAAGGGCAGACAGTTTCCCTTACCAGCACAACTTTTCCCAAGAGAACTCCACTCTCCAAAATGCCAGGCCGCCATCCAAAATTCCAAGTATCCTCCCAGAGAGGGCACTCTGAGGTAAACAGATCCCATTCTCGGAGTAACTGAGGAGCCTCTGACTATGACTCAGGAAATTAGACACTGCCTTGATTCATCTTTGCAGAGGCTGTTCTGGGGCTTGCGGGGGTGGGGGGGATGTGGGGGGGGGGGGTGGGGTGCATGGGCAGGAAGTGGGCTGGAAGAAATGAATTAACTGCCACCCACAGGTGGACAAGTGAGTGCTATTGAGGGACTGATGGAGGACACCTGGAAGGTGCTCAGGATGCACATAGCAAGCTTTAGTTCTCCCAACACAAAATTTCAGTGCCCACTGCCGCCGTTTCTTGAAGGGAAAAACAAAATTCAGGAATGAACTTTGGATAATATCCCCTGAAACCAGAGTGGGCAACAAAGGTTTATGCAGCTATACATGGAAACACTCCTCCGCTCTGCCAAGTACCTAAAGCAAGACTCTTCAGTTCTCTGACGTACGAATCATGGTCTAACAGCACGCTCTGAGTGTAAAACAGTTTCTGAGAGGAAAAAAGAGAGAGACCAGTTATGGAAAGGCGTGCATACCTTCTGGGATAAAAGCAATGGGAAACTATAAGCCATTTCCATTTTCTTGAAAAATTGACAAGGGGTGGGGCGTGGCCCCTTGGTACCAAGAGCACCTGCCCAGCAGGAACAAGACCGCCCCGTTTGATGTCCAGCATCTCAAGATAACATGATCTTCTACAAGAGAATTAACGGAAGTCTCCTGTTGGATGGGGGTTTGTTGGGTTCTTTTTTTGTGTGAAAAACAAAACAATTCTTAAATCTTCATTTTCCAAAACAAAATGATCATATTTGTCCACATTGAGATAATTTTCCTAAAACATTTACAAGGACATCTTATTCAATAAAAGGGAGCGCACTTTTACACAAACTTTCTGTTTTACAATCCAGTACTTTTAAGTGGGATAGGAATAGAAGAGCATTTCATAGAAGCTGGTTTTTCCACGTGCCAACACATAGTAAGCTTTCTTGCCCCCAACATCAGGTATCTAGGGTCACTAAATAAAGACATGGCCGAGAAACATTTACCCACCTAATTAATCCAGCTTGGGAGCTTAAATTAGCATTTACATCCAGCTGACCTGTAAGAAGATCTGCCAGGAAGTACAGCCATTGCAAGTGTATTAAATGAAAACCTAGGCTTGGACTCTAAGGAAGACGACACGTGGGAGTCAGTGGGAGTCACGTGGGAGAAACAGTGGACCTAAGAACAGTTCCCAATGCAGAGAAAGGATCAGACAGAGGCGCGTATGACAGATTTCATCTGTAAGGAACTAAACTACCCTAGCATGCAAAGCTAGGGTACTTACCTGCCACCTCTGGGGGGTCAGCCAAGGGCACTAGCAATAACCTATACTCTTTTGGAAGTGTCTTGTTGACCTGGCCAACATCACACAAGAGGGCTTCTTGAGCCTCCTGCTGGGGTTTTTGTTAGATAGTCCATGACTCCTGGTGGGGACTGTGAGGTGTCATCAGCCCAGAGGGACATTTCTCATCTAAACCATGTATGACTTACATGTATTATAGGCGTTTTTAGGTAGATAGTATGATTCTGTCTTACTTAGAGTTACTATTGCTATGAAAAAGCACCATGATCAGGAGCAATTTGGGGAGGAAAGGGTTTATTTGACTTGTCTCCCTGTCAGGTCACTGTTTATCACTGAAGGAAGTCAGAACTCAAAACAGGGCAGGAACCGGAGGCAGGAGCTGATGCGGAGGCCATGGAGGGATGCTGCTTACTGGCTTAGTCATCATGGCTTGCTCAGCCTGCTTTATTATAGAACCAAGGACCCCAACCCAAGGGTGGCACCACCCACACCAGGCCGGGCCCTCTCACATCAATCACTAATTAAGAAAATGCCTTACAGGCCTACCCACAGCCGCAGCTTAATGGGACGTTTTCTATTAAAGGTTCCCTCTTCTCAGATGACTTAGGCTTGTGACAAGCTGACATAAAAGTATCCACCACAGATTCCTTATGACTCTTTCAGATACCCTTACTGTTATTTTTCCCTCCTCCCTCCTATATTAAGCTCCTCCTTCCTTCCCTAACTAAAGCTTCTCCCTCCATTTTTTCCATTTCCCCTTCCAATCACTTCTGACCTTCTCTTCCCTTCATTTGCCCCTCCCCTCTCTCCTACCCCATTTTTTATTCTCCTGGTTTCTGCAGTTACTCCAAGTTATATGGAGCCAGGAGCCTCAGGTGAGAGAACATGGACACTTGTCTTTCTGGACCTGGGTCACATCACCTACCAAGATCTTTTCCACCTACTACCTATAAAGTTCACATTTTCATTTTTGTCTTTACAATTCATTTTTTCTTCACAATTTGATTTTTCTTTAGTATTCTATAGTGTATATGCACCACATCTTCACACTCTATTTGTCGGGTGGGGGGGGGGGGGTGGGATGCAATTACATTATAATATCAACAGACACAACATGTGCATAAGTAAAAGTTAATCTTAAAAATAAAAGCTTTTCCCCGATTAATGTAACTAGTAAAATTGTGGTACTGGCATATGTCAAAATGAAATTACTGTCAGAACAACAGACCTTTCATTCCAGGAAGTTGCTCTGCTTCGCAACAATTTTCCCAAGAAGGAGGTTGGTCTAGAAACCAAATGAACTATTCTTGCCCTTCCCACTCTCTGTGATGGCATAAGATGCTCAGGACTAGGCCTTGATGTAAATTAAAGCCCAGTGCACGGGCACTCTGCTAGGACTCCCGAAAACTCCCCAAAGGAGATCTGCAGCTATCTCTAAGCAAAATCTAACCATCTTTCTCTGGTTTTCTAATTCGAGAGAAATGAAACAAACCACCCTGTTGGCACAATGTTCTTGTGGACTGTGTGCAGTTTATCCTTCTTCATTCAAATGCTGGTTTCTCCACCCCACTCTCTGGTTCAATCCAGACATTGTACCGTGATGTTTCTCCTAAGTATCTCCAGTTTCAAAGTTTGTCTAAACATGTCACCATTTGTTCTCTGTGCTGTCAATAAAAGCTAATGCTGAGCAATAACAGAGAACAGGGTGGGACATCCTGATCATGGAGTGAGGGGAGGAGAAGGAGAAGGAAAGAGAGGATGGAGCCATGCTCGAGGAAAGACTGGAAAACAATAAAAGAAACGAATCAGGTCTAGGAGATGATTTAAAAGCAAGTACAATGTGAGAAATCTAAATGGGAAAAAACAACTATACTAACATGGAGGTTAAGGATGGAGTAATTATTGCACAGCATTGTGATATAGGTTAATTAAATAGATCCTGGTCTCTAGTGTGGTTGTTTGGGTGTACAGCTGGTTAAGAAGTAACCGCTGATATTACTAAAATAATAATTCAATATTAAAGATTAATAGTCCATTAACACCACCCAAGGACATTCTCTAGAAAGAGAACCCAACTATATGATGAAGCCGTCAAGGAAAACACCAGAGTGAAAAGCCCCAAATTCAGACATAAAACGCCGTAGAGCTAGATAAAGGAACGGAACTGCCAAGGCCACAGCAGAGCTGTGGGGGACAGCTGTGCTCTGCTTCCGAGTCGCTGCCTCCTCTAGCCTAGTGGGCATTCTCTCCTGGCTGTTTAACCATTAAAGCAATGTTTAAAGACTGTGCTGGAGTGTGTGACCATATGCGGACAGATGTACTCTGTCGTGTAGGTGCACACGGAGGCCAGAGGAATGCACCAGCTGTCTTCCTCTCTCACTCTCCACCTTATCTTGGAGACAATGTCTCTCACTGACCCTGACACTCGGTAGACTATTTGGAGCTCGAGAGCTCCCGCGATGCCAGAATCATAAACAACTCAACCCATCTCCAGCTTTTGTGTAGGCACCGGAGTTTGAATTCAGGTCCTCTTCCTTTCACAGCAAGCACTCTTAGCCTTTGAACCAGCTCTCAGCCCCAAGATTCTTAAATGGGATATGAAAGATGACCTCAGCATTTGTGCTCTAACTAAACCTACCTACCGCTGTGCAGCCTGTAGTCACAGACTCTCCTCTGAGATCAGCTAATTGGTATTGCACCTTCATGTTGCTTGGTTGGTTGGTTCCTTGGTTGGTTGGGGTTGTTTGTTTGTTTGTTTTGTTTGTTTGTTTGTCTGTCTGTTTTGGAGACACAGTCTAATTGTGTCACCCAGGCTGGCTTCACAATCACTCTGGAGCCAAGAGTGGTTGTCCTCCAATTTGCAGCCTCAGCCTCCCAAGGACTGGAATCACAGACATGCACCACCATATCCACCACTGCTCACTGCTTTTCTAACTAAAGCTCCTGCTGGTTCGTTTTTACTTGTTTCAAGATTTATTTATGTTTATTTTATGTATGTGAGTGTTTTGCATCCATGTATGCAAGTATACTACATGCATGCTTAGTAACCACAGAGGTCAGAAGAGGGCAACAGATCTCCTGAAACTGGAGTTATAAATGGTTGTAAGCCTCCGTATGGGTGCTAGGAACAGAACCCCAGTCTTCTGCAAAAGTAGCAGGCACTCTTAACAGCTAAGCCATTTCTCTAGTCCCCTAACTAAGGCTTTCTGGAATATAAGTAAGCCCATTGGGCTGTGATTGTCCAAAGATGGTTTGTTTTATGGCTCCAGTGATATCTGGTGTTAAAATTATAACCAAGATCAAGTGGCCCATTAAGTCCTGAGATGTCACTAATCCAGTGCTTTGAGAAAAGCCACCAAACTAGTGTTACGAACTATTATAGTTTCTTCTCACAGCAACTAATATTAAAAGGGAAACTGGTAGTACTGAAATATGCTAGCATCAGGTGATTCCTTTCGGGTGCTTTCCACAAATATTTTATTTAGGTTACCTGTCACACAGCCTGTAAAATCTCATGAACCATACCAACACGTTGTTGACATGTATCTTGTACAAAGTGTAGCCTCTGTAATAACACAAAACAGAACCAACCATCTCCTAGACTGGGAGTTAAGGTTTGTCTCTGAAATTAAGTCTCATAACTGAAATCCTGGCTGAGAAACCTCAGGAGCCTGCAACATCCCCTTTCTAGAGATCAACTCATGTAGAATTAGAAATGCTCATTTGCCCCCAAAACTCCCATGTTCATGGAGCCAGGGGTTATATCTCAAGGAGAACATCAGTCTCCTAGCAATCAGGTGAGTGCAAATGCAAGTCCTCAGCATTTGCTGCTTTTTAAGTGACAACAGCCAACAGCCGGAAGTCCGTCCTGATTGGCCTTCCAGTAAGCTCGCTTTCTTGTCTGTGCAAACAGTCCTTCTGCCTATAAAACTACTGGGGAACTTCTGGCAGGGATAAAGAGTAGGATATATCTTCTACCCAAATTTGTTTCTCAGTAACAGAAATCTGTTCTCTTGTATGCGCTCATCATGTGATCTCATCAATTATTCAACACGGCACTCACATTTAAGACTGACACCTGCCAACTTCCAACCTGGTGGTGTAACCTCCTCGCAGTATAGCCTCCAGCCATTACTGAAGGTACCACCCCCATCCTTCAGTGATACACTGGCTTAAAATACCTGAAGCTCTTCCTCTTCCTCTCTCTGCCTCTCTGTCTCTGTGTGACTCTCTCTGCGGTGCCCCTCCCACTTCCCTGCTCTCCCACACTCATATAATAAATTTCTCCATATCATTAAAAAAAGAGAAGGAAAAAAAAAAGAATACATGAAGCTTTTTAAAGTGTCTAACGTCCAGCATTTGAAACCTGCAAAATTAATCAAATGCAAGACAGTGATTGAATCTACCAGTCTACAACTCCACAAAACTGACAGACCCAGAATTCCCTTCGCTTTCCTTTTACCAGGCTATCTGGGTACCAATCCCACAAAAACAGTGGGATGGCGAATAACATGGAGAATGTGAGTCCTGTGCCCAGTATCTCTTGAAACACAGCCTCGTTTGATACCCATTGCTTCTCCTGTGGATTTGTTGGGCAGCTGTTTCTTTTTTCAGTTGAAAGCAATAAACCTCCTTTTCCTTCTAAAGGAGATGTTTAAAGGAGTTGATTTGATTTCTTTATAGCCTGTGTTATCATGTGCATAGACCAAAGTTTCCTACTTAACTTAGAGGGTTATTTTTGGTATATAGGTCTTCAGGGAATTGTGACTCTTGCTGAGGAAGAACACGCGAAGTAAAAATTAGAAGACCTGGGTTCTTCTTGTAGCAAACTATCACCTTACAGAAACATCGTCTTTTAAGACACATCTCTAAAGTAAAGTTCTTGGGATCTGCGCCTCCTTCCCAGGAGATGGACTTACCCTAAAGAGCCAGAGCTATGGCAGGAGCTCCTCTGCCTCTTCACCTCACGTTGCTTTGAATCTTCACCCCCAGGCTTGTGCCTTTCCAAGTCAGACTTGCCTTCTTTTCTGAGGTGAGTGTTGTGCCTGCAATGTTGCTGCTGGCTGAACGTGCCCTCCGTGCCTCTGCCTCATACTGGTTGGATTTCATTCTGAGGCTTTCCCGGCAGCCCTGCAGCTTTATGCTGTTTATTTGAGTTCTACTCTATGTCACAGAGATTATAGACTTACGTCTTATGCTAGGTAATAAACTCCTTTCTTTCTCAAATTTGTATGTTTTCTTACACATACCAAGGACTCAAACTAACAACAGAAAAATAGAGTCAAAGTCTCTCAGACTAGTCTAGATTGTTATTGGTAAAAAGCTAAGGTGCAAAAAAAAAAAAAAAAAAAAAAAAGCTAAGGCACATCGTGTGCAGTGCCTACCATAAAAATGGCACACTTGAGAGACATGCAACTTCATGACTGCTGTTAGCTGACCACAGATTCAAAACTACCACTTTGCAATGTACATTTTCTACTTCTCTAGTTTAGAAATTTGCTCCCAAATTTCCATGTTGGATAAGAAATATTGGTAAGGTGAAGTTAAAATGTTTACAATGTCTGGAGAGAGAAAAAAAACAGATATAGAAATTCTGAGAGAAGTCACAAGATCTCTGATTTAAATTTCTCTTATGAATTTAGCAAATACTTTGCCAAAAAAAAGTGAATTGTTTATCAGAAACAAGAAGTTTACTTCTGAAAAGAACACGTTATATGTGACGACTCTTTCACTTTGTAAAGAATAAGAATTAATATGACACAAGTTAAAAACTCAGGGATAAGAGTGCAGGAGAGCAAAAGGCTGTGAGGAAACCAAAATGAAGCCAGACATGTAGTTGGCATTGCCCAGTTTCTTCCAGAACATGCGCCAGGAGTAAGTTAGACAGTGATCCCAAGTCTGGGAGATTCTCCTTCACACACTGCTATAAGACACCGTGCCCTTTTCCCTCAATATTCACCAGATGATTACACTAAAGAACAGTATATTCAAATAGATAACAATAAATGGTCTGCCATGTTTCTCTTTTCCTTTTTATCTTCACTTTCCAACTGAGATTTATTTTATTTCCTCCAGTTCATCTGACTAAACGTTAATTGTCTTTTGTTTACTTCCTCTGATTTGTTACCTCATTTCACCTACACTTCATATTTAATCTATTCTTCTTGGTACAGTCTGGAACATTCTTCTGTTAAAGTTGATTGGCTGATTGATTTGTTTAGTTACTATTTATTGATCTGTAACTATTTGCCATTTGCCATCCTAATTGATTAGGCCAAAACACACAAATACAGAGTCTTGATCACAAGGAACTTGCACTTTACAGAGGAACCGAGCAGTAACCATAGCCACATCAGACAGGATAACACACTCCTACAAATCCAGCACTCCAGATGTTGAGAAAGGGGGATCTTGAGTTTGAAGACTACCTGGGCCACACAGTAAGATCTCATCTCAAAACAAAACAAAAGAAGCCAGGCGTGGTGGCACCCGCCTTTAATCCCAGCACTTGGGAGGCAGAGGCAGACGGATCGCTGTGAGTTCAAGGCCAGCCTGGTCTACAAAGTGAGTCCAGGATAGCCAAGGCTACACAGAGAGACCCTGTCTCAAAAAACCATAAAAAAAAAAAGAATTATGGAGCAAGATATGGAACTCAAAACCACGAGGGAGTGTGGTAATACTATTTGGGTATTTCGGATAAGAGGTGAAGGGTAAGGGGGAAATCTCTCAAAAATCTAGAACATTCCTCCTAGAAGAATTTATGCATCTGTTCCTGAAGCACAAGACTAACTGGCTAGGGTATTGCAATGAATACTTGGGAAACTCTATAGCCCATCAAATCACACCAGCAAAAGATTTCATTTAATTACGGCCCATAATCTAGTTTTAATTACTCCCCCAACAGAAATTACCACAGGAAACACAAAATAATCTAAACTATGCTGTTTCCTTGACAGCCTCCTTGAATTAATTACTGCTGAGAACCTGCAGGGATTCAAAGGAGTCCAGATGGACAGAATGTCCTCCTGGCCCTGAAGCAGCCCAGAACATGAACGTGGCCTTTTGTTGTAACAACTGAGTTCCTCGAAAGCCTTGTCCCCATTCCTAACCGCAGTCTCTAGGTAAATGAAAGAACATCCTAAGTGCATCTACAAAACCATATGCACATCTCAGAATTTGCCACACTTTGCTCTAATGCCACTAATGCCTAGTACAAGCCTCTTCTTCCACTGAACGTAACGTTTATAGGGGGAAACCCAGTCTTATTTAAAACTATTTTAGTATTTAGAAAGTAGTACCTAAGTTTTAATCCCAGCACATGGGAGGTAGAGACAGGGGAATCTCTATGAGTCCCATGCCAGCCAGGGCTACACAGTGAGGCCATAATAATAGTGAGAAGGAGGAGGAAGAGGAGGAGGAGGAGGAGGAAGAAGAAGAAGAAAGAGGAGGAGGAGAAGTTGTTATTTTAATCAAAGATGGGATGCATTGGTGTGGTGATTTTAAAAAACAAAAACAAAAGCAAAAAAAAAAAAAAAAAAACAGCTGACTCAGTTCCGTGAGTCCTTATAGGAGGGTAGGCACGATGCTGACTGCTTTAAAGAGCCATGCACAATATTTAAACCTGTATGGAGCAAGTATCATTATTATTTTGATGCTACAGAAGGATAAAATAATAATGGGAGGGGTAACTATGACCAGTTTCGTATAAATAGCTCACGTTTGAACTTGGTGTCCATGTCAAGAAACAAGGAAATACTTAAATCTCATGGTTGATAGATTGTGAGTGCTACAGAAGATGCGCTTTCAGGAATAGGCGATGTAGAAGCTGAGCACCAAATTAGAATCAACAGGCATTTCACAAATAAGAGAGGGCAAAAATCTGAGTGTTCTCTCGGAAGCAATGCCAAGTCGGGACTTGCTGTACACTTTATAAATGGACCAGAGAAGACTGAGTAATCTGATGTTTCAAATCCTGCAAACGACACATTAAGCATCTCTGGGGTGTGAAATGCCAACCTGATAAAAATAAAACGCAGTACACTTAGGGATTGGCAGGCTGTAAGTTCCCAGAGCCCCAGAACGGGATCTGGCAACTGTGTGAGGCATGCAGGTGTCTGTCTAGTCTATGCCAGGGCTGGTGGCTTCCTTGGTTGTCTGTGTCCCACTGTCCTCAGAGTAGTTGGGGCCTTTGGACCCGGTAACCTATCCCCCTGCAAAGCTCAGGAAGATTGGCATAACCTAGGAGCTCACGGAGCCAGCCAAGCCCTGAGACGCAACCTAACTACAGGTGTGGTTTGACATGGTCAGCAAACCCATCTGCTGTGTTCCAGCAAGAGCCAGCAGAGTCCAGTCTTCCGAGGCACAGATGCCAGAACGTCACAAGTGACCTGTCCCTCCTCAAGGAGAACAAAAGCTTCCTACTGAAATGCCTGGCTGTTCCACACAGAGATGCTGGGCCTGTTGTTACTATAACACGGGTCCCAGTCTGAAAAGTACAGGTGTTTTTAAGAGCCTCCTAAATGAATGCGTGACCACGCCCACTCTCAGTGGGGCTTAAGGTAAACTAGAGCCACTTTGGAAATGACATCAATTAGTGTGGGCTCCTGTGGTGTGCTTCTGAAGGCAGCACTAGACGTGTGGTACTACAACCCACTGTAACACGTGTCTGACGTGTGTGAAAGTTACACAGAATTTTCATAGCCTCCATGCCTCAGAATAACAAATTTGCTTCTAGATACTTGTAATTGTTTAATTACACCCACTGGCATCCAGAAACAAGTAATCACTCTGTTGCAGCATTGACAGCACGGAAAAAAAAATTCACTGACAAATATCTGAGTGCATCTAAGGTAAAACTAATAATATTTTTGTTGGGTTTTATCTTAATTGAACCAATACCCCAAAATATAAATTAGTTGCTCTTATTATCTACATATTCTATTATATATTACAGAAACCGGGGTTTTGAAAATTACATAAGACAGTGGGGCCGATAGCTGGAGAAGCAGATATTCAGGCCCTGGTAGTTTGACCCGGAGGCCATATCCCAAACCTAAACAATTTCGATGTCTTCATTCTTTCCTATAAAGGTTCATTAGAATGTACATCTTACAAATTAACCTACGAATCTCTCTGGGTCCAATCTTCTAACGCAGCACAAGGGAGTGTTGCTGCATGGTACAAAGGCGACAAGAACAAAAACCGGGGGGGGGGGGCAGGATCACAAGGCAGTTCTTCCAGGACCCCCCAAACATGTTCAGCTCCGTGTTCCAGCTCCATCAACACCGCTACATGTAATTTAGAGTGTAATGCAAACAGCAAGTCCGCCCTAAGCCCAAATCCAGGTGCAGGCGGCCTGTGCTGCCTTTACTCCCCTGCTAGTCTGCAATGCAGGAGGCAGTGGCAGGACAGCAGAGGGCAGCTGAAAAGCCACAGAGGTCATGTGCCTAGAGATGATATTTCCACGTAAAACAAAGATCAACTGCTCCACGAACACAGAAAAAATTTCCATCTGGGGGAAAAAAGTCACCAAGGAAAAGAAAACAAACATCAAGCTGCTGTGTGAAATCCGCAAGGGCCTGCCGTTTATTATTCCTGATGCTAAGTGCCACTCACATTTTACACATCTGTTACTTAAAACTGTTGATCTTTGGGTCCTTCCCTTTCAGAGCCGCATACTAAAATATTTATGGGTGAAATGAAATGATTTGGCTCGAAACCATACAGTTTGGAAGGCAGACAGTGAGAGGAGGGAGAAACAAGCAAAGAAGCCATGACTCATGAATTATTAATCTGAGGGATAGAGACACATGGTCCCCTTTGCTTTTTATTTGCACAACTCTACTGATTTATGTATTTGTCTGACATATTTCATAATGAAGTGTTTTGGTTTGTTTTGGTTTTTTTTTTAAAGAAAGAACCTCCTTGGGGCTGGTGATAATGCTCCCTGGTCAAGCTGCATGCTGCACAAGCCTCGCAACCTGCATTCGAACCGGGAACCTACATAAAGGAAGAAGGGAAAAATCGACTCCCCAAGAGAGTCCTCTGATCTACACACACATACACACACACACACACACACGCATATGCACACGCACGCACACACACATGCACACATGCACACACACATGTGTGCACATGCATACATACACACATGTGCACACACACACAAAAATCAATAAATACAAATTTTTAAATTTTTTTAATTTAACACTATTTAGGAAATTTTACTGTATATACTTCACTTGAATTAATTTGAAATTTTAGAAATATTTTATTATTTATTTTTTGTTGATTTTTTATTGATTTATTCATATTACATCTCAATGGTTGTCCCATCCCTTATATCCTCCCATTCCTCCGTCCCTCCCACTTCCCCCCTACTCCCCTCTGCTATGACTGTGACTGAGGGAGACCTCCTCACCCTGTATATGCTCATAGGGTATCAAGTCTCTTCTTGGTAGCCTGCGGTCCTTCTTCTGAGTGCCGCCAGGTCTCTCCATCCAGGGGACGTGGTCAAATATGGAGCACCAGAGTTCGTGTGAAAGTCACCAGCCAAGGCCAATATGTGCAGTAAATTTCAAACCCCTACCCAGATCTAGCCAATGGACAGAACATTCTCCACAGTTGAGTGGAGAGTGGAGTCTGACTTTCACACGAACTCTGGTGCCCCATATTAGAAATATTTTACATGCAGCAATACTTAACATGTTTGCTATACATAATTTTAGTACATGTGTATGTATGCATGAAGAATAGATATGATGATCTTTGTTGATATCTTATAATCAGAGAATGAGTAGATAGCAGCCTTTCCATTTTTATAATTTATTATTTATAATTTATTTCAATTCAGTGAAAGTCTGAGACAACCAAGCCAAAGGCAGCGCTCAAGTCCGTTAAGATCTGATTTGTTTTCCTGCACTCCTCAGAACTCTAATGCCAACCTCAACTTGCCATTTCAACATTTCTTCCATCCTAGAAGACAAAGGGTGATCATAGCCACCGAGGCATCTCTAGTCCCCTAAAATGAAATGTATTCCTAAAACAGTTTTTAAAAATGTCTTGAGGGCAGGAGCGATGACCCAGCAGCAAAGAGCGTGGGCCATTCTTCTTACACAGGAGCCAAGTTGGGTTGTCGGTACCCACAGAGGGTAGCCCAGGACAGCCAGCTCGGGGGCATCCGACACTCTCTTCTGGCCGCTGTGGGCATGTGAACTCCCATGCATGTGCTCATACACAAACACATACATATACACATAATTACAAATTAAAAATAAATATTTTTTCAGTCATTACATGCGGCCAGATCACCAAAGGGACTCACGTCAGCAGGAAGTACAGAAGTGTCATGCCACCCTCGTCAGCCATGGATCCCCCAGGCTATGCCCTCCCCAGCTGCGGGTCCCCCAGGCTGTGCCCTCCTCAGCCGCGGGTTCTCCAGGCTGTGCCCTCCCCAGTGTTCTCACTTGAAGGCCAGATCTCACACTGTAACACCAATGCTTACACTCTCTCCATGACACAAAACAACACAATTCCACATTTGGCTTGTACTAAACACGAATGGACCTTGTATGGTTAGACTCAGCTCTATTACTGAGGGACCTCTTATTGTTTACCAAAATTGTGCAAGAGAGAAAAATGTTTAAAGTATGTACCAAATTTCCTCAATTTATCACTGGAAGTAGCAAACCAAAGAAGAGAGTAACATTTAATTCTCTTACAGTGAGCTGTAAAAGGTAGCTGTGTCTTTTCAGATTATATGATTTTCTACATGTGAAAGTGTGGTTAAACGCATAGAAAAAATAAATTGTGATTTTATTTTTCACATATAAATAATTGATGTCTTTATGTACCTATATTTTCTCTTCAAGTCATATCACCAGATCACTATTTTTTTTCTTCAAAAATGACCCTAGACTGATATTTTCACTCTCCTACTCGGGCTAGCTTACTGGGATGGGATGAAGGAAAGGAGGGAGAGGTGGCAGTCACTTCCGCTCAGAGAAGCACTCCTGGGCAGAGATGGTGCTTTCTCCCAAGTGATCTTACTGTGGTTTAACAGACACTTGCTTTTCTTTCATTAGACAGAATTGCTGTGAATTTAATCAGAAAGGAAGTTCCACTGGGCCAAAACTTTTAAATTACTTCCCCTTTCTGTAAGAAACAAAAACCAAAGCTTTTTATCAGAGGAAATAGATAAACAGCTTCCAAGTTCAACAATCCAGGAAGTCGTAGGGCGAGCAAGGAACTGTAAGGCAAGGAATGCTTTTTGTAAGCCAGGCCTGTTAGAAAAGGAGGAAACTGCAGCTCAGGAAGGAAATCCCCAGGATGACAAGTCTTCTGGCTTCAGTGCTCCCTGCTCTGCTGCCCTGGGAGCCAGGATGCTTGCTGTCCCTTTGCTGTGGTTTAGAGCAGCGCCCCCTCCCCCCCCACGCCATGCAGATGAAACACAACCCCAGGCTTGCTGGCCCAACACAATCACTCTTACAAACAAGCAGTCACACTGCAGCACCTACCTTTGCTGACCCATAGCCATACATAAAGCCTATTCGCAAGGGAAGATAAAGGTAGCTGTGTAACTGTCACCCAATTGTCACGAAATAGATAGGAGAGCAAAGAACCCTCTAGCAAAGAGCAGTGGAACACTTCAGCGTTGCTGCATCAAAATTAGTGAAATGGGAGCTCTCTCAAGGTGACCATCCCTCTGGAGGTAGCAGTGGTGGGTGATGAGGAAAGAGCCACCTAGGACTCAAAAGCGGCAACCGCCAAATTCCCATATCAGTAACATAGGTACGTCCACTCAGTGTTCATCCAAAGCTGTGTGTTCGACATAGAATGTCCATGAAACCATGGCAGACACTGTAGGCTAGCCCACACTCACTGCTAACCACTTTGCATGACTCTACATAAGAACAAGCTAAGGCTTCATCTTATCTCTCTTGTCTTTTTTTTTCTTTTCTTTTCTTTTCTGTTTGTGTGTTTGTTTGTTTCTTTGTTTGTTTGTTTGTTTTCAAGACAGGGTTTCTCCATGTAGCCCTTGCTGTCCTGGACTCTCTTTGCAGACCAGATCCACCTGCCTCTGCGTCTCCCGAGTGCTAGGATTACAGGTGTGCGCCACTGCGTCCGGCTTTTCTTTTCTTTCTTAATAAGAACAGGAAGCAGGATGAAGACAAGCAGTAGAGAAGAGGGTATGTACCAACCTCCAGTATAACCCAAGTGAAGTCAGGGAGTAGGATTTCTAGGAATTTTTGCTTTCCTGGGAAGTGGGAGCTCATCATCTACTAAGCATTTACTGCACCACTTTCTGCCAGAGAAGAGACAGCCAACTTGCAACTCTCATGGACCAACATGAGAAGGAAAGTCCCAGAGTGCAACGGCAAAGTCAGAACGGGCCTGGGTCGTCCGTCAGCCAAACTGACACTTCGCAAAGGGCAGCTCCAGCTTCCTGCTCTATAAGCACTACATCCATGCTTAAGACTCTGTAAGTCGAGCTGTCTGGTGCCTGGTGTTGAATATTTCTCCAACAAATACAAACAGAACCAACTGTAAGCATGAACTCAGATGCCCGGCAACCAGGAGCGTTTGAGCACTTAGCTCACTGTGAGTGTGAGTTTTGCATTCTGAGATGAAAAATCCTGGAGAGCAGACCAGACCCTGGCAACAACTTTCTTTAAGCCTTAGGCAAACCATTTCCTTTCTCTCCACATTTAAATGTAGTAGACTGCCTGCCTACTCACACCACAGCTATGAGGACCAGGAGAAAGACCTGAGTGAATAATCCTCAACGTATGTAAACGTGAGCGTTGTATGGTCTCCGTGTACAGTGCGTTCCCTGTGTATATTTCACTTCTACTATCAGAGAATAGAGAGAACAAAGCATAGCAGAGTTTGCTGAAGATCACTTAAACAAAGTACAGTGTAATGGGTTTTAATTTTTCCCCCTAAGAAAGCAAAGGTGTGTTTTAGCTCACGGTTTCAGCCTACCATAGCAGGAAGGCAAACAGAGCAGTTCAGCTCAGTCTGCTGCCTGTGTTTCCAGTTGTCAAAATCAGCCTCCAGCCTTACATCTTCTCCCCTCCCCTCCCCTCCCCTTCCACAGCATCCACTGTCCAAGGTTAATCTGTTAAACACTGTGTCTACCCCATCTCACATGACTGGAACACTGAGTGCACTAGGTGATGTCAGTGGCCCCCAGTGGCTCTCCCCAAAAGAAGAGAGAGCATCACACTGCAGTGAGAAGGAAGGCATGGAGGTGAGTGGCAGGAGCTTCTCACTCAACTTTCTCCTGATACAAGGAACACTTACATCCTGTTTTAACTAATGCTTTGCACAAAACGTTTTGAAGAAAGA
The DNA here is from genome assembly GCF_903995435.1 of Acomys russatus. Classification (NCBI taxonomy): domain Eukaryota; kingdom Metazoa; phylum Chordata; class Mammalia; order Rodentia; family Muridae; genus Acomys; species Acomys russatus. Next base: position 9,814,275 of record NC_067148.1, on the reverse strand, counting down.
TAACTAAAAATTTAATCCGTGCCTTCGACAATAAGAAGGAAATGACAACTAATCTGATGTTTGATTTTGACATTCAACCAAAAAAAATAAGATTTGTAAAGACAAGTAGAAATATTTTTAAGGCCCTACTAAAATTTTATAATAGTTTGGCTCTGGTTTGTATGTTTTAATATATCCTATGCTTGAGAAATATCAACAGGAAAAATATGTACTGTTATAACTTAATAAAACCTTAACATATTTTCAACTTGAGTTTTCCTCAAAACCTGATCTACGTGAAAGCCTAAAGGGAGATGCAGGTGGGAGACCTACAGGGCGCTCTGGGACGTTAAAAGCTCAATGGAAATGTAAGCACGAGAGTTGTCAAAGCACAGGACATGCTGTGCTTTTCCCTTCAGTCTAACTCAGAATCATCTTTCTAAGGTAGCAAACTGCACGTGCACCTTTCGGCCCTAGGCCTAAGAAACATGGAGCTCATGTGACAAGTTTTTTATTACAAAGAAGAAAGAGAATTCATTTTTATTATTAATTTTTATGTATGTATCTATATTACTTCACTTACATAAAACAAACTACATACAGGAAAAGAACCACGGAACATTCAGGAATTACATTCATATTACATTCATAGTGTTTTGGCTGTTTGTATTTGACAACCTTGAAGAAGACATATTCCTCTCTTGGTGAGTCTAAAATTCTGAATGTAATTCAATATCTATCACATCTCATCTCTATCAACTTAAAACATCTATCTAGACCTAAGGACATCTCAATCCCAAAACAACTAGGCATAATTGTGTCACTCAACTACTGGGTCTTCAACCCCATCAGAGACTTGAGAAGGAGTAAAATTAATTACCTGAGAAAACAGGAAGTGCAAGTTAGCAGCTTCCTAATTTAATAATAATAATAATAATAATAATAATAACAACAACAACAATAATAATAATAATGACCGAGACAGTTTGCTTCCTGAACAGTCACCCATAGCTCACTAAAACGTTGGAGCATCGTCGTCAGCCTTCTGGTCCAGTATACCTGACAGATAAATTTGTGAGACAGGAACAATTCAGGACTTGCTTACCCTGTCTTAACAGAGTTTGACCTTCAACTCTGCCTACATCCAAGCTGCCATTTTTAGGCAGAATTCTGTCTGTGGTAGAAATGAAGACATTTTGCCCAGTGGCTTGTTTGCCACATTTGAAGCCATCTCCATAAGGAGGTTCTTTGATGCTCATTATCTTCTTTGAGGTAGGCTGGGTGTTGCCAGGAGTTAACCTGTCTTGTTGTCAAAGAATCATTAAAACAATATAAACATCTTTAAATGCCATATTCTGTAGGTCTCTGAGGTTTTTGAAGACCTTAACTAACTATTTTACCTTATCTATCCATAAAATCATATCTATCTCTTACATCTAGAATGTATATTCATGTGGTAACTTGTCTAACTTACTTATCCTAAACAGCCTGCAGTATCTTTTTCAAAGTATTGGAGGTAAACTGTATATTCTACTTGAGTGGTGTGTGTGTGTGTGTGTGTGTGTGTGTGTGTGTGTGTGTGTGTGTAGAATAATCTTAAATTTGAATTCTAAACCAATGTATTGAAATTAAACTTATTTTGTATCAACATATAAACTCAATAACAACTTATGGTGGACAATGAACTTAAGAACATTATAGCACTAGGTATCAGAAATGCATGTGACAAGTTTATAAGGGGTATTGTTCATGTCCTAAACCCTAAACACAGAAATGTCATCTATGCATCCAACCTGTCAGAGAAGGGAAGGGCCATTCTTCCCCTGGGTCCTGCAGTTAGCCACATGACCTAAACTAGTCCCTTAGTGCCTGGGAACTTCCCGCTTCCTCATCTGTGAAGCAGACACAGACCGAGAGGATGCCTAGGTTCTTTCCAGAAGAAAAGTTCTTAAAGCTGCAGCTCTTCAATTTCCTCTACACGGCTACAAAACTGAGAAGACCTTACTTTGTGATCCAATGAAAATGCAAGTTTAAAAAAAAAAAAAAACCTGCATTTTAACAAAATTCCCCATGAAAGTTTGAGAAAGGGAAGAGGATACGAGCCCTGCCGTTTTAACATGGATATTTTACTTTCAGCATCAGGACTGCCCTTTATTACTCATCACCACTGAGAAGCCACTCCATGTCACCATCTCACAGACCTCTCAAGACACTTGTCTTTCCTAAGTACAGAGTGGCTAATAGTCATGAGATGTGCAGGCAGGAAAACGTCCCATGTATAACGATAACTAGGTTTGTATTCCAAAAATGTAACTGAAAGTAGAAATCCTAATTTCTTAAAGTGTTATATTCCAGCATCCCAGATAACTATTACAAATCAGAAACAAAAGCTAGCATTTACTTAGTATGACGTGCAGTAAGTATTTGCATGATGTCACTAAATTTCCACAACTCTCTGAGGAAGTATTGTGACTATCCACACTCGACAGATGAGGAAGCTAAGGTTCCCTCAGTTTCAAATGAGAAGCTAGAAATCACCAGACCCACGGGTAACCTCCTGCCCTTTCCCCTGACTCTTTTGCTCTCTCCGTGCCAGTCTGCCATCTTACAAACCCTTAACATTCACAAGGAACACAAGCACACCTAACACGATGAAGATGGCTGTTTATAAATATGCTGAACAACCTGGGGTGGGAGCGTCGGACACCTATGACAGAAAAAGTCTACCTTCCAATGCTTACGATAGCATCTGATATATACTTCAAAATTAGAGCGGGAAAACAAGCACACAGCTGAAAAGAAACATATAACCAAAAAAATTTTTTTAAAGTGTGGAAACACTTGGAGAGAAATGCCCAACCTCCATCAATTAAAAAACTGGGAGTAAGAACAGCTGTTTCTTCCTCACTATCTTACTGTCAGAATATGAGAACTCGTTTGTGCAGTGCTAGCAAGGACATAGGTACAGGGGAGACTTTATTCATTGCTACTGGGATTGTAAACCGGCCAAGCCTCTGAGGAGTCAATATGGATGTTCCTCAAAAAGCTAAAAACACAACTTTCATAGGATTCAACCACAAAATTCCTGGCCATATACCTGAAAGACTGTACATCATACTAGAGACAGCTGCACATTCAAAACCCATGTTCATGGCAACACCACTCACAATAAACAGAAAAAGAAACCAGCCTAGATGCCCATCACCCAATGAGTGGGTAATGAAAAGGTGGTACATATACACAATGGAATTTTATTCAGCTGTAAACAAAAGGAAAATAAATTATAAAATCTTTTTTTTTTTAAAGGGACAGGACTAAAAAATATACTAAGTGAGGTAACCTAGGCACAGAATGAAAAATGCTGTACGTTCTCTCCAAATAAATCCTAAAATGAATAAATAAATAAATAAATAAATAAATCCTAGACTAGTGTGTTCAGGTTGGAGTACGCCTAGGGACCACAGAAGTAGGGAAAGGATTGTGGTGGGTGGTGGAGAAAGGCTCTGAGAGAGGAAGCCGCATATAACAGCATGGGTTATATGAAGGTGGAAAAGAGAGCAACGGGGCTGGCGACGTTTAAGAGGGCAAACAGGAGAGGCAGAGGAGCCCCAACCCTAAGAATGTTTTTAAAAGCCATATGGAAATCTATTTCATAAGGCTACTCACAAACATAATTTTAAATGAGTTTGGACAGAGGTATTCCACTTGGGGAGAGAATGCTCCTCCTAGAAGCCATAGGTTGCTAAACAGAGATCCCAATGTCGGGTGTGGAAGACCTCTCTAGAAGCGATTGGTCAAGACAGCCCCAAGAGCTCCCAAAGCAATACAGGCTAACGCCATTACTCTTGGTTACCCACCAGAACCCGAAGGTAGAGGCCTATTGTTGAAGACAATGCATGTCTGGTCACAGAACACAGAGAAACCAAGCTGGAACTGAGTCGGAAGTGTCCTCTCTGCTGCCTGGCTTTCAGGGTGTCAGAGCTGCTGCACAGGATGCTGACTGAGAAGAGTCATTAACAGTCTTGGCTGGCTGTAATGACTGAGCTGGCAAGCTATGCACAGTGTGTAATAACGGCATGGGCGTTGTGGTGGTGGGTGGTAACCAACCACTTTCCGCTTGGATCCACAAGGCGGATAACATGCCTAATGCTGCAAACCTGCTCAAAAGCTAGTGACTGGGAGCTCATAGGCCCTAGGGGAGAAACCACTGGTATCACTTTGCTAAATGATCATGTGATCAAACTGCCTTCTAAATCTGTAGTTTATATTCGTAGGTATTAATGCTGTACTTAACCTTCATAAGAAAAATTGGCAATTTTATAGTACTTAGAAGAACTAAAACCCAAGCCTTCTGCAAAGCAATTTCATTTCTAAGAAGTTATTTGTCATTTATTTTATTTTGTTGGGCAAAGAAAGGAATTGCTAGTCATGTAAAGGATGCTTCTAAGAATATCAAACGTTACAAAAGAGAAAAGAAAAAACTGAAAACAATCCAAATGGTCCATCAGAGATAATTAAATTTGGTTGCTGCATAAAGTAAAACAACAGATTCCAATATAAGATGAACACAAAGGCAAAAAAAAAAAAAAAAAAAACCTACTGGAATATACTTACTTCCATATGAAAAACATATAAATTAAATGAAGACCACGTCCTACAATCTCAGTGGTGTGTGCTTAATGAAATATCTCCAGAAAGAACCCAGGCAATTCTTCCTTTCAGGTAGAGAACGGAGAATTCAAGAGTTTGGTTTACAAGGGAAAAGGTTCAGTTCATTCACATTTTAATCCTGTTTGAAATGCTTTAACACTTCGCATACTTGGTCCTAAGATTGATATGCCAAGCTACGCAAACAGTTTATGTGAATGGCAGCTGCAAACAGAAGAGGATATGGGCACGTAAGATATCCTAGCCAATGCTTTTCACCAGAGTTTTGGGCAGACTTGTCCCTGATCCCATGCCCACTGCCTCAAGCCAGACCCGGCAGCAGTTACTCAACAAGCAGTTTGAGGGTCTGCGGGGTCCTCCACACACATACAAACATCCACCGAGGGGATAACGGCTTTCAGCGGTCCTTCTCGAACATTCCCACCAAATCACCCAAATATCAAATACACCATGTTTGCTCCCCCTGGGTCCCAGACAGCATGTCAGAAGGGCCTCGCATTTTTTAGTATGCCCACATTTTTTCAAATAGAAAAAAAAAATAAATCTTTTCTCATACTATTTCAAAGAAAATAGAAGATCCAGAAATAAGCCGTGGTTTAGTTTTACAGCTTCACCTCTAACACAGAGAGGATTTACTTAACCGGTATGACATCATCCCTACGAAGGAGGCCTTCAGTGCGGGGTGGAGGGCAAAAAAGAATGTGGGTAGATACCATCTGACCTGCAGGCTCCCGGCTTTGCACCTTCAGCCTCTGAGATCCTTCAGCCTCTGAAATCCCATTCTCTGGGTTCTGAACTCCTGATCCCATGCCCATAGTTCCTTGCACTCACTAAGCCATAGATTTTTGGGTTTGGGGTTTTGGTTCTTTTTTTTTTTTTTTTTTTTTAAGTTTCAATAGATATTGAAAACTTGCCACCCAAAGAGGTTTTAGCCAGTACACTGTCCACAAGCAGTGCATGGAACCCTTTCCTGACACCATGTCAATTAAGCAAAGGGCCAGATTTTCTGCCCATCTAGTAGAACAGAGTGGAGGTACATGTCAAACAGTGAATCAAACATCACTGAATAACAAGGTAACAGATGGCTCGGCCGTGAGGTTAGAAGAACCACTCTAGCCATGTTGGTTAGAGAAAGCTTATCCCAAGGAGAGACCTTTGAGCTGAAAGCTAAACTGTGCCATGGTGCAATAGCCAACGTGACTAGCCATGTGGCACTCAGGTGAAGCGTTCTCTCTCTCTCTCTCTCTCTCTCTCTCTCTCTCTCTCTCTCTCTCTCTCTCTCTCTCTCTCTCTCTCTCTCAGAGTGCTTACTCATTAGATGGAACTCGAAATCGGCAGGCTGGGTAAAGTAGATGGCCTTCCCCAACACTGCTGGGAGCCATCCAACCTGTAGAGAGCCTGTACAGGACAAAGGCAGAGGAAGGGATAAGTCAGGTGTCCGGTTCTGCCTTCCTGTTTGAGCTAAGCCAGCTGGGTCTGCCCCTGCCAGACGACACAGCCGAGCTTCCCTGTTCTAGGGGTTTTCAGAGTCAGACACATACAGATCATCAGTTCCTGGCTTCTCCCAGTTTCTTGCTTTTCACTTCCATGTCAGCCTCACCATAAGCCTCGGTGACGCAAAACTGTTGTCAGTCAGGATTCTGTCTCACTAGCGAGTCATGACTAATACAGAAGAGGTTATCAGGCCAGCACACTTGATACATTCAAGGCGCAGAAAGGTGAGCACTGGTTGGAAAACAAAGACCTGGGAACAGGGCTACACAGTAAGTGGGACCAAGTCCCGTAAAGCCTGAGCAGCTGAAATAGAAAAGTGAACATTTTTTCCCAGTGGGAAATTCTGGAGGTCCTTAGACAGGAGACTGTCACTTATCTTTTGAGAAAGTCATCATGGTGCTACGTGGGCAATGATCTGCAGCGGGCCAACAGGAAAATGACTCTGAGGCAAACACAACCATCCGGATGAATCATGGTGGTGGCAAAACATCAATTTATTAGTGGTGATCAAGGGTCAAATTTCAGGACATATTTTGGAGCCATGGGATTGGTAAGAATTTGGCTATGGGGAAGAATGAAGTAAAAAACGTTAATGAATGCATGCCAGATTCTACAGCTGAGCTACTGGGTGAACGGCACACGTTCTGTCGTGAACATTGTAGTTAAGACTTTTACTCACCATCCGGAGTATCTCTTCTTCTTCCTACAGAACTGAACTTCTATTTGTTTTATTCCAGCCATATTTCCAAGCCTCCTTTTCCTGGCTAGTAATAGTAATGTTATATACTTAAGTTTTAGCCTATAGGTAAGTGGAGATTTTCTTCATGCTTCCTAGGACAATGAAAAAGAGGCAAAGCCATATTATTTTAGGCTGCTAGTAATTTCAGATTCTCTCTCTCTCTCTCTGTCTCTGTCTCTCTGTCTCTCTCTCTCTGTCTCTCTCTCTCTGTCTCTCTCTCTCTGTCTCTCTCTGTCTCTCTCTCTCTGTCTCTCTCTCTGTCTCTCTCTCTCTCTTTCTCCCTCTCTTCCTCTCTTCCTCCCCCCTCCCTCTCTCTCTCATCAATATCTCTGGAACTCTCTTAAGTAGAATAAATTACTTTATGCTTATAAATATTTTGAGTTTTCTTTAAACTTCTATAACCAAACTATGTCATGTCTAATACAAAGGTATAAAGATAGATAAATAGAATACAGCCATCAATGTTGCAATGAAGCAAAACCTTCATTTTTAAGCATGATAAAAGCAAACAGCAAAGATTACTCACAAAGCCAAATGGCTAGCTTTCAATAAAAGATTGGCGCCAAAGTTGGTATGACTCTGAAGTTTACATTCTTACAATATGCCACCCTATATTGAAAATGAAAGAGAAGGAACCAGAGTGCTCTGCCAGCGACATCATCATGCCTATGACTAGATCTGCCCATGCCACCAACCATGGCACTCCACTCTGGAGAAAGGAGATCTATTGATATGATGGTATCCACCCTGGAGCCAGCCTCATGGCTACTTCTACAGTATAACTGTGCCTGCGTTTATAGCAGTTCTTACAAATGCATTCTGAACACCATCCTTGCCATGTAGGGTAACTCTGTATTCTCATGCAGAGTCCAATCCCAAGCAAGAAGCTTCCTGTGGCCCCCGCGGGATCATAGATCTGAATGCTTAGTGGCCAAATAGTTAGAAAAGGAGGCTTGGTGCTGACCTTATGTACCATGAGGTACAGAGTTCTTAATGGAAGCACGTCAACGAGATGTCACAAAGTAAAACTCCTGTGTAGCCAGCATCCAAAGAAAGATACAAAGCACTGCAGCATTCGGAGTCCTCCCCACCACACCATATCCCCAGCTCTGCCGTCAGCAACAGACTCCCAGGAACGCTGACCACTCTCTGACTTCTGATTCCATGGAGTTATTTGGCCTACTGGGACCCCTGTGTGAATGGGTTGCAGCAATATGTGCTCTTACACTTGATATTATGTGCACAGAATACACATTAAGCCATTTTAGGTCACCACTGCACTCCATCCACCCATTTCTGCTGAAAATAGATAATCCAGTTATTTGCAGGTTTGGACATTTGAACGACGCTCCTGTAGCATTCTTGTCCAGTTGTCTTAATTACACTGAGAGAAGGTTTTTTCCACAGTGGGGCAACTGGGTGACTTTTCAGGCAATTTCAGTCCTTCAGAAATCTGTATCCTATAAATTATCCTTTCTTTTTCTTCTACACACACAATAAAGTTTCATCCTAGACCCTAAATGTTATAGATAAAAAGCTTAGCCAAGTCTAGTTCCATTTTCAGTCCTGTTGAGAATTTCTTTCCCCTTATAGAATAAAATAAATTAAATTTTCTTTGATGCCTCCTATTGTATAGTAGAACTTCTAAGGCAAGCAAGGCAATAAAATTACTTTAAAATGAAAACCACAATAAAAATAAAACTCTCTTGGGGTATCTCTCTATTTTTCACATTGAGAAAAAAAATGATGTTTCCTCTGGTCTGATTGAAAAGCATGAAAAAATATAATCTGCACCTTTACCCTGCAAGCATATTCCCTTAGCCAGTGTTGGTGGTTGACTCAAGGTTCCTGGATGCCTCTAAAACAAAAGGAAGAAAGAAGAAAGCTCCAAGATACCTAATTTCATAATCATTAGATCATTTTTCTGTTCATAAATAAGCATTGCCAAAAATGATTTGTAATATAAAAATGTTATAGACTTGGACATTCATAATTTTGTAGAGCTTTTATTCCTACGGTTGAACAATAGCTCTTTGCCTCATTATAAACATTTCTCCATTCCCAATTCAAATCCCCTGAGTTTTTGTGCATTCTATCTCATTGCTAGTCTACCACTGTGTGAAAACAAATTTGTTTTGAAAGAAATATAATTGCTCCAAGTTAGAATACTGGGAAATTATTTTTTTTCTTTCAAACAGCTAAATACTAATTACCTCCACATTGATTACTAAACACCTCATGTTTCAGCGCCTGTGTCTTAATTAAGCTATGGGATTTACAGGGATTGAAAACGTCTTACATAGACCTTAGGCAGCAGCTCAATGGCCAAGCCTCCAACAGGCGGAATGAGCTTATGAGCTGATGAACAATAAGGGTTTGTTCTAGAAATTAGCAGGTTCGCCATGTGCAGACATCACGCAGTGTACCTAGACTCTCTGCGCACCAGGCTACACAGTACAGCCTCAGCTCCCAGCACCTGCACAGCTGGTCATACGCCAAACCCTGAGGGGAGGGCAGCTGCACCCCTAAACATGTAAAGATAGGGAAGGCACAGTCTGCCATGAGCTGATAGGTCCCCTGCTGTCTGGGCAGTCTGCTGTGGACACAGTCATTGTTAATGCAGTGCACGGCCGCACCAGTTTTAGCAAGGAGAGACCCCACGCACACACCTTCATCAGCAATGGTTGGACAAAACTGAAGAGCAAAGCTGCCTGAATTGTCACAGCCCTGATCCTGCCTAAGATAACTGAACACTGCCAGGCCACAGAGGAAGAAGATGCAGACAGTGCTGATGAGACTTGATAGCAGAGAAGGGCTCCCCTTCTCTGAGGACTAGGGGAGGGAAAGAGGGAGGGAAGAGGGGGGAAGAGGGAGGAAGAGGGAGGAAAGAGGGAGGGAAGAGGGGGTAGAGGGAGGGAAAAGGGGGAAGAAGGAGGGAAGGGGGGGAAGAGGGAGGGAAGAAGAGGAAAGAGGGGGGGAAGAGGGAGGGAGGGAAGAGGGGGAAAGAGGGAGGGAAGAGGGAGGAAAGAGTGGGGGAAGAGGGAGGGAAGAGGGGGGAAGAAAGAGGGAAGAGGGGGGAAGAGGGAGGGAAGAGGGGGAAGAGGGAGGGAAGAGGGAGGGGAAGAGGGAGGGAAGAGGGGGGGAAGAGGGAGGAAGAGGGAGGGAAGAGGGGGGAAGAGGGAGGGAAGAGGGGGAAAGAGGGAGGGAAGAGGGGGGAAGAGGGGAGGAAGAGGGAGAGGAGGAAGAGGGGGGAAGAGGGAGGGAGAAGAGGGGGAAGGGAAGGGGGGAAGAGGGAGGGAAGAGGGAGGGAAGAGGGGGAAGAGGGAGGGGGAAGAGGGAGGGAAGAGGGGGGAAGAGGGAGGGAAGAGGGGGAAGAGGGAGGGAAGAGGGAGGGAAGAGGGGGAAAGAGGGAGGGAAGAGGGGGGAAAAGGGAGGGAAGAGGGAGGGAAGAGGGGGGAAAGAGGGAGGGAAGAGGGGGGAAAAGGGAGGGAGAGCAGAACCAGGAGGAGGGTGCTAGGATTGGAATGTAAAGTGAATACATTTTTTAAATAAATTTTAAGTTTAAAAAAGAGAAAAAAAAATAACTGAACACTTAAGCCTTAGCAATTTTCAAACTCATGAATGGAGTCAAACAACCCAAAATCTTTTAAATGTTCCTCAGGAGTTGGGAGACTAGGCCTCAAAATATGACTAAATTACAGTATTCCAGGAGTTTATATGTATCAATGGTTTCCAAATAAACCAACTGATTCTCTTATGGGAAAAAACCCACTACCACAACATCAAATTTCAGAAGGAGAAAACGCCACTTGGTGAGCACATCACAAAGAGGCAGTTTCAGACCAGCAATGGTAGGCAACTGTACAAACTGTGAGCCTGTTAACACAAACACTTAAGAAGCCATGTTTTCCTTACACTGCCTTCCAATGCCAGGCTCAAACCAGGAATTCAAAATTTTTTGAACTTGATAGTTATCATATTTAGTGGCTTGATGTTTATGTAAAACATATAAATATAAGATTCTCCAGATCAGGATGGGTGTTATAGAAATCCAACTATTTATTAAATTTATGAGGCTGGGGCAGTCTCTAAGGCAGCTTTATTTTATGGTCTCCAGTTCCCAGGCCTCCCGAAATCACTAGCCCTGAGGCCACGGCTTTTGCTGGGACAATATAAATGCCCCAGCCCAGCCAATTGTCCCTGTAGCCTCCCTTTTTTCTCAACAAGCCAGAAACGCAGTTTCCTATGTGAAATCTTCCTATTAAAATGTTGGCACAAAAAGTTTAAAAGCACAGCATGGGCCAAATAAAACATGTCTGTGGGCAGGACTCAGCCAGCTGGCTGCCAATTTGAGATCTCAGGAGAACTGCAGAGAGTCACAGATCCCCTTGCTTCGCTCACTCCTCCAACTTGGGACTGAACAATCTTGGAGGTCGCTGTGAAAGTCTAGACAAGGAAGGGGTTTTTTGTTTTGCTTTGTTTTTTGGTTTTTTTTTTTTTTTTTTTTTTTTTTTAAATGGTGTGGAGCATCACTTAGAACCCAAGAGAGACATTACTTTCCTGCAAAACTTTCAGGGTAGTGTTTTCACATACACACACACACACACACACACACACACACATACACTTTCACACGTTCAGGATCACAAATACTTTTTGGAGTGCTTCCATCATAGAGATATATCCTATTGGTGCACACTGGAAAGTGAAAATCCACTTATATTCCAAAATGCAGTTTGTTGGCCTTAATCACTGTTGTCTTTGCTCTACCAAAAAGCAAAATGTACTTAGCTGCAAATTGTTCTCCAGAAACTGAAATAATCCATTCAAAATCCTGAAAGCTGGTTCTTGGTGATAAGTCGAATGCTTGCTGCTACCAGGCCGCCCGCGTTTTACTCATTACTCTATCTGTGATGTGGGACAAGCCAAGTGTGGGAAGCAGAGAAGACTAAACAAAATGTTCAAACTTCTGGCTTGCACACAGTGCTGATAATAAAGAACTAGCTTTTAGTCTTTGTGCAAAGCAAAGCCATGTCGTATAGAGAGGGAAATAAAAGTTTTGCCTCTCTACCAATAACGTACTTGGCAAAAATTTCAACACTATAGATGCCGTTCATTGCGTTTCCCCAAAACAGAAAGTCTCCTCGTTGTTACTATAAACATGGGTACATTTTCAGGCCTGTTGTATTTGGCAACTATTTACTGCCAATTTGCCTTATCAATCATCACAGCACAGTCAGCAGTTCGTGGCTTTTTAAAGGATCTAGTCATAGAGTGGACCCAGGTCCCCCTAAAAATGCCTTGATTTACCACATTTTGCATACAACTGTTGAGGAGTCAACAAGCTCCGTGGCAAAACTGTAATTCCATGTTCAAATCTCAACAAAACAACAGCAACAAAAACCTTTAGGACATGAAGTAAGAAAGGAAGGCAGCAAGAGCCCATCAACAGCCGTCTGTGGTCTAAATTGGCAATCATTGTTAAACCCACCAGGCATAAGAAGCCATTAAGCTCTCAGATCAACTCTAAAGATTACTCACTTTCTTAAAAAGATACTTTCTATTTTTCTTAGGTTATTAGGTTGTTCTAAATGCCATTAGAGATGATTACCAGTGACACGCTTACCAGTAAATGCTAAACACCGTTGTTATGTTTTCCCTCTATAACTGAATCTCTGTTGAAATTTGATTCAGCCTGACCTCTGTTTACAAACAAGAGACTGTGTAATGAAAACGGCATGAAGCTGTAGGCACCCTACCTGAGACATAAAACGAACCTCACCAGGGTGCCTGCCTTGCCATTAATATTGTACACGGGCTTTTGCTCCCTTGGAAGTTTAAGTTCATATAAACACCTATAAATGAAATTTATAGCACAGTCCACTTTTTAGAAACACCATTGAAAGGTATGTGGCTCAATTGAGTTTATTTGTAAATGGATTTTTGATATGTATGATCCAATGATGTTAAAATGTTTCTGAAACAAAGGTGCAAAGCACTTGGAATCTAACAGCTCAGAACTTTAGTTTCATGAACGAAGAAGGCCAACAGTTTAAAAATGAAGAGATTTCTCTTAACGGAGATTTCTTAACCCTTCCAAAATATTCCAATGAGCACAAATACCCTAATCAGCAGGTTACCTGATGGGGGAGGGGCACAGGAGCAGTCTGCTCGGGGAGCATCCTATGGCCATCTCTCAACTTCCATTTGCCTTCAGCTTCCCTAAGAGCTTATTTCCATTTCCCTAAAGTACAAAGGGCAAGATCATAAAAAGAAAACATAGGCAATCTGGCTGATCCCGCTTGAGATGGACAAATGCAAGCATGTATCTATCGGATTAGAGTCAGGTAACACCATCCTAGGGCCTCCTCCATGTGAGTCTGATTCCCAGACACTTTTCAAGCCCACTGTGTCCTGTGCAAACCGCCACCACCTCAGCCTCCCCATTCTATTCCGGTGGCATTTCTGGGTCCATCTCTCCCAGAGGCTGGCGTAATGACTGCTGCTTAGAAATGCTCGCTGAGTCAGCAAGTAACACTCTTACCCTAAATATAAACAGAAACAATTTTCAAAAAGATACCTCTTGCAGCCTCTGTCTATTGGAGCTCATGAGGTCTTTTTTCTTCCCTCTGAGAAACCAAGGTTTCTTTGGAGCCTTATGATACTTATGAGTGCAGCCATGTTCTGTAATCAGACAACACAGAAGAATGCCCAATAAACTGCATTCCAAGCCCAGGCTCAGCCAGACATTTACCCTCTCTATGTCTACTTCCCTTATCTGGACAATGGAGACAGCAATACCAGCCTGTCTCTCACATCTCCTGCACACAAGAGCTAATATAGCTTATCAGCCATCTAGAAAATATTTAAATGAGTTAGAAATTTTATCACAGAAAAACAAATGCTAGAAGTTCTATATTTAAAAAAAACCAACCCTAATGCATTCTTGGAAGCCGTGAATGAAAGGCCATAAAACACATCTTGCTTCCCAGAGGACACAACAGACGATGAGGTGGTGAAACAGGGGCGAGAAAAGACATGAAATCACGGTGACTGTTATGACAGGCAGAGTTTCTGCTGACACGCATCACACACAGAACAATGCATACAGATATAAGTGAGGTTCAACGAAGTATTTTTTAAAGTGAATATACCTTTTGTTGCCATCACCCTGGTTAATGAGCGGAAAGGGCATCCTAGGCATACAATGCCTTTGCCGATCAGTGTTTTGCTCTCCTTTCCTACATAACAAACACTCCGTCTTCCTAACCCTATCCTGGTTTCCCGACTGTACTCTCCTCACTGTAGTTTAGCTGTAGCCATATATACAGCCATAAAGGACAGGTATCACTTTGAATCAAGCTTCTTTCATTCAACATTTTCTCCGTAGATTTATTCATATCACTGCACACGGCTGTAGTGTGCCCGTCTCAGTCTTATTTAGTGTTCCGTGTGTGGATGGTTATTTATCTGCCCTACTATGACAGGACATTTTGGTTGCTTTGAATATTACAAACTGTTAATTCATAGCATTACTTTCTAAACACACAACAGGCCCTGAATACACTAGATACTATAAACACATGGTTCTTCCTGCTGTGTGTAGTTTATTTTACTTATGTGTAATGATATAAACGTATATGTTTAAAAATGAAATATAATAATGAACAATTAAATTAAAAACTAAACCATTAAGAAACATTGGTGAAGTTCATATAAACTGAATCCAACAGAAAATTATACTACATGATTTAAAATAATAACTACTAAGTAATTAATGTAAAGAAAAGATAGCTACATAAAACTGCTTAATTCTGTCTTTGAAATTTCCAGGTAAAATATGCTTGTTTTAAAAAAAAAAAATGATTTAGAAGGCTTATGAAGCACCCATAAATCTATCAGAGTAACTTCAAGCAGATCATTTAAGTTTAGGTCAATACATTCTCTGTAATAAACAGTAACTTTGGCGGGGGCTGGGGGGGGGAGTTGAGACAGGGTTTCTCTATGTAGCCTTGGCTGTCCTGGAACTCACTTTGTAGGCCAAACTGTCCTTGAACTAACAGAGATCCGCCTGCCTCTCCCTTCTCGAGTGCTGGGATTACAGGCATATGACACCATGGCCAGCTATAAACAGTAACTTTTTAAAAATCCCTTTGCTAATTAAATGTTAACCTGGGGGGACTCTGTATGGTAAGATTATCAAGTATTTTATGCTTATTAAGCATTATTCTTATGATGCACACAAAGAATCTACATATCCTTAAACTTCCGTACTATAACCATTGTAGTTTTGTGTTTCTACATCCATGTGTATGTGTGTGTGCACGTTTGTGAAGGTGTACATGCACACACAGAGTTTTGGTTTTGGTTTTTGGTTTTGTTGTTGTTGGTGGTGGTGGTGGTGTGTGTGTGTGTGTGTGTGTGTGTGTGTGTGTGTTGGCCTGAGGAATGTGGCAGCCAAAGGCCAGCCTCATGTATCATTCCCCAGGCATCTCTCACCTTATGGACGGGGTCTCTTACTGACGAGAAGTTCACCAAGGAGTCTGTCTGACCCTAGTCTTGGGACCCTAGTCTCAGTACATCTGGTTTTGATGTACTGAGAATCTGTACATCACAGCATCAACATCTTGTTTTGTTTGGGGGTTTGGCTTGGTTTGTTTAGATTGTCTTACTTGTAGCAGGCAGACTGACATGACAGGCAGACACATGATGTCCGCACCCCCAGCCCTGGCTGTATGACACTGTATACCATATGGGCGTCTGAGTTATGACTCATAAGTCCCAAGGATAGCTACAAGTAAGGGCTCCATTATTTACATATGCGTAAAGCTCGCAGCCAGATGGGTGGGGATAGCTGAATCCTCACTCTACTTTGCAGAAGCCAAATAAACATGGCTGTGAACACCCAGCCCAGAGGAGCCTCTCCCAGGAGGGAAGTCCCCCACTGGCAAGCTTGATGATACTGTCAGGACCATTCCTCTGCTGGCCACACCACAGACCTTTCTGCTGGCTAGGAAGCAGTCAACAGGGAGAAGAGCACTCTGCCTGTAGGTTCCTGGCCTAAAAGATGCTAGGCCTTTTTTACTTCTTTAGGCCCAGAACGGAACATATGTCTGTGGTGTACATATTAATGAGAAAGTTTTTAATAATTTTGCAGAAAGGATTTTTTGTTAAATAAACATGAACATCACGTTGAATAATCTATAACGAAAAATAAGTCATCTGGACACATGAGACAACTGCAGCATGCTACATAACAGATCTTAGCCCTGTGTTCACGGACCTTACCGAACCGTGGTGATTAAATAAGATCTTATAAGTGGAAAGATCAAGTTTGGACTGCTGCTAGTACCTATTAAGACTTAGTGATTAACCAGATAATTATATCTAGCCTATCATGATGGAGCCACTCTCGTCTCTCCTAGGTAAGTACCACATGAAAACTGACTGAGTCACCGAAGCTACCACTGGCATCTTTTTTTTTTTTTTTTTTTTAATTATGAGAAACCTTTCACTCAAGTCTGTCTTAGAATCATTTTAAACAAAACAGAACCCAAAAGGCAGTTATAAAAGACAGTAGCAATAATAGTAACTATAATAGTAACTATATAGTAACTACAATAACAGCCATCACAAAAGTAGCTGCCTGAGAATCTGTGGGGAAACCCTCTATAAAGGGTGTTTAACTGATGTGCACCGTCACTCAACAGGCAGGTATTTTCATCTTCATCATCTCTGGCTTCTATATGAGAAAATGGAAGCTTAAGGGAATTGAGTTGCCCAAGGTCACAATGTAGCTGATGACAGAGATGGAGAATGGACTGGACTTACGGTATCGCCCTTAACCATTTAAGGTGCAAAACCACCAGGAAAGAATGACAAAACCATTGCAGCCTACCAATAGCTTAGTGATTCGTGGTGTAAAAAGAAGAGAAGAGGACGTATGCGAACGAGCAGGAGAGGAAACAGGGAAGCAAAGATTTGTGACCCCACGGTGCCTTCTGGGCTTAGTGTAAAGGGAAAAATAAGTCAGGTGGCTGATTGTACTGTAGTGAACTCTGTACTTCCTCTACTTGCAAGGAAAAGGAGACTAGCTACCTAAACCTACACTGCAGGACCTGATGAACTCATGCCAATGCTCTTGAATTAGGCCAGGAGAGAGGAAAAATAACAACTACAAGTGACATTTAACATCTAATGCTAATTTGACACTTAATATTAACTAAAGAGTTGTTCATGACATGTTTTTAATCCACTCTTCAATTGCTTCATCAATAAAGCTCAGCACAGCTGAGCAAATGCACCATAACTAAGAATGTGAGGGGCTAAGAGCCTGCTCTGGCCTCTCACCTACCAAAGACATGGACTGGACAAGCTGTTTGGAAAGATCAAAGGGTTGATTGGCTAAAAGAGTTGGGAATACATAGCTGCGGTGGTAAAAGCATCAGGGTTCCTTGGCAGATAGGTTATTGTAGGCTTAATAGTGTTTCAAAAGTTCAGCGCTAACAGGTAGACCAATGGACACTAAGATTCATGGAGGCCACTCTGTAGGTAACTGTAAATAGACGCCTGAGTTACCGAAGGCTGCCGATCCTGTTTTGTTCTACGCTGTTTTAGGTGTGAGGTGGAGCTCTAAGAAGCTTCCTAGAGAGGTAACAGATGCCTGACATGATCAAGGATTTGGAGAAAGAGTCCATGGCTCCGGGCTCTGACTCGGCAGTCAGAGGAGCCTGTCTGGAGAGCTGACTCAGCTGTTAAGAGCACTGGCAGCTCTTCTCGAGGACATGGCTTTGATTCCCAGCACCTACGTAGTAACAACTCTAGTCCCAGAGGGTCAGAGGGGCAAGGGTTTTCACTTCCACATGTCTTATGTGACTCTGGCAATGTTTTAACTTTTAAATGAAAGCATCCTCTCAAGGTAGATGTTCGCTCACGACTCCCACGTCAGAAGCTCCATTAGAGCGCAAGGGGAAATCTGGACCTTCGAGCAACATGAACACACCTAGACAGCTTCCTGTGGTGGCTTGGGCATCAGGATAAGGTGGTTTTGAGTTTTCTGCTGTTCAAGGGTGATACTTTTCTCTCTTCCCTCTCCCCTCAGAAATGTGGTAATGGCAGCCATGTCTTTGTGAGGTACAGGCATTCCTAGGAAGCCTATGCGGAGGTTCTCAAACTCAAGTGCACATCTCTGAGGCCCAAGTCGAAGAATTCTGATTCCATGATGCTGGTGCGGGGGCCCAGCTCCAGGAGAAGGACAGATGACTTTGACGGGCCATTAGTCTACATTTTATGTTAAAATTGTTTAAAAAAAAAAAAGGTCACTACCTCCCACTATGAAGCAAGTCTAGACAGGGGTGGGGAGCCTCCGTTCTCCGGGCTCCGGGCTCCAGGCTCCGTGGTGCTTCTGCGTCACACCCTTCCAGTCCATCGGCAATACTAAGTGCTGAGAATAGAAGCCGAATTACAACCAGAACCCTGACCATGGGAGCCACCTCCTTAGAGAGTTCACTCCAATATCTACATCCTTTACTGACTTGACTCCTGGCATAAACCAACTCTACTCAGTTTTTTTTTTTTTTTTTCAAACTCACTTTAGTTAGAGTTCAGTAGAAAGCCTAAATCTAGTTAGAAACGCCCGAGAGAAACAAAGCAAGAACTCCACTGTGCTTTGCTGCCTCCTAGAAATGTTATTCTCCCATGTTCAACAATGCGTGCCTTCTACTCTTTGTGATTTCTGATAAGACACTATGAAAGAGACAAAGGTATGCTTACAGTCCTTTTACTAAGTCTGATAAGCAGCTAGAAAATAACTCTGGTGTTCCTTCATGTTGGCCCTGAATTAGGCAAGACCCGGGCTTCTGCGGGGCCTTCTGCTGCCGGTAAAAAAGCAGTACAGATAAAAGTCAGTAGTATTAAGAGCTGTCTGGGGATTAAAACCAAACACTGAGATGATACCAGAATTTCTGTCAATCACATCTGTCCCTGATTTTAGGGTCCCAGTATCAGTGATGACTCAGCAAAGAAATGGCTTTTTACATAACTGCCTGCCTGGTTAATCACTGGCGGGCTGGAGGCAGTGGCCGTGACAATCTTGAGACATGTTCTGGCCTTGATGCATTCTGACTGCTCCTTCCTCCACAGGATCCCTCATCACAAACATTTAAAGAAGTCAACCACAGGCAGGCATGAAGCCAGAAACAGGATTGTAAACTGACTATACACAAGTGAGGAGGCTAGTTATATAAACACAAACCTAAACAATGGACAATTACTGCATTCCATTCAGAGGCCAAAATGCCAGACGTAAATTCCAGGGGTCCCTGGAGAAGGTTAATATTGAGTTCCTGTAAGGAATAGATTGATCTTAATGATTACAACAATATATTATGAAACTATCCATAAGAGAGTTTGTTCTTTTTCTTTTCCTTTCCTTTTTTTTTTTTTTTTTTTTAACAGTGCTGGGATGGAGCCCAGGTTCTATGCATGCATGCTAAATATGCATCCTACAACTCGCTGGGCTCCCCCATCCTAGCTTGAAAGGGCCCATATGGAAGCAACTCCGTGGGACATAAACAATGGAGACTTTTAAATCAAACCAATCTAGGGTCTTAGTTAGGGTTACTACTGCTGTGATGAAGTACCATGATCAAAAGCAACTTGGGAAGGAAAGGGTTGGTACACTTCATCATCACTGTTCATCATCAAAGAGGTCAGGACAGGAACTCAAACAGGGCAGGAGCCTGGAGGCAGGAGCTGATACAGAGGCCATGGAGGGGTGCTGCTTACTGACTTGCTCAGCCTGTTTTCTTACAGAACCCAGGACCTCCGGCCCAGAGGTGATTCCGCTCACAAAGAGCTGTGCCCCCCTCCATAAATTATTAATTAAGAAAATGCCCTTTAGGCTTGTCTACGGCCCACTCTTTTGAAGGCTTTTCCTCAACTGAGGGTCTCTCCTCTCCAATGGCTTTAGCTTATGTCCCGATGACATAAAACTAGCCAGCACACCTAGGTTGAATTCCAGCTCAATCTCTAAACTGCTTGGCCTTCAGCAAATCAGTTTACTTCTATGAACCTCAGAAGTTGTCTTGTTTTGTTTTGTTATTTTCAAATGGCAATAATAATATCTGCCTCAAAGATAGGCAGGAAAAACTAAAGAACATTGGTAAGGTGGACACTGCATTGTCTGTTGCATAACAGACCCTAAATAAATGATAACTTTGAGGCCATGTAACATAGCGATAAGTTTTTAATTCAAAATGTGGCTAAAACCAACCTTTAAAAAGTATGCTTCCTTACTGTTTCCCTCTGACTATCTATTTTCCTTCCCCTGGTAAACTATCATAGAACGGAACCAAACCAATACATAAAATTAAAAGGAAGTTACCTGCCAGCATTTCAGAGATTCTCCAGGCAATAAATGCATAGGGTAGGTGCCACATAGACACAGCACATGGCCAGTTCAGCTTCCTACCTGTTTCATGACTAGGATCTGCTTGGCTGTGGTTGCCAGATAAGCAACAGCTGATTTTTTTAAAAAAAGATGCTACAGTAAGTTTCCGTTGGTGAACAGCTCACTTGCCAGTAAATGGCTAAATAATTAATTCAAAAAGAAATAATAAATGGCCCCTTGTTTAGCTAGTAGCAGTATGTGTAAACAAATGTCAGGTATTCCAGCTTGGCTGCACAGAAGAAGTTCACAGAACTTCCAGAAGGACTTACCATAACTAAGATTATATCTAATTTGATAAATAGTGAAGTGACAATAGAATGAGTTCAATTCCGCGAAAGGACTCCTTGCTGCTTATTGTCAGTCATTACTTTGTAGTTTACCACCATGTATAAGGTATACAGTATACTCACACAGTTCTTACCAAGATGATTAAAAGTTAGGACTCCAAGGCAGAACATGGGGGCAAGAGGATGGCAAGTTTTAGGCTAGCCTGAGCCACATATGAGAACATGCCTCAAAAATAATAATAAATAACTCTGGCCAGGGAAGCCAGTGGGCTAGCTAACTGCAGATCTTCACCTCTCCCACTGCTCCTCTGAATCCATCCCCCAGTCTCATGGCCGGAACCACAGCTCTGTAACAGAACACTGCCGAAGTCTCTCCTTCTCCCTGCCCTACTTCCAAGGAACCCCCCTTAGACCTTCTCCAACCCCCCTGCCCCCAACTCACTGCTTTATCCCAGTTGCTACCTCCACCACACGTTCACTAGGGACAGTCAGACCCAGAGAAGCAGGAAGGCTGACTGCAGATCTTCACTCTTCTCGGAATCCAGTAGCCCAGCCTCACCCCAACTCCAACTCTATAGCAGAACGCCTGCTTCAGGTGTCCCTCCTTTCTGGCCCCACCTGGCCCTGGGAAGCCACGGGCTGAGCCTGCCAGAGAAGTAAGCAAGTGGGCAAGCTTCTGGTCTTTGCTCATCCCCTTCTCCTCCTCCAAACACAATACCTCAGTCTCACCCCACCCCACCCCCTCACCCCTACCCCAGCTCTATGGCAGACAACCTAGTGTGGTCTCTCCTCGCTCACCACCCCCATTCCCAGGGGACTACCCAGATCCTGGTAGCACAGCCTGCTCTCCTCCCTCCTCTGAACCCCCTCATCACCTCCCAGCCCATCCCTGTTCCTAATCCTCAGCTCCCAATACTCAGAAACACATTTTGCCTGGACGCCCCCCCCCACCCGGTGCCCACACCTGTTAGGATCCCAGAAGAATTCCCCACCAGACAACACACAGCCACCACACTCTTCTCAGAACAGAGCGGACAACAGAAACCAAGGAACAAAATGCCCATCCTTGGAGGAAACGAGATTTTCATTTGCAAGTGGTTATTAAGATTACTTCTGAGTCAGGGACAGGGGCTTGTATGCACTTTTCCTTTACGCTCTAGCAGCCCATCTGGTGCAGACCTGTACAGCCCCTATGCTTGCTGCCTCCGTCTCCATGAGTCCCTACGTTGTGGATTATGTTGACTTACAGGACGCTATTTTCGAGGTGCCCTCCACTCCCTTTGGCTCCTCTTACCCTCTTCTCATCTCCTCTTCTGCAGGCTTCCTTGAGCCCTGAGGAGAAGGGTCTGATGGAGACATCCTGGTCACGCTTGAGTGTGCCAAGGTCGGTCACTTTTTGCATATTGTCTGGCTATGGGTTTGGTTTTTTGTTTTTGTTTTCATTTTTTTTTTTTTTTTTTTTTTTTTTTTTGTTCCCATTTACGGAAGGAAGAAGCTTCTCTGACGATGGCTGAGCAAGGCAATTGATCTATGAGCGTAGCAAAATGTCACTAGGAGTTTCTTTCTTTCCTTCGATTCTTTTTTAGAGCAGTAATATTTGGGTATACTGTAGGTACCTAAGCTACCTAGTCTTAGGTCCTTGGTCACCCAAGTAGTGTCAGGTCTGGGTGAGCCTTGAGTGAGATCAGATATTGGTTGGTTACTTCCACAAGCTTTGTACTTTGTGCCACCATTGTACTAGCATATCTTGCAGGCAGAATACCATTTTCATTTTATTCATATATTTTTTTTCCTTCTCTCTTTTTACCCTCCATGTCCTTTGTGCGCATGCGCACACGCACACACAGGCTTCCAATGCAGCGTTTTAATGGGAGCCCTGCGTGTGTGAACCAGTGGGTCTCTGCAACCATACGCTTCTTTGTGCATTTTCTTGGGCTCTTTTCCTTCTGTTTGTTTGTTTTTCTAATTCCGATACATTATTTTTTGTTTTATCTAATTATATGTCATTTTGTTTTATTATTCCCTCAGAAGCCTGTTTGTTTTCTCATGAGAGACAGAAAGGGATAGATCCAAATGTGCAGGGTTCGGGGGAGGGGTACTGGGAGGAGTAGAGGGGATATATTATGTGAGAAAAAATATTTTCATAAAAGGAAAATAATAAGAAACAAATAAGACTGCAAACTGAGAGGTAGTTTGCATATAGAATGTTGATTCTCCACTGGCTCTTTTGTTTGCACTTAGTCTCCAGATGGCAGCACTGTCTGGGAAAGTTAGGAAATCTCGTGAAGGAACAGCCTTGCTAGAGGAAGCAGATCACTTAGAGCAGGCCTTTGGGTTCTGTAGCCAGATCCACTTCCTGTTCTCCCACTCTGCTTCCGGACAGACAATCTGTGCAATGCTTTATGTTCCTACCACCTTCCACTTCCTACCATGGTAGACTGCGTCTTCCTGAAACTATAAGCCACGATAGAGCCTTTCTCCCTCAAGCTGCTTGTGTTAGAGTACTGTGTCGCAGCAACATAAGAGTAGCTAAGACGCTGGGTTGCAGTCGTTCTCTCAAATTCTTCGTGAGCATTCCTGGGTGATCACCCCAAAAGTCAGACTGCCAGCTCTAATGACAGCAAGTTGAGGTGAGAAGCTATACCAGAAATCCTCGAGCAGGCAGAGTAGGGAAGAGGATGACAGTGCTTGCCTAACTAACTGCAACAAACCACAACCAGAAAAGCAAGTTTCAAAATGGAGTGCCGACAGCACCTAGCCTGATTCTACCAGTTAAAGCTGGTAGATTTCCTCAAGCGTGTGAGCATCCTAGCCACAAGATTATGCGCGAAGCAAAACTTCACCGAACAAAAGCTTGAAAGCGTGTTTATTTTATACCTTTTTATCACTGATTCTCAAAACTGAATCGTTAGAAGTTAATTTTGTCAAGGACTCTGGAAGAGAACAGTGTGATCTTTGACAGTGTCCCCTAATGTAATAGCCACAGACACCAGCAGCCATTTGGTCCATAAGTGAGCCACTGATGCTAAAAGTAACGGATGTAACAGAATTTGCTGTGTTCCCGACAGCTCAGTCTTCAGTACACGGTGGCCCATTAATCAACAAGTATCCATCATCTATTTGTGCAGTATTGTGGAAGACTTAAGAATAAGGGATAAGATGAGATCGCTGACAGCACTGGTCGGGTCATAGAGAAAATGCAAGAGTCCAGGAAGTCATTACAGAAATGCTCCTGCCTAAATAGTGGGCTCTCCAGCGAAGCCAGAGACCTGTCAACCTAGCACAAGAAAGGTCAGCATTTTGACTTCAGCATCACCCTCCAGCCACAGATTAGGGACTTCCACCCAAGGTCATGTTTCCTGTGTTTGCTAATGCATCTTGGGTCAGGCCGGATACCCCTTGGAATCCATTAGTGTGCTCTATTGATCCCATCAAGCCTTCTCCAGTTTCATAAACAATGTCTCTTAAGCAACATGCTTCAGACCTCCTAAGCTGTGGGCTCGGTCTCCTCGGGGTTAGTCCAGGAGGTTCACGGAAGAGCATTCACAATGTTGCTTGTGGATCAAATCTAGTCTGAAAGCTCTAAAAGCAGAACCATGCAAGGATCCGGGCACAAAGGTGTTCACTTGGGAGGTGTCAGAAATAATAGTAAGAAAGCAAGGAAGAAAAACAAGGAAGGAAGGGGCGCCTAACTGGTCAGCCATCGAAGCAATACCTGATTCTATGGGCAAATCTTGAGAAACCTGAAGCACAGCTTCAGAATTATCTCATGAGATAATAGGGTGCATTGGTGCCCTGGGACCGACCATCAGACAAAGCAGTCTGTGAGGGAGAACCCTCAGACACAGGGATACAGACGCTGACAGCTGAGCATCCCCAAGAGCCAAGAGGGAAATCTCAGGGATGAAGCACGGGTGATGCTCATTGACCTCCAAATCCGTGCTCAGGTGAATGAGAACTGTCCGTGTCTGCCCACCAGAAGACACAATACATTAACGTGATAAGAAAGTACCAGGAGATAACAGACAAACGTTTTAATGAAAACTGAAAACAGGAGCTTTTAATGTTTATGGGGAACATTTTCAGCCAACACACACGCTCAAGATACTTTTAATGTAAAGCCTAAAACAACCTTATCTTAAAACGTCTGCCTCGCTCCTCGTTTCTGCTCATTTCTTAATCTGTAATAGCTAAAGCACTAAAGTGCATCACTTAAAGCATGAAACATAGTTTGATGGATGCTTTGATCTGTATTCTGGCTTTTGTTTTAGTCAAAACTGTCAGCAGAGCTTTCTAAGAGGCTAAAGTCATGACATAAAATTCCTGACCCTAACCATCCATCTACAACAGAAAGTAATATATCCAAGATGTCCCCAGCAAGCACCTCATGGGGTTGGTGCTTGAAGCCTTAGACATAGTCCCCTTACTCAAACAACTCAGGATCCCATGACAGCCATGTCACAGGAGAGCAGCGCACAGATTATGGGAAAGACCATACGAGCAACAGAGCTGAGAACAGCTCCATCACCTCGCTTTCCCCTACTCACGATTTCTCCACCGCTCTGGGATCATGCCAATTGCCACCTCAGGCTTCTGTGCGTCCCATACCACTTCTTAGACGGCAGCGAAGCGGCCCCCTCTCTCACTCACCTTAGCTTCCTCACGGTGTTTACCTTGATCATGAGTGTTCTCAGTTGCCCTAACCCACATCCCCTCTAGAAGGTCCACAGAAATAGATGCCCTTTGCCGTCCTTCACACCCGCCATCCCATGTGGCTCTCTAACAGTGTCTGGCATGTGTCTGCTGTACGTAGAGTAAGGTGCTGAATAAGGACAGAAAAAGTCACAGAAGTCCAACAAGCAAGGGATTACTACGGAAGGACTGTGTTTTATAATTCTTCTTTACACTCCTCGGTATTTCTTGTATTTTTAACAGAGCTAATGTTTCTTTCCAGTCTCTAAAGATAAATAAATAAATAAATAAATAAATAATCTTATTTTGTTTTTAACAGCTGTAAAAGACAATCAGAATCTAGAGAAAATTCTCTGGTGTTGAGATGTGACCCTATGCCACCTAGAACTCGCTGTGCTATGCTTTCATCAGCCTCCCTTTCCAGTTCCCCTCAAGGACCTCACGCCTTCGTGAGCAAACTTTCCCAACAGAGCACACAATCAGATGGCCACGGCCGTCAGTTCCTACCTGTGCTCTGTCCGCTGTTGAGGCACTTATCCCAGCCTAATGGACTGTAGAGCCCTCAGCTGTAAACGCACGCTTGATCCTCGTTAGCCTGATTCACACACTGATTGTGTATTACAATGCGAGTCACTCCACAGAATTAGAGGGCTTCTGTGCTATGCGCTCAAGATCCAACCAACTTTAAATAAAACGACTCCAAGTGAGTGGCTCAGATGAAGGCGCAATTAGTCCTAAGAGCCGTTTGACTGACTTGGAGGGTAAGCACAGGGTGTAACTGCACTTTCACTGGGGAGATGGAGGCTGCCTCTGTTAGCACCGGCATGAAGCACACTCTTAGGGCATTTAAAACTACTAGTAACATGAATCTACATGATTGAGTATTAATGTAACATCGCGGACCATAAATTACACCTAACAACAACAAAACCTATTGTTCAAAAATTTTAAGCAATATTCTGAGAAATAAAAAACCACGCAAGAGTTACTGTGAGATTTACCTCCTGCATCCTTTTGTCCTGTTACCACACTAAGATTTTGAAATCTCACCTAGAGGGGCACAGATAAGGAAAGGGTCATCTCCAAAATACACTGAAATCAGTAGTTTTGTGAGGAAAGGCTCTAACAGACCTTCTGTCATCTTCCAACTGACACACCTGTCTTACTGAGGGCTGTCAGTCACAGGGAGCTGCGTTTCCAGGCATTTTTCTTACAGTTTATCTTGTGGAGCCTAAGAGGAGACATGGCGGTAGACCTAGTCTGTCATTCAAAAACATTACTTCTTCCTGTTTCTAGATACTCTGCCAGTTCTCTCTCTCTCTCTCTCTCTCTCTCTCTCTCTCTCTCTCTCTCTCTCTCTCTCTCTCTCTCTCTCTCTCTCTCTCTCTCTCTCTCTCTCTCTCTCTGTGTGTGTGTGTGTGTGTGTGTGTGTGTGTGTATGTGTGTGTGTGTATCTGTCTGTCTGTCTGTCTGTCTGCCTGTCTCATATTCGCTGCACCTCCAGCCCAAAGACTCCATGCCAAACACTTCACATGACTAATAAAAAGCTCACTTATCAAAATGCTTCATGGACTGAAAGTGCCCTGAGGGTGTCTCGTGTGGAGAATTCGATGCTAAGCTTTACAGGCAGAAAAGCCTATTCTATTTGTGCAAGAGGTGATTTAAAGTCCTGGTTCATGTAGATGTCACCTAAGCTCCTGTTGTAACTTTCCTTGTCAGTCTCGACAGGGTCCTATTGGAAGGATTCTCTATAGCATCACCTAGTTAGACCAGAATCTGTAACAATAAAAGGAAATTTCACGATCCCAGATTATATGTTGCCTCTAAACTCCTTGAATTTGTCATATTGGCAGGAGCTAATTTATATCTGACTTGAGTTTTACCAACAGGAAAAACAAATTAGAACGTCCATTCTGGTTTTCAAAGTCATACATTAACTTTCTACATCATGGTCGTCAGACAAGATGCTCTGAAACATGCAACAGTATATGCAGATACTGATAATAGTATGACTAATAGTTGTGATTCTGTCTTTAATACATGATTGGCACTGACAATAATACAGCCAATCCAAGGACGTTTACTACATAATTGACAACATTTCTAATGGAAGAAGTATTTTCTTCTATGTTTGCTCAATGCTGTATTTAATAAATAGCATCAAATCATTTCATCATATACAATCTCTACCACCTACAAGAAGGAGTTTATATAACCACTAAATAACTGTGTGAAGTACACGTGGTTATTAACAAATGCTCTCAGAAACAAGTACACAAATTCTTATCTGTTCTCACTCAGGCGAGGTGTGAGAGCAACACAGATAGACGGAACCTCGAAAGGATTCTCAGCAGAAAACCACCTACCATATCCTTTCCTTACGATCATCCCAAGTTCAAGGTTCATTTATGGGATATTACTACATGATAGAAATATGCATGCTGCATTTGTAACAGGCCTTGGCTGGGTCCAGCTTCTGATCACAGCTTTGCTTTCTTTACACCTAGAATCCACTTGTTGCCAATCTCAAGCTGGGCGTAGGAGAAGACTTCCTGACCTGGCTCCAAAGGAGCAGGAGAAGCATGAGAGAACTCAGGGACAACCACTGTGGCCCATCCTCCTGTCACACCAGGTGACCTGGGATGGACCGGTGTCATTCACACCAAATCTAACAGGCCAATCGGAACAAATGTCAGGAACTTTTCTTGGGCAACTCGTCTTTACCACTGCACTTAACCATAAGAGGACACGGGAATATGAACTATTAAAACCAACTTGTTCCCCTATCAAGCCAGAAATTAGTGTCAACACAGATAGAGACATGAGACATAGGGAGAAAATTAGGTTCTCCTCTCCTGGAAGAGCCTCTTTCTAACTGCACAAAACATCTTTTTTTAGATCCACTTTTGAAGGGACAATACCTTCCCATTTCACAATGGGAGTCGTGCTTAATCTGACTTTATTTAGAAGAAACTAAGACAACAAACAGCTTGTCTTTCCTTTTTATTCCCAGGCCTCTTTTCTCTCACTGTCCTAGTCTCTTCAACAGCCATAAAGCCACATTTGAGTATATGTAAGGAAAACACTTATTATCCTCAACTACAGAAGAACAGGTGTTTCCTCGCAATTTTCCAAGTGATTGTCTTTAGGCCGGGTGAGATGGCGCACACCTTTAATCCCAGCACTCAGGAGGCAGAGGCAGGCGGATCGCTGTGAGTTCGAGGCCAGCCTGGTCTACAAAGTGAGTCTAGGACAGCCAAGGCTACACAGAGAAACCTTGTCTCGAAAAAAAAATGGATTGTCCTTGGCCATGTTGCTCATTGTTAGGGTCACGGAGTCTCCAGGAGGACCTGGTTGGATCACGGTGTCTCCTGGACGGCCTGCTTAGATTACAGGGTCTCCAGGAGGACCTGGTTGGATCACGGTGTCTCCTGGACGGCCCGCTTAGATTACAGGGTCTCCAGGAGGACCTGGTTGGACTATTGTAACAAGTCAAAGGGCTCTTAAAAGTTACAGGTGCCATCTAAATCATTAAATACAGCATGCGTCCCATCTATCTTTAGACTGCAATTAATTCAATTACTCAGTTAGCACACAATTAATTAATACTTAGTGGGGCATAGCCTAGATGTTTGCTCAATTGGATGGTCCTGACAACATTTACAAGATCCTAAACTGACAAAAGATACCCTGGGCCTCCACTAGTAAACTGTTCACCATGTGCTTTTTCCAGCGTTTTAAATCACTCACTCACGCTTATTTCCAAACGGGCTTTTCTTCACCAACTCTAACATAATTTTAATATGGAATAGTAAGGAATTTTAATATCTCATATATAAACTTTTGATTAAGACACACTAAAAATGTTAAACATTTTCGTTTGAAAGGGTTATCACTGGGCTAAAGACGAGATAAGAACTTACGAACTAAAATGTCGAGCCCTTCTGAAGAATTCACTTTATTGCAGCTTTTTCTCTCTTGCATAGGATGTTCTCTTCACTCCTTATCTACTTACCATTGTCAGAAACAAGTCTTGTGGTGGGAAAAGTAGGATGAAGAGAAACACTGATGTATTTTTTTATTATTTAACTCAGATTACATCTCAGTTGTTATCCCCTCACTTGTATCTTCCTGTTCCCCCTCCCTCTTTCATCCTATTCCCTTCCCTAGGTCTGTGACAGAAGGGGACCTCCTCCCCCACCATATGGTCACAACCTGTCAGGTCTCATCCTGGTAGCCTGCTTACCCTTCCTCTGAGTGCCACCAGGCCTCTCCACCAAGAGGAAGTGGTCAAATAGGGGGCACCAGAGTTCATGTCAGAGTCAGTGTCTGCTCTCCACACAACTGTGGAGAATGAGCTATCCATTGGCTAGATCTGAATAGGGGGGTCTAGGTTTACTGCATGTATTATCCTTGGTTGGTACAGTAGTCTGAGCAGACCACCCTGCAGCCAGATCCACCATCCTTCACGGTCTTCTTGTAGGGTTCCAGAACCCTCTGGGTCCCTCCATTTCCCTGTTCTCCCATACTTCTCTCACCAGGAGTCACAATAGGAAGTTCTAGCTTCTGTGCCAATCCCTCGCTAAATGAGGAATATCAGAGGACATCACTGCTGGGCTAGTGTCCCATTATAAGTGAGTATATGCCATTTTAAGATCTTGTTCCAGGGGTGGAATTCATGATGAATTACAAACACCCATGATTTGCTGCTCTATTCACTTCCCCAGCCCTTAGGTCTGAGCTGACCTGTGCCTTCTTGGTAAATGCATGGTAGTGGAAAGTGACCCTAAGGGGTTCCCAGGCCAGCTCTTGGGAGCTCTGCAGGTTTTTAAGTCTCCCTACTTTGATGCTTGGACACTTAACATCAGAAATGACAGATAGCTCTGAATGGCAGTCCCTTGTCTTAGACGTGAACTGGCATTGGAGTGGTGACCCTTTTGTTTACAAAAACAGATGCTCTTTGCAATGATCTTGCTCTTTCCCAGCTGACAGGTTACATTTTCGTTTTGACCACGTGATCTGTTCTACATCAAGTTTTATGTTAATCAAAATACCCCCCAAAACATACCCTTACAGAAACAGAAGCGCGCTGAGGAACCCATAGGATCCTTTCTGGTTCTATGATGTGTGTTGAAAAGCCCTATGAAGCAGGGCCCAAAGGGGCTGCACTGACTTTCTGCCTCTTTCTGAGACCAGATGACTAAGGGAGATGTCCCAAATTAGGGACTCTTCTGGCTTCCTTGGTCCCAGGAGCTTCTCACTACAGGCCAGCTTCTTTCTGGCCTGCCATTGCTTGTAGCCTCTTCATTGACTCAGCACCATCCCCATCTCCTCCAGCCTTGTCTATTTGTATCGAGTTCCTTCAAGCAGGTATCCAAAGGCAAAAGCCCAAATTGATGCCAGATTTTAATCATTTCTAATTAATGCTTCTGTGTCCAATTGTATCCACTAGTGGACCCTCATTCTTTTAAATGACCTTCGCTGGATCTGGTGAGCCACTATGACAAGGAACCCAGATGTCTCCTGTATTAACATTTTTGTAGGCTGCTTTCAAAGAATCCCTAGCTTTTCAACTCTCTAAACTGATGCAATCAGGTGATCATTTGTTGTGCGGCTCACCCTCAAGGTCAGAAATCAGTGCCTTGCAGTAGTTTATTCAAAGTACCTGTTCCTGTCAGAGCACAAACCTGTGTAAGATTTCACCTTGGGAAATTTCACCAAGGGGAAGTGGCTGGCACTCTCGGCAGAGGTTTCTGGGCGGGGTGCATTGTGACAGCATGAAATTGCAAAAAGAATGCATGAAAGGACCCCAACATCAATCAAATATTGCTCATTTGGGTAACAAGTCTTCTATGAAATCTACTATCCGGGTATCTTAAAGGGAGAAAATGTTCAATTCTCAACCGTTTTTAAACATAGGAAGCCTAAATATATGATCTTCTCAGAGTCGGACCGTGTGCAGAAAGCCTCATCAACGTGCATTTCAAAAACTGGTTTAAAAACAGCAAAACAAAAATAACGTAGGATAATGTAGTTAATAAAGGATAACTCACAAATACTGCAACTAACGGGAAAATAATGGCTCCTCTCATCTTGAGTGGCACGTTGGCTAGAAAGCAATGAAATGCTCTTTGATGTGCTTTTCCTACCTTCTATGTTACAGAAACTGAGGTAGCTGTAGTTCTTAAAGGTTCATGAAAAATTGCCCAGATTTGCATTTTAATAAAATTCCAAATGATTCTCCCTGTATAGTATAAAACGCAGTGAAGTGTTTGGCTGCTAGCCAAAACTCATTTTTATATGATTTGGAACCGCATATGAACCGTAAGTGAAAACTGTTCAAAAATAAATGCTTTTCTTACCTTTCCAACTTCCTTTCCTGTGCATGTAGCTTCGGATAGAATGCTTTACAAGGCGGCGTTTATAAAACTCACTGCAACAGCCGTCAAAAGAAGCGTATGAACATCGACGAAGCAGCAGCTAGTTAATTAAACGGCACAGATCTAAGAATCTGCGATGCTACAGAGGTTTAGCAGTGTCACTCGACTGTCGGTGCTGGCGACGAATGTCTAAGATGCTGTGGACTCAGAGAGGCAGTAAATAAACGTGCGCATGTGTTTTCAGTAAGATCAACATAATAAGAAGCACAGCTGAACGAGTAAATCAGAGCCCTCTGGCTTGTTATGAAAGTCAGTTTGAAATTACTTAGAAGGAAAAGCGTAAGCGGTGGGAGAAAGTTTACTGGTGACCTTTGCCCTACAAGTGGCCGAATTCTATTTTAGGTCAAAAAGAGGCAGCCAAATTTAAACAAATGCCCTTACTGGGAAACCTTCTGAAGTGGCATTTGCTGTTCTACGTGTGAACAATTGGTTGAGCAGCAGAGGTTAACCAGGGCATTCGTCATTCAATGGCTCAACAGCACCAAGGTTGAGAATTTACCCACTGAGTTGGTATTCAGCTGTCCAACTCGGGGTTCAGGTGGACCAGCGTACGCCCCACTATAGAAGGCTAGGACACAAAGACTAAATAGATGCTCATCTAAGAAGAAAGGTAGCTTAGAGCCAGCAGAGGACATGAGTGGGTGGGCTGTTTAACAATAAGGAGAGTTAGAAAGTGGTCTAAGCCATTGAGTTCTTGGCATTAGGAAGATGTACGGAGAGGTTTGGAATGATGGCATGTGAAGGGCTCCCGCACAAGCATGAGGACATGTTCAGTCTCCAGCACGCGTCTGTGAAAGCCAGGAATGGCGGTGCTCAGTCGTAAGCACAGGCCAGGTAAATCCCTCAGGCTTGCTGGCCAGCCTCGCCAAACCAGGGAGCGGGTTCAGTGAGAGCCTGTCTCAAAAACTAAAAGTAGAAAGTGATTGAAGAAGACAGCTGGCCTGGCCTCCCTTACACACAAGCGCTCACGTGCGCGCGCGCGCGCGCGCACACACACACACACACACACACACACACACACACACACACACACACAGAGGTGGGGGGAGGGGCAGGTAAGATACAGCAATAAGTGAATTAAGACCTGGCCAACTAGGCCATAGAGAAGACTAGACATGAAGTAGGGTCCAGGCAAGGTGAAAAGGCAGTCACGTAGAAGGAGGGAAAAAAAAAAAAGAGCTGTTAGCAGAATCAGACATATATAGAGCAAAATAAAAGGCTGGGTTTTTTTTTTTATTAATTTATTCTTGTTACATCTCAATGGTTATCCCATCCCTTGTATCCTCCCATTCTTCCCTCCCTCCCATTTACCCATTATTCCCCTCCCCTATGACTGTTCCTGAGGGGGATTACCTTCCCCTGTATATGCTCACAGGGTATCAAGTCTCTTCTTGGTAACCTGCTGTCCTTCCTCTGAGTGCCACCAGGTCTCCCCCTCCAGGGGACATGGTCAAATGTGAGGCACCAGAGTATGTGAGAAAGTCATATCCCACTCTCCACTCAACTGTGGAGAATGTTCTGACCATTGGCTAGATCTGGGTAGGGGTTTAAAGTTTACCGCCTGTATTGTCCTTGGCTGGTGCCTTAGTTTGAGCGGGACCCCTGGGCCCAAATCTGCCTATCATAATGTTCTACTTGTAGGTTTCTAGGACCCTCTGGATCCTTCTACTTTGCCATTCTCCCATGCTTCTCTCATGTAGAGTCCCAAAAGGATATCCTCCCCTCTGTCCCAGTTTCCTGGTAAGTGAAGGCTTTCATGGGACATGCCCCTTGGGCTAGTATGCAGATATAAGTGAGTATATACCATTTGAGTCTTTCTGCTTCTGGGTTAACTCACTCATTATGATAATTTCTAGCTCAGTCCATTTATCCACAAATTTCAGGAATTCCTTGTTTTTAATAGCTGAGTAGTATTCCATAGTGTATATGTACCGCAGTTTCTTTATCCATTCTTCTACTGATGGACACTTAGGCTGTTTCCATGTTCTGGCTATTATGAATAAGGCTGCTATGAACATGGTTGAGCAAATTTTCTTGTTGTGTGCTGGAGCATCTTCTGGGTATATTCCAAGGAGTGAAATAGCTGGGTCTTGAGGAAGCCCTATTCCCATTTTGCTGAGATAGCACCAGATAGATTTCCAAAGTGGCTGTGCTAGTTGCATCCCACCAAAAGGCTGGTATCTTATAAACAACAAACTATGTTGTTAAGAAGAAGATAAGAACTAAGGCCTAAAGCAGGGTAAAACTCTCCCAGGGTGAGTAAATGGCTTTGAATCTGAAAAAAAAAAAAACAAAAATCCAGCACTCAGACTGGGAAAAGAGGACAAGCCGAAAATGACGAGTGGCGTTTAGAAGACAGAAAACGGAGAGCGCAGTGGTTTCAACAGGAATGGTCCCATGTGTTTGATTGCTTGGCCCAGAAGGAGTAGCATTATGAGGTGGCGTGGCCTTGTTGGAGTAGGCGTGGCTTCATTGGAGGAAGTGTGCCACTGGGGACTCTGAGGTCTCAGAGGCTCAAATCTGGCCAGTGTGTCTCATTTCTTTCATTTCTGCTGCCTGCCACTCAAGATAAAGAACTCTCAGCTTGGTCTCCAGCACCAGCACGTCTGCCAGCATGCCACCGTGTTTCCTGCCATGATGGTAAGGGACTAAACCTCTGAACCTGTTGGCTTGCCCAGTTAGATGCATTCCTTTGTAAGAGTGTCCAGGGCCACGGTGGTGTCTCTTCACAGCAACAGAACCCTAATCAAGACAGAGCGCATCTCAGAGGAGAAGAGAGTGGTCTTAGACACAGGTGCAGGGAAAGGCTGTGCTTGGCCTCGTCCGCTGCTGTCCATCAAAGGCCCTCCCTCTTTTCCTCAAATTAAATGAGGAAGACAGTTTACTGACTGAACAGTCATGATCTCCATCAAGTTACCTTCCCAGAATCTCCACTAGCATGGAGGTATTTATCCTGGCGGTCAACCCATTCACTGATCCGAAAGCGTGTATTGCTCACAACACCACAGGCTACAGAGACTCTGTCTTGATCTTAAAGCACAAACAAGGTTCTGACTATTCAGCTCCAAGCTCTAAAGCAAAAGGCGAAAGAAGAGGAGGGAAGGTGTGGTACTTTAGCACCCAGAAGAGAGAAACAGCATCTAAGTGGGCTCCTCCACAATCACTCAAGGAGTAAATGCTAGTGATGTCAGTCCCTTAAATAATACAGTAGGTGGTTGCTCTCCTTTCTCTTTATAATGCTCAAAATTTGAACACACGCATGCACACACATACACACACAAAAAAACAGAATTCTCTTCTCCATGCTTCAGAAAAAAATACAGTACACAGAG
Source organism: Acomys russatus (assembly GCF_903995435.1). NCBI lineage: Eukaryota > Metazoa > Chordata > Mammalia > Rodentia > Muridae > Acomys > Acomys russatus. The sequence continues at coordinate 9,779,194 of NC_067148.1, read as the reverse complement.
GTAGTCCTTGTAGACAAGTTTTTATATCATATTATTTTATTTTATGTTACCACAAACTACAAAATCCAGAAATCTTTATTCCAAATTACTATATAATGCACATTTTCAAGTATTATATGCCCAATAAAGGCTGATTGAAACACTTTTCCTACTGCCACAGAGACCCACACTGGAAAATGTGCAGAGACTGTGAGAGACTTTGGAATACTCAGTCATAGGTGGGATGTCCTCATCAAGCCTCTCCTCTTGGGGCTCAGGGAGCTACGCAGAGGAGGAAGAGGAGGAGAGATCCTCAGAGACAGAGGGAATGGACGACAGCAAGGAAGCAGTGTCAGACACGACAGGCCTGATGAACATATGAACTCACGGAGACTGAGGCAGAATGCACAGCGCCTGCACAGGTTCAAGCCTGATGGTCCCAGCACTGAGAGGGAGAAGTGGACATGTGTCCCATCCTTAGCCAGGAAACTATCTGCTATTGACACCTGCTTACAGAGAAAAATTAGTTTTCTCAAATAGAGTCTCACTTGGTATACAAACCACACTTTAAGGGCAGGTCCCATGCCCAGCAGTAGATGGCTGACACAAAATGAACTCCATGGTATTTTTTGTAAATTTTTTGTCTCATATTGGCTTGGACACTTTTTTCTTACTGGTCTTTTGTTTGTATATTATGACATGATTTTGTGGTTTCGTGGTGGGTGGGTATGTTTCTGTGTTTTGTCTTTTTCCCCCCTTTTCTGTTTTGTTTGTTTGTTTGTTTGCCTGTTTGTTTCCTTTCTAAAGAGAGAGAATGGGCATGGAGTTGGGTGACAGGGAGGAGGGAAGATTTGGGGAGGAGTTTGGGAAACACAAACCATGATCAGAATACAATGTGCAGAAACATTGATTTAAAAAAGAAAGAAGAAAAAACTTTCCCTCGGAAAATTTAGAAAAGCCTGGAGATGTCTAGCTAGTCAACAATCTAAAGCTGTTTAAGATTAGAAACAGTCTGTTTCCTTCCCTCGGGGACTACAGACATGAGGCCTAGGCAGGGAGAAGCCCCACTTACCTTGAAACCATCTTGTTCCGGGCCGCTTTACAGTACACTTAGGAGAAAAGGCAGAGTTCATATCTGCCCATTACAGATAGTCATACCTCCCAGGGGACCCAGCCCACCTCATTTCTGTTCAGTTTTCCTCTTCAACAAAGATGTTTGGTACAGCTAAATTTTGCCAGGAACTGCACTGGAAGCTAAGGATGCTGTGTGGAGCTGACAGAGGACTTGCCCTCCTGGGCAGTATGTGTGAACATCAGAAATAGGGAATGTTAAAATTCAGGTCCCAGGCTGAGTGGGCCCTGAGCACTTCTGTGTGGCTGTGCTACAGGTGGCCCTGTACAGTACATCCTGAGAAACTGGTCCATTCAGAGCTCCCTGCAAACAGACTATGCATCTGTGTTGCACCTGAACCCTCAAGACTAAGCACATAGTAGGAACAACAGTATGTATTAAATAGCTTTCTGCACACAGAAAGTGGGCAAATGAAGTGGCAAACCTGTAGAGGGCGGGAAATACAATGAAATCATAAAGGGTGGCATGTAACACAGCCCGAGTAGATGGCAGAAACAAGTTATCCCAGAGAAGACAACATCTGAACAGGCATTATAGGATAACCAGGAGGGAGCAAGGCCTGAAGGGGCATCTCAGGATTCAGAAAAGGCAGGTAAGGCTTGCCCAGAGGTTACACACCTACTGCACACTTGCTTGTTACCATCCCCTGAGGCAAAGGTGACTCTGTGCCTCACAGGCACACTCTTGAACCCTAGCAGCCACCTGCCATTACAGGGTAATGTCATCAGGAAAGTGAGAGACAGCGCAATTAGAATTCGTCCCAGGGATGGCTTGACTTCACTTCAACCCGGAATAATCTCAGCATCCAGCAATCCCATGGTTCAATACACATCCATAGGAGCTGAAAGTCGGGACTCAGATATTTGCAGATCCACATTTGCATCAGCATTGTCCACAGTTCCCCAAAGGTAGAAGCTGTCAGAGGGTCCATCATCAGACAAAGAAACGTGATACATGAAATACTATGTACAATGAAATACTATGCAGCCTCAAAAAAGGAAGGCAATTCTGACATTCACAAAGAACAACCAGAACTCCTGAAAACGTTATGATAGTGAAATGTGGTGGTGGTGAATGGACAAACATGGTATGATTCCATTTATATGGCTAGATGATCCCGTTTATAGAGTCATCGAATTCACAGAGGTCAACAGCCATGGCTTCCAGGCCCTGAGGTGAGTGGATGGTGGGGAGTTAGTGTATGGTGGGTAGAATATTTCTGGAGGTGGATGGTGAGGGTGGCTGCAGCGGGGTGTGAACGTGCATAGACCTCAGAACTGTACACTTACAGGTGATTGCACGGTCCATTTTATGTTCTGCATTATCTCTACCATGCCTAATAAAAAATAAAATCACATGCACACATCTACAGTAGCTACAGGAGATCCAAGTCCACCGCTGCTTCATAGGAAGAAGCTAGTGACACCCTCAGACCCCCCCCCCCAAATGAGGAAAATGTAAAAAGAAGGTCTTCGCCAAAGCTCCAGCAACCCACCGCCACCCCAGCACCTGATATTAATCGGCAGCTGCGGTCATGGTTGAATAAGGAAGCATAGCCCATCAGCACAAACGTGTTCAGCGAAAGAAGCCGTGAGATAATAATCCTGAAAGCAGGGTGATGTTAAAGCAATAGTTACAGACTTTCATTTCCTCCACGGATCTACAGAGGAGTCTAAACAAAGAGGAAGAACCCTTCCTGCAGCTTTATAATCATGTCAGGTCTGCAGCCCGTATTTTTTTTTTAGATCTATTTATTTATTATTATGTATACAGTGTTCTCACCGCATGTACGTCTGCAGGTCAGAGGAGGGCATCAGATCACATTATAGATGGTTGTGAGCCACCATGTGGTTGCTGGGAATTGAACTCATGACCTCTGGAAAAGCAGTCAGTGCTCTTAACCGCTAAGCCATCTCTCCAGCCCATTTTTTTTTTAAGCCTAAGAAACAATTCACAGTTACACAAATGACAAAATAACATAAAACCCAACAACAGTCTGGAGCCACGTCTGGTGTTCTCCAGCTGACCCACCGGGTTCGGTGGGCACGGTAGGCTGCAGTGGTGCCCTCTCTCTGCCAGGCACCCATCACTCTCCCCACTCCCTGCCCTTCACAGCTGGGCAGCACAGCTTGCCAGCAGAGCTTGCCAGGAACTGAGAGGCACACAGCCCCGAGTGACAAATGCCCTCATTCCACGCACTGCCATACTCCTCCTACCTCCAACTGTCACAGCCCGGTACATCACAAGCACGGCCAAAGCCTGGTGTCGCCGTCACTCCTACATTTGCTGCAGCTCTGAAACATAGCGCGGAGTCAAGTGCCACCATCCCCGCTCACCTCCTCTTATAGTCACCTCTTTCTACCGATGGCAGGTGCCAAGTGTGAGGCCAGCGACCTCATAAATGCTTCTCCAAACGGGGTCTTTACATATAACCTAAGGGATCAGGTGAGGTGTGTTCAGGGTAATACAGCCAGATGCCAGTTCTGTATCACCTTGCATGGAAGTAAAAGTCCTTAAACTTCATCCAGTTCTGTACCCTTCTGGTCTCCATGCCAACTTCCGCACCAGTACCTTCAGGTACATGAGGAGAGAAGGGAAATGGGTGCACCAGAAGTAAGGGTATTTCTCCCCTGCTGTCTCTGCTGCATTGCGCCGCTCTCCCCACACTTGTCTCTTCTCTCTCCTTTTTCTTGGACCCACATCTCAGGAAGCCCCGGAGACAGCACTCATGATCAGCTGCACCACAGGAGACTTTTCCTTGAGCAGTGTCTTAAGAGTTTCTCTTGCTCTGATGAACACAACGACCAAAAGTAACCAGGGGAGAAGAGTGTCTGTTTCCTCTTACAACTTTCAGGTCACACTCTGTCACTAAGGGAAGTCACGGCAGGTACTCGGGACAGGACCCTGGAGGCAGGAGCTGGAGCAGAGGCCACGTGATGCAGGGGTGCTGTTTACTGGCTTGCTCTCCAGGGCTCGGTCACGGGAACTCACACCGAGACCCACAAGCAGACAATGCGCAGAGAATGAGAGCGTTCGGAAACACTCGTAAGTGGGATGTCTTTGTCAAGCAATCCCGGGCCTCAGAGGGCTGCGCAGAACGCGTGGAGGAGACAGATATGGCTCCGGTGCTAAAAGGGGAGAGTGCACACAGGCTCCTACTCCTAACCAAAAAGCTATCTGTGATTGACACTTGCCTGCAAAGAAAAAATTAATTTTCTCCAACAGAGTCTCACTGGGTATATTAACCACACTTCAGAGCTGGCCTGATGCCCAGCAGGAGGGGCCAACAGAAAACCAACTTAATGGTATTTTTGTCTCATGTTGCTTTGTTTGGCCATCTTGTGTGTGTGTGTGTGTGTGTGTGTGTGTGTGTGTGTGTGTGTGTGTTTTGTTGTTGTTGTTGTTTTGCTTTACTGATCCTTTGTATATTATGCATAAAATTTCTGATTTTGTGTTTTTATGGGGTTTATGTGTATGTTTCTTGGGGGTTTTTTTCCCATTGGTTTTTGTTTTTGTTTTTGTTTTTTCCTATTCTGGTTTCAATGGGTTTTTGTTTGTTTGCCTGTTTTGTTTCTAAAGAGAAAGAAATAAAGGGAGTGGCAGTGGGGAGGCTCTCAGAGCAGCTAGGGGAGGAAAAGCATTGATCAGAATATTGCATTAAAATTTTGTTTTCAATAAGTACATAATTATATTTATTTAAATGTTTTCATATGGTAAAATTCATTCTTTTATTGTATAAGTATCTGAGTTTTGATAAATGCACATACCCATGTAAGTACAGACAGCATACAGAAAATTCCCGTTATTTAAAAAAAATGTTGTGCCCACATTTTTAGCCCCTGCTATCTACTGGATTTTCTGCCTTAATGCTTCTTCCCTTTCCAGAAAGCACAGAAGTTAATTGTATCAGTGAGTGGACATTTACGTCTGCCAGCCTGCTTTTTTATCCGCTGCTGGACTTGCCCAGGAGATGGTACCTGCCGGGGATGGTACAGCCCACAGTGAGGGGAGCGTTCCCACATCAACCGCTAATTATGAGACACCCCACAAACCAATCCGTGGAGGCATTTTCTCAGTCATGGTTCCCTCTTCTCAAATAACCCTAACTTGTGTCAAGTTGACAATAGACTAGGCAGGATTCACTGTGACATGCTCAACATGGAGGTTCAGGTGCCCTGCCTTCCCACCGATTCCTGATGTAAAGGCTACCACAGCTGACTAGAGCATCACTCTGCCTCCAGGAGCAAGCGTGTGACCACTTCCACCATGGATGCAAATGCTCAACATGGTAGCTTCATTATCGCAAGCGTCTCTGGTGTTTGTTTGTTTGTTTGTTTGAGACAGGGTCCTCTGTGTACCCTTGGCTGTCCTGGACACTCTCTGTAGACCAGGCTGGCCTCGAACTCACAGCGATCCGCCTGCCTCTGCCTCCCAAGTGCTGGGATTGCAGGAGTATGCCACCATGCCCTGCTTGTTAATGTTTTTCTATGCATTTCTTTGTAAAAATCTCTAAGTCTCCAGAAATCTTTTTCTACGACAGAAAAATCACATTTATGTCTGACAAGCACACAAGAGGCTCTGGGTGCAACTCCAAACACTGAATTTAAATCAAATTTGTTTGGTTTGTCTTATGCAGGGAAAGGAGGCGGTTTCCTACACTCACCTGAGAGACGATGCGGTGCCAGTCTCTCAGTACAGTCCCTCAGGGTATGTGAAAATTAAACTGATTTTTAAATATATGGATTAGCAAGAGGGGGGAATGCACATTACTTACACATTCAAGAAATGTCTTGGGGGGTGCTTAGAATTTGGAATTTATATACCAAAATTTGTGGGGAAAAGAAAATGGGGGAAGGCATCTATGAGAGCAGATAATTTTCCTTTAACAAGTCAAAGGGGCTTTTAGTGAACCAAATAAAAGGTAAAGATTTAGAAAATATCTGTTTAGGGAGGTCATGTCACCTGCTGCCTTCCCCTGGCCTCTACACTGCCCCAGCCATGAGAAAGGGTTCAGGAAGAAGTTGTTGCTTTTACTCAGGTAAGGGGAGTCCAGAGTCTTCTCTCCAGGCTACTGGGTCTTAACTAAACACTCTGAACCCAGTGTGGGGTTTCCAGCGGGTTAGCACCCTGAAGATGCAGAGCTTGGGGACATGGTCCTAGCTACTTGTAAACAGAATGGCTTGTCCTCGGTGACACCAGCAGGGGGAAATTGTAAGCAATAATCTCTGCTGGTGTTGGTTTTTGGGTTTGGTTTTGTTGTCTGTAATCCACCTGATCATTAAACCCTGCGTAGTTCCAGATCTCCATCTACCACGCTTTACTAAAGGGTCTCAGTTTGGACATGGTCCTTGGATCATCTCCTCTCGCACACAAACAGACACTCCTAGTTATTAGACAGTTCGGGCAATCACATATTCCAAATTCCAGGCGGGCAGGATTCACACTTTCTCAAATGAATCCCACGCTCTTTGAGTCCAGAAAGAGCACGTCCCTCTCTGCCAGCCTGGAAATGGGGCAGTTAACTTGGGGCAAGCAGGGAGAAGTGGAAGGGTGAGAGAGGCCTGGAGGGAGTCAGAGACAGGTGAGGCCTTAAAGACGATCCCAACTTAATCCTGTCCACGATTAACGAACAAATTGCTAAACATCAAAAGAGCTAAATGACTTGCCAAAGGGCTATACCGTTTGGTGGCTGAGCCCCACATCCCACCCCCAAACATCTGTGGTGGGTGTGTCTGTATGTGGGGTGTGTGCGTGTGTGGGCGTGTTTTGTATGTGTGGTGTATATGTTGGTAGGTGTGTGTATGTGGTGTGTGGTGTGTATGTGGTGTGTGGTGTGTATGTGGTGTGTGTGTACATGTGTGGAGCATGTGTGTTTGTGGTATATTTATGTGTGTATATGTGGTACGTGTGCATGGTGTGTGTTTGTGTGTGTAACTGTGTGTATATGTGGTATGTGTGTGTTGTGTGTTTATGGGGTGTGTATGGGGTATGTGTATGTGGTGTGGGGGTGTATGTGTATGTATGTGTGTTTGTACACATGTCGGGTGTGTGTGTGTGTGGTGTGTATGTCATGTGTGTATGTGGTATGTTTGTATATGGTGTGTGTGTCTGTTAGCATATGTGTACGTTTGATGTGTGTGTGTCTGTATGTGTGGTGTGTGTAGATTGTGCTGTGTATGTGTGAGGAATGTGTATGTAGCATATGTGTGTGCGTGGCATGTGTGACGTATGCATGTGTGTGAGGTGTTCTGTGGAGTGTATGGTGTGTGGCATGTGGTGGTGTGGGGGGTGTATGGAGTGTGTTTGTATGTAGTATGTGGTATGTATGTGTGTCCACATGCGAGTTCCAGTTTACCCTCTAGTAGATGAGTTGGACGTTTGCGTTCAGGCAAAGGCAGATCCATGCTTCAACAGTCGGAGGCGCTGCTGGAGCCCCCCAGCCAATCCGACCGGTCTCCTCACGGGACAAACCCCTCCCACTAACCATCTCCTCTGGGAGACTGTCTCTAGGTGGATGCTTCGGCATTTGGCTGAAGTGATTAAATGCTCACCCCATATTTGCCGAAAGAGGTGTGTCCGATTTTTATTACTGTTTAAACTTCCTCGAATCCCTTTGAACATCTTCACTTCATTGTTGGCCCAACCCCATTCACTGAATATTCCAAAAAATGCCACTCTTCTATTTTTATATTTCTCCAAATGCCTTGCTTTATGGCTGAATTGTTTTTGTAATTAGAAGAAGAAGAAGAAAAAAAACAGGCAATGCCAGTACATTTTTAAATTCCCACTATTCATCTAACTGAGCATCTCATAGTTAATTAGATTAGATAGAAAAAGACACACACACAAAAAAAAACCTCAGTCTTTAAAGCAAAGACTGAGAAGACCTGAAAGAAGCATCTTTTCTATTATTGTGCTGTGGTTTTAAAGCCATACACAACAACATGCAGAGTGCACCTCTCACCACAGACTTCCTGCATCACCTGGGAATGAAAGGAGGCAAGGAGGGAGCAGGGTGACTGTGACCTTGGGAACGGAGTCTCACACGCCCTTTAATTCCCTCAGTACCAACTCTGCAGCATCCTCATTAGAACGTAAAACCTGCCTCATGAAAGTCACTCGAACAGCGGGCACGGGGCTCCACAAGCACGCAGGTGAGCTGTAGCCAAGAAAAGGAACTTTGCACATCTTGAGCTTGCCGGGAGCTCTCCTCCAGTGGCCCTCTAGACCTCCTGTTAAAAGCCTGGCTCCAGCCTGGCTCCAGACTCCAGGGCTTGCATCAGGCCGAGCTAATCTCCAGGCAGCAAGGCAGGATCTCTGGCTGATTTGACTGTCCCTCTTCTTCAGAAAAACAACAGCCGCAAACTCAGCTATCTCAAGAGCTTCCATTGAGGCTCGTCTTCTCAATCCGTGATTTAGCAGCATCTGCCTTGGCTACTTCACAAAGCGTTTAGTTTATACCCTGACTTTTCGTTTGTTCACAATGTTCCTTCATAGCAATCCGCTGTGGGTCCATAAAAATGACCATCCACTTTCATCAAAGATGCCTCACATGGGTTCTCCTCTCAAAAAAAAGTGCACTTATAAATCAACAAGAAAAACTCTCAGACAAAGAATTTGATGAATAAACATATTTATCCTTGAACAAGAGCCCATTTCAATTGGTCGAGTGTGCCTCTTCTATCAGGCAAATTGCATTTCCACACTCTCCTTTGCCTTCCCCCCTCCCCAGAAATCCTAGCCTCTCTCCCTGGCTGTTCAACACAGGCTGCAGCCTCATGCCTGAGCTGTGCTGTTAACACACGCCAGCATGCCCCTACTCCAGGGATCTGCAGGGCCCAAGCCCAGGGTTTTGCCTTTCACGGACACAGTCCAGCACATCTGTTCTCAAGGAAGTGAGCTCCATTCATCTGACCTCAACTCGCTTGTACGCTCTCATACATCTGTGCTTTAGTCAATATTCACACAGCGTCCTATAGCATGTGTTCTAAACAGTCTGGCCCACGTTAGCGTGACAGCAATCCGATTAAGAGTCTCAATTGACTTAGCTCTCTTCAGAGACCAAGGTGGAAAAAAAAAAAATCACAAATTGCACAGCTGGTCTCTCTGACTCAAGCCACCTAGCAACCGTCAAAATACGCCCCAAACCACAAAGGTGTTTGAAGTTATCCGTGAAAGCTTGTGCCGAGAGAGCCGCCGCCGCCGCCACCACCGTCACCACCATTTCCACCGTCAGCATGCTGTTTCAGTACAAACACGGCTGGGAGGCAGCTTGAAAATGGCACGTGCTCCAAAGGCCTAAAGCGTTTGCATGTTCTCCCTTGGGCTATGTGCAATATGACATAAATGAAGAACTAGGGTCAGAGCATTAAATAGGTGTGCCTTAGCACAAGGCTTGGGGTGGTCTTAATTCCTGTTTTGAGGAACTATCTCCATGTGAGGGCACATCTGCATTAGTATCCAAATATCTGTGTCTTTTACACCAAACAGCTGTGTCCTCTTCCTCAAAGCTCACTCAGGAAAAGCGGCAGTGGTGGGTCTTTTGGTAAAGTGCTTTTTAACATAAGCATGAAGCCCAGAGTTCAAGACGAAGAACCCACGCAGGAAAGCGGGTGTGGTACACACTTGTAACCGCAGAGGTGGCCACAGCTGGACCCCTAGAACTGTTGGCCAGCCAACCTAGCCCAATCGGAGAGCCAGATCCAGGAAGAAACCCTGTCTCAAAAAAACCAAGGTGGGCAGCTCTGGAGGAACGACACATCAGATTGACAGCTTCCTCATGTGTGTACACATACAAAAGTACAAAGCACACACACACACTTGCACACACGTACACATGCATACACGCACACACATGTGCACACACATGTACACGTGCACACACATACACACACATGCTCACACACACATGCACACACACACACATGCACACACACACACATGCACACACACACACACACACACACACACACACACACTTCAGGGTCTGTTTGGGAAAATAGGCTGCAGAGCACTTCTGGGGTGCAATGCAGGGGAACTATTGCTACTGCCCTGCTTTCCACTGTATGGAAAACTCATTAGAAACTGTAGCATATTTGCCTCTGGGGGTGGAGGTGGGGATCTGGGCTGTTACATGGTCTTTCGTAGGTTGTTTAACTTTTTGCCACATTCACCCACTTTCATAACAGGCATCAAGAAGTAAACTGACTTGAAAGTTGGGCAGGTTTAACCATGAGCTCATCCCCTTGGACTCAAGAATGGAAACATACTGATGCTGGTGTCTGCAGGGGATCCCAGGCTCTGTGGTGATCAACTCTCCCCCACCCCCCAGGACTTTTTAGATTACTGAGAAAATAAACGGGAGTTCTATTTTGAGAATTCAAAGCACATACCATTCATGCAAACCCAAACACACACTTGCTCAGTGGCCCTGCCCTAGTCCATACTTATAAAACGTGGAAAAGAAGCCAGGAGTCTCACATCAGCAATACAGCTGCGCAGCCCCCCAGGCCCTTCCCTCACAGACAGGCCCTACGTTCAACATCACTATACTAAACCCATAAAACAGCTTAGGTTCCCTTATCTACACAGCTCTGCCTCAACGTTTGCTATCAATCCCACTGGAAAATTTCTTTCCTAACTTTCTAACTTCTTATCCTAAATATATACTCTTCTCCTTACCTATGCCAAGTTAAACTACAAAACAATCATTTTGACGTTGCTGGGTCCCCGTCAATCACATTGTATGTGCACATAGTAAAGTGCATCGCCCTGAGTCTTTTCTCCTTGCTGGATCTGAGGATCAGCTTCTTGAGGTCTCCAGGGTTCCAATGTCTCAGTATGCACAGCTCTGGAGCTTACAGTCTAGCGGACTCTTGACAAACTCTTTTCAAACGTAAATGAATTCCTCCCCAGAATGCTTCCTAGCATTTCAGAACATACTCCCCTGCTGCAAGTGCAGTGCAGCAAGCGCTGCACACCTGCTTGCTCTTTCTAGCCTTGCTCATCCTGCGTCCTGCTGCTCTGTGAGCTTTGGCCTACTTGATCACTTCCTGCCTGCTCTCCTCCTCACCACTGTGGTTGCTGCTGCCTCAGCCTCTATCTCTGCGTATCTAAGCTCTTTTCCCTTCTTTACCTCACATCTAAGTGACACCAAATAACACCTTTCTTTCTGTACCTAGTTTATTTAACTTAGCACAGTGTCCTTCAGCAAATGGCCAGGTCTTAAGGATAAATAGTATTTAATTGAATTGTTACATAAGTGAATTTTTAGCTGTTCTTAACACCAATGACATAGTAAAATGTAGGATGCCGGAAGTGTTGATATGTTTCACACTGTTGGAAAAATGGCATAGAAGGTACGAACACTTGCTGACCTTCCAGAGGACCCAAATTCAGTTTCCAGCATCCTTATTAGGCAGCTTACAAATGTGGGTTCAACTCCAAGGATTTTGACATCATCTTCTGGCTTCCTCAGAACCCCTCCCACCCCCACACACAAATGCACTAAACTTTTAAGTAATTTTTATGTGTGTGTATTCTACCTTAATCATTATTTATCTTTCTAAAATATACAAAATGAAATTTATTTTTTTAATATATTCTCCGGGGAATTTGCCTTCTGAATACTTGAATAATCAGACAAAAAAAATAATATTCGCTTCTCTCTCTATCAGAAGTTCTCCCTTGCCTGGCTCCTTGCTAATCTGCAGAATCCCTGGAACACCATCAGTCCCCATAACCATCATGAGGATCCATATGAATCACTTACAAATCTAATCTCTAGCTGTGGCTGTTTCCTGTTATTAACTTGACTTTTATTGTCTGCTCTTGACAATTACCACCACAAAAGCCGTGTAGGTAGGCAATCCTTCCAACTCCTAAGACAATACACTGCATTTCTATCCAAACTCAAAAATCTGGGGAAAGTACATGCAACTTATTAAACACTTGCCTCAGAGCCTTGAACTCTAAAACTTCTTTCCCACAAACTCACCTCTTCATGTCCTACCTACCCTGTTCTCGCTTTTCTCTCAGAACAACTATTTTCAAGCAAGGCCTTGTCCTTTGGACACTCCTGTTCCACTAACTTTCCCAGCCAGCCTGTGACCTCTAATTTTAGTTACCTAGGGAGAGAGTCTTGTTTTCCTTGCAATTTTAAAAGAATATGGTGTGTGTGTGTGTGTGTGTGTGTGTGTGTGTGTGTGTGTGTGTTGATATGACATGGCTCAGTGCACACACGTACATGTGAGAGCACAACTTTCAGGAGTCAGTTCTCACCTTCCACCACAAGGGTCCCGTAATCACACTCAAGTAGGCAGTCATGGCAGTTCGTGCCTTTTCACTCGCCACCCCTCCCCTCGTTGACCCTCCCCTCGTTGACTCATCTGACTATGCCTCTTATGATTGCGGGGGGTCACTGTGATGAGGGCGAATGAGAAAGTACACGCACGCACAGTGTATTGGATGCTCAAGAGATCTGTACATAGCTATGACCTTTCAATACTTTAATCTAATTTCACTTAAGAATAAATCCCTTTTCGGCTTCCTCAAGACCCAGCTATTCCACTCCTTGGAATATACCCAGAAAATGCTCCACTACACAACAAGGTCATATGCTCAACCATGTTCATAGCAGATTTATTCATAATAGCCAGAACCTGGAAACAGCCTAAGTGTCCCTCAGTTGAACAATGGATAAAGGAACTGTGGTACACTTACACTATGGAATACTACTCAACTTTAAAAACAAGGAAATCCTGAAATTTGTGGACAAATGGATGGAACTAGAAATGATCTACTGAGTGAGTTAACCTAGAAGCAGAAAGACTCACATGGAATATACTCACTTATAACTGGGCACTAGCCCAAAAGACATGTCCCATGAAAGTCTTCACTTACCAGGAGATTGGGACAGATGTGAGGACATCCCACTGGGACTCTAGGTAAGACAAATATAGGAGATGGGAGAATAAAAGGACCCAGAGGGTCCTAGAAACCTACAAGAGGAACATCATGATGGGTGGATCAGGGCTCAGGGGTGTCTGCTCACTATTGCACTAACCAAGGACAATACAATAGTAAACATCAAACCCCTACTCTGATCTACCCAATGGACAGGACATTCTCCACAGTTATGTGGAGGGTGGAGACTGACTCTGACATGAACTCTAGTGCCCCATATTTGACCACCTCCTCTACGTGGGGAGGCCTGATGACACTCAAAGAAAAATTAAGCAGGCTACCAAGATGAGACTTGATAGCCTATGACCATGTGGTGGGGAAGGAGGTCCCCCTCAGTCTTAGACCTAGGGGAGGGGAATAGGGTAAAAGCGGGAGGGAAGGAGGAATGGAAGGATACAAGTGATGGGATAACACTTGAGTTATAATCTGAATAAATTAATAAAATAAAAAAAGAATAAATCCATTTTCTTACAAACTTTAAACAATAAAGCTCAACAGAATCAACTTGGCTAGATACATAGATAACAATCATCTATATACAGAGGAGTAGAAATTAAAATTTTATTAGACAGAACTCCAACAATATGTTTATCTAAAGGAAACATAGATTCTGAAAAGGTTGAGCAGCACTGCGCCGGCATCCTATCGATAGTACTAGCTCAAAACTCTAAGAAAACGCTGAGCCTCCCCAGATCCCTTCACTCCCTCTTCTGCGTGGCTTTCACCCTCTCCTGCCTACACAGCATTTTTTTTGTTGTTGTTGTTCGCTTATCTCTCTTCTCACACTTACACACCTATCTCAACATTCCTGTCTTCTTGGCCCATTTGGGGAAACAGCCTTGCGCGCTTCCCTCTGCCCCTCCTCAGTCTCACACACACAACAGAGCTTTGTAACTATGTATTAAACCTGCAGAAAGTTTGACCTGTCATATGTTCCCCCGCAATATGGGAATTCAAAGCTTTTGTGGGGTGTTTTCCTATATTTGGCTTAGTTCAGTCTTATGAATGTTCTATAAATATTGGTTCGGGTCTGAGAACACAGCAGTAAGATTGAACAGCTTGTTACCAATCTACGCCAGCCTATATACATGCTACCACCATATGGCACCACAATGTCTAGTATTTGCTTAAGCAGAGTGATTGATATGCTTGCTATAGTTTGGGTGCAACATGAGTGATCCCTAAAAGTCCATCTAGTCCCCCCCCCACATAGTAGTACTGACAAGCACCAAGAACCTTAAAAAAGTAGAGCCTGATGGACAGTCCTTAGGTCATTGATGGTGTGCCTGCTGGGGGTCCCCATCCAGCACCCCCCAACCCCACTTCTGGATGCAGACGTGTTTTGCTCTCACATGTGCTCCTATAATGAGCTACCCTCATGAGAAGTCAAAATTAATGGGGTCACCCTATCTCCAGAACAATAAGCCATGATAAACTTCTTTCCTTCACAAGTGGCCTGCATCAGGTGTTTCATCACAGTGACAGAAAGTTGACTCACACAGTACTGAATGCTAAACTCCTTGTCCATGTACTGACCAGCACTGCCCACCTCTCACTTTCTTTGTTCAAAATGAACCACAGTTTTTAGATTCTGGGGGAACTGGAGTGGGTTTTTGAATTCAAGAGTTGCCAGTCATTTACCCCAACAGCAAACCGGTGTTTACAACCAAGATTACTTTAAAAGCTTTTCCAAACTATTTCTGCATGAAAATCACTTTCTTCAAAAATCTTAGATATAATCCTGAAAGTTCAGAGTGTTCATCACTCTGTTAAATAACACACGGGATTTATATGTACGTGTGTGCATGCATGGTCATATGTATGTGAGTGTTGTGTCATATATAATTATATAGTCTATTTTTGATGAAGGTTTACTCGCCCAAACGATGATAGCAATGTCTGTAGGAGACACTCGAGCATCTGTGTTTATTCTGCGTTAGTCTAATAGCTAAGAAGTGAGAATCTACAGCGTTCATCTACAGACGAATGGATAAGGAAGATGCGGTGTGTCATCACCACAGAAGAGCATTCAGCTGCGAAGAAAAACAAAGCCATACATGTGCAGAATGATGAGTGGGACTCAAACTCGTTACATCACTCGGAATAAGCCAAAATAAAAAGACAGTGACCGCATGTTTTCTTTCATATGCAGAACTTGCACTTTGACTTGTGTGTATGACGGCTGCACTGTGAGACTAAAAGGGAGCCATGAGAGGAGAGGAAAGAAGGTGCTGGAATCCTTGTGACATGAAAGCAGGAAGAGGGTGACTGGGAGAGGAGAAGCCAGGAGAGGGCAGTGGGGGAGGAGCCAAATAAGAACAGTGCAGGAAAAGTCCATAATAAAGTCCATTATTTCATAAGCTAACAAAAAACTGCATGTTTAAAATAAAACAATGTCAGCCTCATCTTAATGAAAGGCAACTTGCTAGAGGATAGGTACAAAAAAATTTACTATTATATAAAGCAAAATGGGATGTTTAAGAATAGTCTTCTGGGGCTGGAGAGATGACTGAGTGGCCATGAGCAAATATTATTCTTGCAGATGCTATGAGTTTGGTCCCCAGAGTCCAATGTCTTGTGACTGCCAGTCAGTCCAGTTCCAGAGAATCTGACACCCTCTTCTGGACTGCGTGGTTACTGCACCCTCGAGTACAAACCCAAACACAGACACACACATGGTCCATAATAAAATAAATCTACAGGAAAAAAACGAAAGTAATCATCTGTGTTCAAGCTAGGAGTGGTGGCACACATTTTTAATGCCAGCACTTGGGAGGCAGAGGCAGGTAGCTCTCTGTGAGTTCAAGGCCAATCTGACCTAGATATTGAGTTCCAGCCAAGAACATAGTGAGACCCTATTTGAAAAAATATTGTGTAAGCCTTAGAGGAGTTAACGATAAACTGAGAAATGAAGCGCCTGCACTCACCCTTCATGGAGGGAAAGCATCTAAGATGATAGCTGTCTATAGAAAAAAGTGGAAAGAAAGGGAAAGCTTTCTGTTGATTAACAACTGACCTGAACTTTGAGGAATAAGTAAAATGTATGTATGTAATACATATAATATAAATCTATTTATAAGTATACAAATAACACATATATATACATATATATTATATTACATATAAGTATACACACATATATATGTATATGTGTGTATGTATACACACACATACACACACACACACACACACACATATATATATATACTTCTACACACACTTATGTAAAGCAGAAAGGGAAACTATGTGGTGAGAGCCGGTAAGCCCTGGATAATGAACAGTCCCTGCATGATCCCTACATCTTCCGCCCTGGCGGGCGACAGACATCACAAGCAGATAACTGCAGTCTCTCTTGATGAGCTCATTCTGGCCCCCAGAATCCTTTTCAATATATTCCTCCTCACGGTCATAACCAAGTGACCACAACAGCCTCATAAGATGAGACCTATTTCCTTCCTTATTCTCTCTCTCTCTCTCTCTCTCTCTCTCTCTCTCTCTCTCTCTCTCTCTCTCTCTCTCTCTCTCTCTCTCTCTCTCTAAGCAGCAAGGAGTAGAAAGATACAAATATGGACATTTATGTTAAAGCCAGATGATGAAGACGCATAAACATCAGGATTAACAAACTTGGATTCTTTCCTATTCTTTAATGTTTGGCACTGTTAATACCAGTGCATCTGTGAGTGTAAAGAAAAGGGCCCACTTTATACATTTCTCCATCGAGGGAAGTAATGAGAGGTAAGGGGGCATCTGGCAAGAGATAAGAAGCAGAAATGGAGTGAGAACAATGGGAAAAGTGACTTCAGGCCCCGGTGATAGACCCCATGCAGAAAGAACAGAGCAGGCTGGAGAAGACCGAGAAGCTGGAGACAGCAAAACAAAGGTAGAGTGCACATTCACTGATGGCCAAGGGACAGGAAAGAGGAGCGTGGAACCTCCTAGAGAATGCAAGACTCACAGAGGCAGCGAGGAGAGGCGCTGACGTGGCCTGAGGATGAATATTACCATTGTTAACACGGCTGGACAACGACGAGGCTGGTACTGGACGGCTTATGAATGCTAATGCGGTGTCTGGTGACAGTTATGACATCGAGACAGAATGAGGAGAGTAGATCTGAAGGGTCTGAGAGTCACGGCAAGTAGCTGTAGTTAGGAGGAGGGTTTCAGTGCCAGCTCTCTGCTGACCTCATGGGGGCCTAGGGCTAAAAGAGGGCAGCCAGACATGGACCGGTTGTCATGGGACAGGCAGAGAATTGCTATGGTGAGAAGACAGAGGGAAGATGAAGGAGAAGGTGAGGACGGGAGTGAGAGAGGGCAGGCATTAAATATGCCATGCCTGCAAACACCAGGTATTTCAAGCAGGTAGTCTCAACTCCTCTGAGGCCCAGCAGTACGCCCTGGACTTAAGAGAGACTCCCTATTTTCCCCATGCTGCTATCGTAAGGAGTATAGTCTCAAGCATATATCCAGGAGAAAGGGGAAACCTTCTGTCACTGGCCTCTAATAAGGCTGAGCTAATGCACTGGCAACAGACCAGGTTTTCAGGCTCCTGTTGTTGAAGTCAGTGCCCTTGCAGCTCTTTTCCCACTTAAGTCAACAAGTACTTAAAGGAGAAGGCTTGCTTTAAAATGTCTTATCAAAGTAAACATGCTCTTATCATCTCATCCAACAATACACTCAATATTCACACAAATGAGATAAGCACTGTGCCCGCACACAAACCTGCAAAGGAAAAATGTTTATAATGTTTTTGTTCATAGTTACCAAAATGTGATAATAATCAAGATCTCTTAAAACAGACAGATACAGAAACTATGTGCATCTATATAATGGACTCTATATATGTATCTATATAATTTACTCAGTGATTAAAAAGAAATCAACTGTTATAAAAGACAAAAACAAATGCATATTGTTAAATGAAAAAGGCGAGTATGAGAAGTCTATGCTATGTGATTACAGCTATGCCATTCTGAAAAAGGCAAAGCTACACACAGTAAACAAGGTAACTGGTGGCCTGGAGTTTGAGATAAGGAAAAATCAGAATTGGGATTTTTGGGGATGTGATACTATCTCTCCATGATGCTCTAATAATCGAGAGATGGCATTACACATTTGTCAAAAGCCACAGAATGGACGAAAAAATCCTAATGTAAATCCAGAATCTCAATTTGTAATATATTGATATTGGCTCATCAATTATAACGAATGTTAGAGAAACTGGGGGCAAAGGATGCTGATGAGGGCTGAGTGAGTGTTCCACGCTTTCTGCTCAAGTTTCCCGTAAACCTAACACTGTTGTAACAGTGAAGCTTGGAACTATAAAGAGGAGGAGGAGGAGGTGATGGTAGTGGTGGTGGAGGTGGTGGTGATGGTGGAGGTGATGGTAGTGGTGATGGTGGAGGTGGTGGTGGTGATGGTAGAGGTGGTGGTGATGGTGGTAGTGATGGTGGTAGTGGTGATGGTGGTGGTGGTGGTGATGGTGGTGGTGACGGTGGTGGTGATGGTGGTGGTGGTGATGGAGGTGATGGTGGTGGTGATGGTGGTGGTGGTGGTGGAGGTGATGGTGGTGGTGGTGGTGGTGGTGGAGGTGATGGTGGTGGTGACGGTGGTGGTGGAGGTGATGGTGGTGGTGATGGTGGTGGTAGAGGTGATGGTGGTGGTGGAGGTGGTGGTGATGGTGGTAGTGATGGTGGTGGTGGTGGTGATGGTGGTGGTGATGGTGGTGGAGGTGATGGTGGTGGTGGTGATGGTGGTGATGGTGGTGGTGGTGATGGTGGTGGTGAAGGTGATGGTGGTGGTGATGGTGGTGGTGACGGTGGTGGTGATGGTGGTGGTGGTGGAGGTGGTGGTGGGGGTGGTGGAGGTGATGGTGGGGGTGATGGTGGTGGTGGTGGAGGTGATGGTGGTGGTGGTGGAGGTGATGGTGGTGGTGGTGGTGGTGGTGGTGGTGGAGGTGGTGGAGGTGGTGGAGGTGGTGGAGGTGGTGGAGGTGGTGGAGGTGGTGGAGGTGGTGGTGGTGATGGTGATGGAGGTGGTGATGGTGGTGGTGGAGGTGGTGGTGGGGGTGGTGGAGGTGATGGTGGGGGTGATGGTGGTGGTGGTGCTGGCGGTTGGGGGGGTGCTGGTGGTGCTGGTGGGGTGGTGTGGTGGAGGTGGTGGAGGTGGTGGCGGGGGTGGCGGTGGTGGTGGGCTGGTGCGGCGGTGGTGGTGGTGCTGGTGGTGGTGGTGGTGGCGGTGGTGGTGGGGGTGGTGGCGGTGCTGGTGGGGGTGCTGGTGGTGGTGGTGGGGTGCTGGTGGTGGTGGTGCTGCTGGTGGTGGTGGTGGTGGTGGCGGTGGTGGCGGGTGGTGGCGGTTGTGGCGGTGGTGGTGGTGCTGGTGATGGGGTGGTGGTGGTGGCGGTGGTGGTGGTGCTGGCGGTGGTGGTGGAGGGGGAGGAGGTGGTGGCTGATGGTTGTAGTCGATGGTGGGTGTGTGGTGGGATGGTGTGATGGAAGGTGCGTGGGTGGTGAGGTGGTGGTGTGGGTGGTGGAGTGATGGTGGGGTTGATGGTGGTGGTGGTGGAGGTGATGGTGGTGGGGGGTGATGGTGGTGGTGGTGGTTGTGGAGGTGGTGGAGGTGGTGGAGGTTGTGGACGGGGGTGGGTGTTGATGGTGATGGAGGTGGTGGTGGTGGAGGTGGTGGTGGTGATGGAGGTGGTGGTGGTGGTGGAGGTGGTGGTGATGGTGGTAGTGATGGTGGTGGTGGTGGATGGAGGTGCGGTGGTGATGGAAGTGTGTGGTTGGTGATGGTTAATTAGGTGGTGGTGGTGAGGTGGTGGTTGGTGGTGGTGATGGTAGTGAGGGTGGTGGTGGTGATGGTAGTGATGGTGGTGGTGGTGATGGTGGTGATGGTGGTGGTGGTGGTGGTATCCAAGAATGGTGGCATATACCTGTAATCTCAGCCTTTAGGAGAAAAGCAGGAAGATAAGTTCAAAACCAGCCTGTCAAACTAATAAGTAAATAAACAAATAACATGTTGCTCCTGAGGCATTTAACAAGTTTCAGGAGTTTACTTATGGCTTTAACTACATTTTGAAATATATTTCTGTGGTTATGTATGGCAGCTTTTTACATGATCTTCTACCAGGAGGCCAGCTGAATCTCTTTATTCAAGTGACAAAGAGAGAGAGAGAGCATCTCCTTCTACTTACAAAATCATACAGAGGCTGCAAAGGAGGCAGAGTGCTGGCGCTCATTTGAGCAAAGCAACGATTTACAAGTTGGTCCCTGAACCATGGCTTTGTCCCTGTCCTGGCATCCCTGGCATATCTTTTGGGGATGATTACTCTTCCCACTTCTATGGAAGGTAACTCTGAGAGTCAGGCTTGCCCCTTGGAACTCCTAGGGCAGGGCCAGAGCTCTCTCCGTCCTCAGTCTCCACTCCACACTCAGAGCAGAGCAGCTCGCACAGATGAGCTCCTGAGGTTGACAAACAAGCCTGTGTCAAGACTCAGACTTGGAGACAGCTGCTTTCCACAATCGTTCGTGTCCACAGCTCCCTAAAACTGCTAATGCTAAAGTTATAATCTCATCAAAAGGGATGCAACTTACATTTTTGATAAACCAGAGACATTCAGCTAGATCTATTAAAACAAAGCCCCTCCCTAACAGACATGGGAAGGTAATTTGGGTTTAAAAAAAAATGGCAGAGAAGGTGAACCAAACAATTGTTTTTATTAGTCTGGAATTCCAAGCCCTGTTTCAGAAATGTGGCCAGAGTTTTAGGGTGAAATAAGGAAACCCACTTCTTGCCTCCAGCCACTTTGTTTACACTCTTCGTAAGATACAATCTTGGACATGTAGAATCCTTTGTACCTGGAGATCACTTTGCACGCAAGGCAACAGTCCTCCCCTGCCAGCTTTTTAACAGTTCTTTCAGGGAAGAAAAAGAAATTTCTGTTTACATTTATTTTCCTAGAAATAATAGGTATTTCCAGTGTACTCTCAAAGCTGAAAACCACAAAAGAAATGAAAAAGCAGTGTTAGCACTTACTAATGCAGATACTCACAAAATTGTATGAGTAACTTTTTTCTGAATAGTCTAACCGGCTTAAGGACTCCCTGGAGAAATTTTTTTTAAAAAACACTTGTTTCTTGAATCAACGTTTTTACCTCATCGCACACGATGCTCTTGTATTGTATATTAAGATGGGTTGTTGGAATCCTCACTTACAGTACAAGTTTGACATCAACTGTCAGGCTGTTTATAAAGAGTCTTTTCAGATTTTGGGTAACACCACTCTGGACGCAGCTGATGGGAGAACAAGTGAGAGATCATGTGCTCAGAGACGCTTCTCTTTGTAAGTATTTATAGTAGTATTGGTGAAAACACAAGGTGAAATAATGCAGTATTACAGTCCTTTAGAAAAGTTAGCACCTCCATTACAGCCTTTAAAGCTGAATAGTTATGTCCAGCAATGCCTTCCCCACAGACAGCCTTCAACATAAATGCATGCACATGAAGCAGTGAGCTGCTCTTCCTCACGGTTTTACTGCTGGGTAAGTTCTTAAGATAACGTAGGTTTCAGAGAATGCCCAGAGATTAGAACATGAGAAGGTTTAGAGAGTCCCAGTGTGAGCTGGCTAGATAGACTCGCAGGAAATCTGCAAGATCTGGGCTCAGCAAGAGACCCTGCCTTCAAAAACACAGTGGGAATAATAGAAGAAGGTACCAAATACCAGCTTCAGACCTCCTCAGGCACACACACACACACACACTGACACACGCACAAATCACACGCATATGCGCACGTGCAAAAGTAGTTCCTTTATATGACTCAGAGAGAGAACTGTTCATGGACCAGTCCCACCTGAGCGAGGCTCTGTGGACTCTGCTGGGTGCTCCTGAGCATGCAGGCTAAGCAGGTCCCTCCACTGCAGCTTCCAGGCGCCTCCGGGACCCCAGGAAAAGTGCTGAGAAGCCCTCTCCAGTGCCCACACTTTTAAGTCAGACTTTAGTCATTCCATGTGTATACTTACATTTCCCTTAAATGGTGCTTCAAATTCATATCCCACCAGCATAGATGTCCCTTATGTAAACAGAAGGCTTTTACAAATACTATTAATCCACGTGTTTTTGACTAAAAGAAACTAAAAGCATGTATGTTCTCTATGATCCAACACTTTCCGAGTCAGGAAGTCATTTGTTTCCTGAAAAGCCCAACTCTATCCCCTCTCTGACTCTGAAGCTGCAGAAATAGCCACCGTCTCTATTTTTCTGCCACTACAAAGTAAAACATAAATATTAACAAGAAAACCATTAGCCTTCTTCTGATTCATTAGGTGGTTAAGTGCTTGGTTTTAGGAGGGACTAAAAGCTCTTCAGAAATAAACTACATGGGGCTCCTCCACCAGTGGGGAAAGAAGGCAGGTTATCAGACAGATCGCAGGAGATAACGAAGAGTCTACACACTCTCATCCTCAGCCCAGAACATCAGTTTCAGCTACTGAAGAAAGAGACATTCCCCCACATCACCACTCGAGAATCCAACCTTAAAGTGGTTGTTTCTCTGCAAACTTGACTGTGTATTTCAGCAGTCTCTGAAAACCACAACTGGAAAGTTATTCATGGTGGCACATGCCAGCACTCCCAGCATTTGGCAGGCAGAAGCAAGAGGATCAGGAGTTCAAGGCCATCCTTAGCTACATAGTAAGTTCAAGGCCAGCTTGGGCTACATGAGACCATGTCAGAAAGAAAGGAAAAAAAGAAAGGAAGGAAGGAAGGAAGGAAGGAGGAAGGAAGGAAGGAAAAAAGGAAGGAAGGACAAGAAAAACTCAGTTGGAAAAAAGAACCCCCAGTTTCAAACATTAAACACAATCACTATTTCTTTTTCCTGGTAATACTGAAAGTTGTGTTGATATTTTAACTGTGTGCGTGTCTTCTTTTCTTTCTTTTTTACGTGTTTTGGTTTGGTTTGGTTTGGTTTGGTTTGGTTTGGTTTGGTTGATTTTGGTTTTTGGTTTTCTGTTTGTTTTTTGAGACAGAGCTTCTCTGTGTAGCCTTGGCTGTCCTGGATTCACTTTGTAGACCAGGCTGGCCTTGAACTCACAGCGGTCCACCAGCCTCTGCCTCTCAGAGTGCTGGATTGAAGGTCTGTGCCACCACGCCTGGCTATGCATGTCTTGCTTAATTGTCAACTCAGACCAAATGATGACTATGATTTTTTTTTTTTTTTAAGACTGGTGTAGCTACTGGAACAAATCTTGAAAATTTCCCAGAAACCTAACTGTGATAGTTTGAACGAAAATGGCCCCCATAGGCTCTTAGGGAGTGGCGCTGCTTGAAAGATTAGGACATGCAACCTTGTTGAAGCAGGTGTGGCTCTGTTGAAGGAAGTGCGTCACTAGGGGTGGGCTCTGAGGTTTCAGAAGTTCAAAGCATGCCCAATGACTCTACTCCTTCCTGCTGCCTGCGGATTCTGATGCAGAACTCTCAGCTCCCTCTCCAGCACCATGTCTGCCTGCATGCCACCATGCTTCCCTCTAAGAGGATAACGGGCTAAACCGCTAAAGCGTTTTCTATTAAGTAAGCACACCATAGCAGCAGCAGCATAGATCATGCTTTGTGTTCTATGGCGTGTAATTACACAATCAGCTAGCAGCCCTTATGAAGAACTGAAATAGATTTAGTAGGATTCCTAACTTTTGAAAGAAAATAGTAACCACTTGTGGAATTGTTTCAAGATAGTCAAAGATGCTCTGTTCCTATCTGTTCTTGATGTTTCTTAAAGGGACATGGAAGTGATGATTAGCATAATTAATTATGAGGTTATACATACACTTATGAAACTGATCACAGCAATTTTACTCTCTGCCCATATAAATGCAATTAACATCACAATGTGGGGTTTTTTAAATAAAGTTCCAGAACATTGCATTACTTTAAATTTTAAAAAGATTTAGTCTAAACGTCCATCTTAGGGCCTGGAAAGATCACTCACAGATAAGAGCACTTACTGCTCTTGCAGAAGACCTGAGTTGGACAATGCACACCCATGTAGTGGCTCACAACCACCTGTACTCCAGGTACAGAGGTTCCAATGCTGTCTTAAGGCTTCCAAGGGCATGCATACATGTGGTAAATATAAACTCTATAAACTTGGGCAAACACACACTGACACATAAAAATAAATCTTCAAATTCCGAAATTACCATGAATGAATATTTTATCAAAGTCTATATTTGATTTTTTTTTTCTTTTAGAGACAGAGTTTCTCTGTGTAGCCTTGGCTGTCGTGGGCTTGCTTTGTAAACCAGGCTGGCTGGCCTTGAACTCACAGAGATCCACCTACCTTTACTTCTCGAGGGCTGGGATTAAAGGTGTGTGCCATCATCCTGGGCTGTATACTTGATTTTTAAATTATAATCATTTAAGAATTTTGAAGCCTCTGTTAAATAAAAATTTTACTTAATCAAAAATATATATTGAATTGCAAAACAAGTAAATCTTGAAGCATGAGGCTTTAGGGCTCAATTAAAAATATAAAGGCATAAACAAAATGTTTAAGCTTTTCTTTTCACTATCAGTAAAATTAGTTTGAATTCAAAGGTAATTTTAATCATCAAAACACTTCAACAATATAAGAAAGCATCCATTTGCACAACTCAAAAGCATTGTGACAAGCCATCAAGTGAACCAACGAATCTCCTGCAAGTAGCTTCACTACAGAAAGAACCATTAACATGAACATCGGTGAAATACTGGTTGTTTTCCAAAGATCTATTTACTTCCAAATTAAAATAGATTTTCCAACCACAATTATTACAGCACCCCTGAAAAAGCAGCATCACCAACTATTCTCTCTTCATCTCTAAGCACGGCCTAAACGCCTCAGTTCCAAGTTATGAATAGCTTTCATGCCAGACAGAAAAGGTTATAGCCAAGTTAAACCTTACGCCCCACTTTACAAATAACACATTTGTTAATCTTGGGGGGAAAAAATAAAACCATGGCGGTTTATCTGCATAAAGATAAAGATCAGAAAACTAAAGCAGAAAACAGTCCCTATGAGTCACCATATTCCACTGACTGAAAGTCACAACTTAAGGTGGCTACCTACCAACAGGGCCACCACCATTGGGGGCAATTTGGGAAACAATGCAAAGCCTGGAAGAGTGCCCATCTGGTGAATTTTCTAAACCAGATAGAAATCTCAGGAAACAAAACAAACAAATAAACAAAGCAAGTCTCAGCAGTGTCCTTTCTTATGTGCTATAAGGTAAATTGTTCTTTAAAAGCAAATTCAAAATTTTATAAGTGTAATGGATTGAATAGCTTCTTAACTATCATGCTAGCTGTTGAGTTGCCAGCTTGTCCTCATGTGAACCCTGAGCGTCTCTCCTTCCAATCTCTTTGTTTAAGGCTCCTGAAAACATTTTCTCCAGCTGCGTGCACTTTCTAAGGAAGCACACTGGGAAAAATGGAATAGTTGACACATGTTGAGCAGCTGTCATCAGGGCACTAGGCTTTACACATAGGGTACTTGCACAAACTGGATGTGAGCAGTAGGGATGGTAGGTGTTACCCTAACTAAGCAAGTGAAGGACTTGTATGAAAAAAATTTCAAAACTCTGAAGAAAGAGATTGAAGATGACCTGAGAAGATGGCGTGATCTTCCTTGCTCATGGATCGGGAGAATTAACATAGTAAAAATAGCCATCCTACCAAAAGCAATCTACAGATTCAATGCAATCCCTATCAAAATAACTACACAATTTTTTAATAGCTCCAATTCTAGGAAATGTATTAGGAAAAAGAAGGTGGTTGGAAGCAAAATGGCCAATTGAGAAGATAGTGTAAGCTAGGCATGGTGGTGCATGCCTTTAATCCCAGCACTTAGGGAGGCAGCCAAGGCTACACAGAGAAACCCTGTCTCAAAACAAACAAACAAACAAATAGAAGACACTCTAGTGATAGAAGCCAAGCATAAGTCTAACAAGAGCCAAAGGACAAATGCAAACTGTTGAGTGAAGACAGAACCCAGCAGCAGATGGGGTGTGGTAGGCAAGAGAGGAGCAAAGGGGAAGGTCAAAGGATGAGCTCCAGGTGGCTGCGGTGCTGCTGCAGGGATGGTGGGGCTATTACTGGGATGAAAAACACAAAACAGGGGCTGAGACATGGCTCAGCATTTAAATGCAGCTGCTGCTGTTGTAGAGAACCCAGTTCAGTTCCCAGCACCCAGGTGGGGCTGTAACTCCGGCTCCAGGGGATCCAACACCCTCTTCTGGCTTCAATGGGCACTTGCACACGTTTGGCAACAACGTATACACACACACACACACATCTATAAACATAAATAAAAATAAATCTTAAAAAACCAAAGCAGAGAATGAAGGAACACATAAGGACTTGGAAATACCCAGCAAACAGTTATACAGACATGAGTATGTTCGTGCAACCGGTAAACATTTTTAAACATCTACCTTGTTGGTCAGAGGTACACTTCTATGACAGCACCTGGCTTCTGTCTGTGACTACACACTGACCAACAGATTGAATGCAGAGTTTGGTTTTTACCTTTGATTCCCTATTCTGCAAAACAATCTTACCACAAATATTATAAGCGTCAATGAATGGATGAATGAGTGAATCAGTCAATAAAAGTACCTTTGCCAAATGCATCACAGCAGGAAAAAGAAATGATTAGCACTGCCAAAATGTTAGTAGAGTCAAATTTTAATGATCTTGGCTCCTAAAACAATCTTAAGCCTATATTTAAAGATTGAACATAAAACACTGAAGGAAAGGAGACAAGACCTACCTACACACTTCCTCATGCTGCCATATATACAAAGAAATTCAGTTTTCAATATTTGAATGAGTCATATAATCTTACATAATAAGAGAGTCCTTTATATATTATTACTTAAGGAGATAATATAGTTGCATTTCACTCACAGGACGAAGGGTAAGAATTTTTTTTAAAAAGTTGGACAGAGTGTGGCACGGTGCCAGATGTGGTGCATATTCACCTACACTGACCTAAGTTACCACAGGCCAGTCATCTCAAGAGCACTGAAGAATAATCTGACTAGATATATGCCATGAGAAATTAAAAGATAGTATTTTCTGTCATAGTGTCATATACCTTCTAGGAGGTAGAGGCAGGGTGATCTCAAGTTGGAGGTCATCCTGGGCTAAGTAACAAGACCCTCTCTCAAAAGAGAAGTGGGACAGGGACAGAGAGGGGGAAGGGAGAGAGAGAGAGACTGAATTGTGATGAGGCCAAGTGATTAGAAACCAAGGAAGAAACACTGGCTCAAATTTCCAGGATATATGTAAACACTGTTGTTAATTTTTTCATATAGTTGTAGACTCTCTGTTGCTAGCCAAAGGGCAACTTAATTAGTAGTAGATAAACTGCCTGTGAAATCCTTTCTTTTTTAAGTAGAAGACAGATACACACACACAAACATATGCACGCACACACACACTTGGGCAGGGAGAATGTTGTTGGTTTTGGATTTGGTTAGTTGTTTTATTTTGTTTTTTGGTTGCTACAGTGCCAACTGCAGGGATGGCGGTCCTATTAATGAGATGAAAAACACAAAACAGGCTGGAGACATGGCTCAGCATTTAAAAGCAGTCACTGGTTTTGTGGAGAGCCCAGTTCAGTTCCCAGCACCCAGGTGGGGCTGTAACTCCAGCTCCAGGGACGGCCTCACACAAGTTCTGCAGCTAAGCATCATGCTGAACTCCCGATTCTCTGATCTCCATCTCCTGGGTGTTGAGATTGTTGTGTAGCCCATCACACCCAGCTGAGGCAGTACTTCAAGCCCAGGGCAAGCACTTTACCAGCTGAACTGCATCCCTGGCCTCTACAAGCTTTATAGTAAACTTGCAGAATAGGGCTCAGATCCCCCATCTTAGGGCTGGAGTGGCACTCAGCAGTTAAGAGCACTGGCCACTCTTGCAGAAGATCTAGGCTTGGTTCCCAGAACCAACATGGCAACTCCCAACCATCTGTAACTCCAGCTCTAGGGAAGCAAACACCCTCTTCTGGCCTCTGCAGGCACCAGGCACACACAAGCTGCACTTACATACAGGCAGGCAGAGCACTTAGTATATACCTCTGTTTTTTAAATACCCAACTTAGGGCCCAGCATGGTAACATAGACCTGCCATCTTAACATTTACTAAGCTGAGTCTGAGACCAGCCTGGCCATCCAGCAAGAGCCTATTTCAAAAAAAAATAAAATTTAATTTAAAAAGATAGCCAGATAAATACATAGAAATCCTATCTTACCCATGAATGACACTCAGGAAAACAAAACAAAACAAAACAAAGCACAGATAATAAGAGGCAAACATGAAAATGAAGACTCTCAAGTCAGATTTTCAAGTCTGCATCCTTTTACCTTCCCAAATTTACCCACTCACAGATTAAGTTCATGCTAAGTACCAGGAACCTAACAACGGCAGGTTGCATTAACAGGGGAGCCCGGTCATTTAGGGAGGAGCAAGAACATGATTTGTCTCAGTTCTGTTGGTGGGGGTAAGTTTTTAAGTACCACTTAAAAGATCTATAGAAGATGCATGAAA
Source organism: Acomys russatus (assembly GCF_903995435.1). Classification (NCBI taxonomy): domain Eukaryota; kingdom Metazoa; phylum Chordata; class Mammalia; order Rodentia; family Muridae; genus Acomys; species Acomys russatus. Next base: position 9,750,540 of record NC_067148.1, on the reverse strand, counting down.
TACCTAAACTGTGGCTCCTTCCTTCATAAAATTGTTAAGGTGAAACTAACAAAGAAAAATGAAAGGGCACAGTAACTCCCTGATGTCTACAGGATAATGTCTAACTTATTTATTATGTTCTTGTGAAAAGCACAATTATATGTGGTGGGCTAGTAAGAAGCTGTGTGTTTGTGAAAGGCTTACGGTCTGGAAACTTGTAGGAACAGTAGCTCCAAGAGGCTAAATTTACTGTGGCATGCTAGAATTGGCCCTTGCGTCTTTCAGGTGTCTCTAGCTCTCATTAACAACTGTGCTGGTCAAAGCTGTGAGCGGTTTGCGAGAGAGCATTAGCCAAAGTTGCAATTCTTTCTGGATTCTCTCCTCTGGGAAGCTGGAAGCTGCTTTAAGATCCAATAGTTTAAAAGAAAATGAGAGAGGGGGGGGGGGAGAAAGAGAGAGAGAGAGGGAGCCTTCATCCTTCTGGATCCTCTTCTACCTGCTGACTTACCCCTCCCTCATCCACAGGAAGTTGGTGGGTAAGCAGACACCTAAGACAACAGACCACAGGGAAGCTCCCTGGGCTTCAGAAAAAGAGGGGAGAGAGGGAGGGAGTGAGGGAGAGTGGGGACAAAGAGAAGGAGGAGGAGGAGAAGGAGAAGAGGGAGAAGAAAAAGAAGAAGAAGAAGAAGAAGAAGAAGAAAAAGAAAAGAAAAGACAAAAAAAAAAGAAAAGGGAAGGGAAGGGAAGAGAGAGGGAGGGGGAGGAAGGGAGAGGGCAAAGAAGAGGATACCATTTACTGAGCCATGTTCTAATTCATAACAAAGTACATAGTAGCTGCCAGTTTTTATGCATCAATCCGTATTTTTAAGAATTTATTTTAAATTTGGACATTTTTTTATGTATATGAGTTCTCTTTTTGCTTGTACACCTGCATGCCAGAAGAGGGCATCAGATCACATTAGAAATGGTTGTGAGCCACCATATGGTTGTGGGAATCAAACTCACCACCTCTGGAAGGGCAGACAGTGCTCCTGACCTCTGAGCCATCTCTCCAGCCCTGGTCATTATTTACTTAAGGCTGCCGTCTTTACAAAGCATTGCACCTTGTCCTCGGTGCAACCACAAAACCAACTCATTTGAGAGACTTCTGTCTTTTACAGGGTTTCTAAGCTGCTCAGAGAAGGAGAATCTCAAACAAGCTGAGAACCAGAGACGCAGCTCAGCGGAAGAGCACTTGCCAGGCATGCGTGCGCAGGGCACCCTGGGCTCGGCAGACCAGCTGAAAGCCTACGCCAGACATTGTTTTGTACTATTCAAGCTTCCATTTGTAAATAGGCACAAACTCTACTAAAATGAGCATAAATTGGGAGGGTGAAAAGGAGTCAGAAGTCATTAGCTAACAGAGGCTGTTTGTTTGTTTTTTTTTTTGTTTTTTAAAGCAAAATTCTAGGATGCAGTTGATTTCTAAGGTATGATCAGCTCAGGTAGGTTTATAAGGAGACCATTCTATGGGAAGGTGGTAACTGCTTTCCTAACTTTCAATCAGCTGAAACAAAGAAAGCATTATATTCTATACCGCTCCTTAAAATTTTAGACCAGATTAATTCAAGCTGAGCCCAGCACTGCATCAGATGCATATGCATTTAAAGTTCCTTTGCCAAATTAATGGATAATAACTTTAAATTTTTTCACTCTAGAACTTAAGAAAATTAAAAAATGCATTTGAACGAACCTGAACAAACTCTAGTAAAACCGTAGGACGATTTCTCAAGAGGGAGCTAGCTAACTCACAGAACCTTTTTAAGAGCTTTCCTGTGACTGCATTGATTTGTTCTACAGTGCTGCAAGAATGATCACAGAAACCCCAATGGTGACCAACGGCTACAATCCCCAAACCCACAAGCAGAAAATGAAGTCCCTCTCACACCAGAGAGGTGACCACAGAGCCCAGCCAGGTTATAACCTAACAGCCCAAACGTGGGTGGTGCTCCATGTTCAAAGCCACTCTTCAAAATCCTAAGAGTTATGTTTGTTTCTTGACTCCTATGTCTAAAAGGGCCTGACAGCCCATTCTTCCAAACAGGTCTTTTTTGACAAAGTAGTCATTGACAAAATTATTGCCACCTAAGGAAGTCTGCTACTTGGTTCTCTTGTCTAATGCTCTCAACAGCCCTGGGAGGCAGGTTCTGCAACAGAGCCAACACGGAAAGCCAGAGAGAATAAATACCATAAAGAGCATCGCACAGCTGTATGGAGTCCCCATGCAGTCCCCGTGGCCCCATTCCAGTCTGTAATGGCAGTGCATGTCACCTCTTGAACCTAGGACCTAATTTCAGGAGCTTCTAGGCATCTCTATTCAGATCATGCTGTTTCTTAGGGTCAAGAGAATCCTTGTTTTCTCAACTGTTTTTTTTTAACAATTACTTCCTCATTTAAGAAAAGCACAATGGCCTAGCACATTAACTAGAACCCAACTGCCAGACCAAGCAGGTCCTTAGTCCATTTATCCAATCTCAAATTCAAAAGCACTGTGTCTTGAATACCAATATGAGTTAGTTAAAGTCCACCTGTCAATGGAATAGTCACTTTTCCCTCAGAAGAAAAATTCTCCTGATACAGAATCTACAAAAAAAAAAAAAAAAAAAAAGAACAGGGGATGTAGAACAGATGGGGGGGTCACACCAGCTGTAGCACAGCAAGCAGTGTTAGTTACAGTCTAGGAACATCAGGACAAGCCACTAAATGATGCCCTGAGTGGGAGAACGTCATTTCACCTGTCTGTCAATCGGTGCGGTGGGTGTATGACACCGAGTACAGAATGGCAAGAAATACACAAGCTAACGCACGAGGTGCTTGAACGGGGTCTAGAACGTGGGAAACAATAATGCCAAAGGTTATCGTTGGGATAGGCGTGTGGGAGAAGACGCCCACAGGATTCCCTTCAAATACGTCAAGAGCTGTGGTGTGAAATTTAAACTTACTTCTTATGCTTCTTCCTAAAGGTGGAAATAAGACCGTCTAGGAAACATGTCTGATTTGGGCTCAACACAGAGAACATTTCCAGGCAACAGAAGCACCATGAAAAGGATTAGCTTACTGATGAGAAAGGATGCTCCCTGGGGGTGGAATGTCAGCCTAGCACAGCTGGAGGGATTCCTGCAGCAGCACCGAGGAGTCCCTGCCTTAGCGTAACTAACTGTTAGATGAACCCCAAAGGCTCTCCTAAGAGAGTCGCAGCTGTTCTCTTTCCCATAATGCTTCACACACTGAAGTGACTCAAGACATCCTATATTGCTCTTGTCTGAGGTTATCTATTTAACTCACCAACTGCATGCATTTGCAGTCCATATCTATATGACATAATTTTGAAATAAGACTGAGCAGCATATAAGCCACATTATGATCATTGCCAGTAAAGAACTTTTGGCTTCCTACACATTGTTTGCAAAGTTCAGAACAGAAGAAAACTCCAGCACATGGTCTTCATTTTATAAAAATAAATATGTAATATCTAGATACAGAGATTTTAAATTATGTTCCAACTTTTTATCTTAGTTAATGGCACTAAGCCTTCCACATGTACAGATGGCATGCTCCAGTGTCAGTGGAGAAACGTGCTTTTCTCTTTGAGCATCTTATGTCTTCACACCACTGAAAATGTAACTTTCAGTGATGAAAGCTTACATGCAAACCACAATTTTACAGCAGTAAAACTGGGGAAGCTGGGTTTTATTCATGTCTTAAGATCTTGAATTGCCATATAGGCTGGAAACCCATTATACCACCAATAAATACACATACTCAACGACTTGACTCTAGAAATGGGGGACATGAATGTGCCTGGTGATAAGGAACTAAGGTTGCAGTATTTTGTTAGAAATGCAAGATGAAGCCAGGGCTCTGATTTGTTTGTTTGTTTGTGTCTAGAGACAGAGTTTCTCTGTGTAGCCTTGGCTGTCCTGGACTCGCTTTGTAGACCAGGTTGGCCTCTTACTCACAATGATCCGCCTGTCTCTGCCTCCCAAGTGCTGGGATTATAAGCATGCGCCACTGCACCCAGTTTAGATGATGTATTTTTTTTGTAAGTGTAAGATTTGGTAATAGTTGTGGGATACAATGGTCTACCTTCCACTATGTTCCCTTATAAGCTCATCTCTCCTCTGAGTCCCTAGACTGTCAGAGTCCTTGAAGGTGTTCCAGACATTGAGAGAGAGAACACTAGACCTTGCCAGGCTTCCCTTTGCCTCATCTGAAGTGGCTCTGCTTGGATGAAGGAAGCCTGGTAAGAACACAGTGTGGTGGCTTGAATGAGCTATTCTCCATGGTCTCCAGTGGAGACCAATTAGCTGGTAGTGCTATTTTGGGCAGGTTTAGGAAGTGTGGCTTTGCTGGGGGAAGTAGGCCACTGGGGGTGAGTTTTGAGCTTCCAAAAGCCATGTGCCATTCCCAGTGCATCTACTATTTAAGATGAACTCTTCGCTCACTGCTCCAGTGGCCATGCCTGACTACTGTTCACACTGCCCTGCCATGATAGTAATGGACCGTTATCTCTCTGGAACCGTAGGCCCAAATAAACCCTTCCATCTACAAGCTGTAATGGTCATGGCATTCTATCACAGCAGTAGAACCCTAACTAGTTAAGACGCATGGATAAGGGCTAATGAGGAGTGAGGGAAGGAAAACAAGATCCACAGGACATCTTTAAGAACAGACATCCCTACAGAGAACATGAGATGTCCGCCATACAAAGAGCCCAACTGGTAGTTCCAGGTTAATGTAAGCAACCCAGCGGATCCTGAAACGTTCCTATGAGCTCCATCCTCTGCGACGGCCCAAGCTTTTCCTAGTCCCCCTTCAGCACAACTCTAAAAAGGAAATGTAGGAGGAAGAGAAAAGGAGAAGTGGGCAGAGTGGGCTCCTGTGCCAGCCACTACAACCAACGTCCATAAGAGGACCTTGAACTAAGCATCAAGTTGAAGCTTTAATATGAACTGGAATGAGTTTTAAGGGCTTGAAAGAGCTGTAGTGACAGCCACAGACAGAAACATGGGATCTGGTGGAAGTGTTGGTGATAACTGGGCTAAAGGGGGTTCTGACGTGGGCTCTAGGGGATAGTAACACACGTGTACCCCGGCAGCCTGAGAGCTCTCAGTTAGCCAGAGCTGCATAGGGACTTAGCGGTCACTCTCACATTCTGTCCCTTTGCTTGCTAAGTGTGGATGTCTGCTATCAGTCCCCTTCATTCATGCAAAGAGACATTGTTTTAGATTATTTGCGACAATCAACCAATTGAGTTATAATTATAAGTGATATGATGGATAAATAGTAGAGGTTTCTTTCAAACATTTCATATTATAGAAGGATAGTGGACACTAACATTGTCCAGCTTTTATGTCACCCCAGTTCTCACAAGGGCCTGGCAAGACGTAACTGTCATTTCCACCTCACACATGAGAAAGCCAAGGTTCTGACAGGTCATGAAACTTGTTCCAAGTCTGACAGCTATTAAATAATAATGGTAAGGAATTGGGGGAAAACAGATATTTTAAGTAAAAAAAAAATCTTGCAATATATTTTTAGCCCTGATATCCTAAAAACCAAACCAAACCAAGAAAGCAAACAACAAGAATACAAAATCAAAGATTTTCTTTAAAAAAAACATGGCTGGAATGAAGCCAAGAGGTAAAATGTTCAAAATGGGTCAACTTTCATTGTTTTTAGATTAGCAGCCGCAAGCTCTTAGCCCAGGGTCTACATGTTACTTAAGCTGGAAGTCACGGGGATGTAGAAGTCACCAGTGGGAGGGACTGAGGACTTGTTTCAGCACACTCAACTAAGGACAGAGGGAAACTCATATGTTAGAAATGCAGAGTAAGCAAGACAGACAGACACACACACACACACACACACACACACACACATACACACACACCAAAATATCAAAATAAATAAAATAAAAATATTAAGACATTTTATAGATAAATAAATTTGTTAAAATACTACAAAAAAAAACCCAAAAGCTATCGAAATCCCTAACAAATTAATTTTACAAATTTCCAATTCTGTACTGAACCAAGTAAAGAAACCCTTATTGAGCCTTTTCTTCAGTTCCACTTGACCCACCCTTCTCGAGGACACCTGGTGCTTCACTCTCCTCTAACCATCCTTAAGCCCTGGGAGAGCGCAACTGTTGCTCCCTGACTTCCCACTGTTGGTCTGGTCATGTTTCTAATGAGCATACCTTTGGATGCTGGTTATCAATCTGACTATAAGGTGGAAAATCGTGACTCAAAAGGAGACCCACTGGGCAGAGTGTGGTGGCGCTCACCTTTAGTCCCAGCAGCAGTCAAGAGGCAGAGGCAGGCATGTCTCTGTGATTTCAAGGCCAGCTTGGGCTACACAGGAAGTCCCAGGATAGCCAGGGCTGGGCAATGAGACCCTGTCTCAAACAAAACAAAAAGGCCTACCTGATACTGATCCCTACTGCCTCTAGAAAGCACAAATGAAATCATTGCAAGATGGGTGTAGCATCAAACCAACGGCGCATCAGAAAATATTAATTTAAGAAGACTCACATGGTATATACTCACTTATAATTGGGCACTACCCCAAAAGGCATGTCCCACGAAAGTCTTCACTTACCAGGAGATTGAAGTGGATGTGAAGATATCCTACTGAGACTCTAGGTAAGAGAAATATAGGAGATGGGGAAATAGAAGGACCCAGAGAGTCCTAGAAACCTATAAGAGGAACATCATGATGGGTGGATCGGGGCCCAGGAGGATCTGCTCGAACTATTGCACTAACCAAGGACAATACAATAGTAAACATCGAACCTCTACTCTGATCTACCCAATGGACAGGACATTCTCCACAGTTATATGGAGAGCGGGGACTAACTTTGACATGAACTCTGGTGTTCAATATTTGACCACCTCCCCTTGGTGGGGAGGCCTGGTGGCACTCAGAGAAAGAATAAGCAGCCTACCAAGATGAGACGAGGTCCCCCAGGTCATAGACCTAGGGGAGGGGAATAGGGTGAAAGTGGGAGGGAGGGAGGAATGGGAGGATACAAGTGATGGGATAACAATTGAGTTGTAATCTAAATAAATTAGTAAAAAAAATTTTTTAAAGAAAAATCAAATAGTAAGTTCAAATAAACGTGTTTCATTAAACTGGGGGGGGGAGAATATTTTTGTCAGTTTCGGATGTTTGGTAGAAGCCTTTTTGGCAAAAATAAACATTTTAATCCACTTTAAGAGAATGTAACCAAATATGTTACTAGACAAATGCTGCAATGAAGGGGCCTCTCAACCGTCCAGTGTAACTGCACATAGATTACTCCCCCTGACACACAGTTGTCTGACCAAGAGAACTGACTAGACTTTCGACAGCTGCACAATCTGCAAATGGTGTGAATGTAAACCTCTGGGCACCATTTGACCCAGCACTGTGTCCCTGCACAGCAGAACAATTACCTCCAACACAATAAAGTAGACACAGTGACAATTATAACATAAGCTCATGTCCAGCCTTCCTAACCAATGACTTTAGAATTTCTCTACCGGCACAAAAAGCATTAGGTAACCAGACAGACTTTCACTTTAATCAGTATATCAAATATTCACTGAGTTCCTCCTGTGTGAGAGGCACTATACTTTCCAAAGAGATAATAGAAGGAAATGCCAATTATACTGCATTATACCCACTTATCAAGAAAATGGCAGTTTCCATCGATTGGGAACTCAGACACTCCTTACTGATTTATTGATAGAAGGCAAAACTATCAAACTATAAAATAGTATATCAGTTTGCAATAATTAATAGTCTGTCTTTACCATGTATAATTTATTCTAAAGAGGTATAATAAAATATTGCTTAATGCTAACTTTGTCACACACACACACACACACACACACACACACACACACAAAAAAAAAAAAAAAAAAAAAAAAAAAAAAAAACTGTACTGCCTGGAGGCCCAGTCTCTTCAGGGAAAAATGGAATACAAAGTTAATATAAAATCCTCAACATTTGGTGTGAAAGGTTGTAAAATTAGGAGGGCCGTCTCCAAATAATCCCAATGAGAATCCCCAAAACTGTTCACAGACTGTTTTCTCCTTGGTTTGTCAGCTGAACTTACTGTGCAAGGTAAACACCTTACTTTTCTGCTTTTCCAGGAGAGGGTTTCTCTGTGTAGCCTTGGCTGTCCTAGACTCACTCTGTAGACCAGGCTGGCCTCAAACTCACAGTTATCTGCCTGCCTCTGCCTCCCGTGTGCTGGGATTAAAGGCGTGTGCCAACACTGCCTAGTAGGAAAACCTTTTTAAGGCCTGCTACTGTGCACACGCCAGCTACAATTTAATTAATATCATTTAGGGGGACGTGCAGCATAAAAAGCTGGCATGATGAGGAGCAGTAGCACCTTAGTCCCAGCTCTTGAGAGGCGGAGGCAAGGCAGGTGGCCCCTCTGTAGAAGTCTGAGCTCTTTCCCTGGCTCTGCATCTGTTAGTTATGTGAGAGCTTGGGAAAGTGACTTAACACCTCATCTATAAACACTGATATGAGAATAATAACACTTCCATATGCTATTGTGATAACTAAATTACTTGATACATGGTAAATACTCAAAATAATGCCAGACACAAAGAATAAACATTGTATGAGTTTTTCTATTATTATTGGGAATTTTTTTTCAGCTGGACAACTTATTCAAGATATTGCTGTTTTGTCAATTATATTAAAAAGAAAAAGAAAGCCATTTCATTACTGATAGCATTTCTAATTATGTACTATTTAATTATGATATGGAATCAATAACTCCAAAATATCTCAAAATTGGGCTTCACCAAATGCTAAAAGTGACTTTGCATCTTATATAAAAACCTCTAGGGGAACAAAATGTCCCACTCCATTGCAGCGGGTCCCTTATCCCCTTTTCCAAAATTTACTCATGATTAATAAATAAGAAACTATAAGTGTAAAGATGCCGACTGGACTGTATTTTGTGAGGCAGCATCCCAAGGGACAGAGACATTAGGGAACATGTGGTTCTCTCTGTTCAACCCATTACTCAAGATGGACTGAAAGACAGAAGGACCACTCATTCTGCTGATAGAAATATCCTTGGCCAAAGCCTGGCCCTCCCGACTCTGAGCCACGGAAGACCGCAGCTCCTTCTGCCCCCAGTGTGATCCTGAGCATCACACTTGTCACCAGCTGTTAGGCCTGAGAAAGAGAGTGGGCTTCAATTGCACAAGCTCTTCACCTGCTTTGGTTTGAAATCACTGGTTTTAGGAAACCCTGCCCACATCAAGGTTGGGTCCCATTCCACAACTTAATGTTGGCCCCAGCTAAGCCTAAGTGCTCTCTTGTATTCTTTGTGCATTTGTCTCCCGTGGCATCTCACGGAGAAGTGCTTTGAGTCTGAATATCTCTAGTTGCCCAAACCGTCACATCACAAACTTATCACCTCTAATCAGGGGTCTCATACCATGCAAACAACATAGGCTTGCTAACTTGGACATAATCTCTGGCCTTAGTCAGTGCTTCTTCCAGAATTAGCATATTTTTAAATGCTCTTGAGAAAGGTCAGCATAAAAGAATGAACAAAACAGATGTTATCTCTCAAAGGTATTTTGAACTTATAATAGAAAGTCATACAGTTAAAGACCAAAACAATCTCCTTGCCTCTAATAGCTACACCCTAAGGCCGGGACATAACTCAAAGGCTGAGGTCCTGTGCTCAGTTCCTGATACTACAACAAAAAGAAAAGGAATAGTTACCCACCGTCACAATTTATAAGTAGAAACTCAAAAACACTGAAAAGTAAAACGCACTTACCAATCGGTTTAGTTTTATGTTTGGGGTGGTTTGGATTGTTTTTAAAATTGTTCTTACTAGAGTGATAATGATGATATAAATAACAGCTCTTTTCTACTTGCACATGCAATCATGCTTTTCTCAAAGTACAGCTGAAATAATCACAAATAAGGTGAGTTAAAATAATACTACTCAAAATAAAGCAAAGAATAACTCTCTAAACATACAGACACAGGACGAAACAAATAAAACAGCAAGTAAATCCAACTTTAAATCCAAGAGACAATTTCAATACTTTGTTATACTAGAATCTTGTTGCCATCCATGTCTGATAAAACACGATACGCAAGCCAATACTTTTTTCATTAATTTATTTATTCACTTCAAAGCCTGATCAAAACCCCCTCCCTCCTCTCCTCCCAGTCCCACCCTCACACCCTCCATGCCCCATTATCCCTCCCTTCTCCTCAGAGAAGAGGAGGGCCCCCCCATGGGTACTAACCCACCTTGGCAACAAGACTAAGTGCATCCTTTCCCATTGAGGCCAGACAAGGCAGCCTACCTATGGGACAAGGATCTAAAGGCAGGCAACAGGGTCAGAGACAGCCCCGCTCCAATTGTTAGAGGAGCTCATGAAAAAGCAGCAGCACATCTGCTACATATGTGTCTGGGGGCCAAGGTCTAGCCCTTGTATGCTCTTTGATTGGTGGCTCAGCCTCTGTGAGCCCCCATTGGGCCCAGGTTAGTTGGCCCTGTAGGTCTTCTTGTGGAGTCTTTGACCCCTCTGGCTCCCTCAGTCCTTCCCCCAACTCTTCCATAAGATTCCCTGAGCTCTGCCAGGCCAATACTTATACAATGCAAAAATGTCATATAGAAGCAGGCCCTTGGTTATTACTATTGTTATCATTAGCATAATATAATCACTAATTATAATAAGCCCAATTGTAGTCCATTGTGAGAGCAGGAATACAAAGATGAAGTGGAGTACAAAGGCGAATAAGTTCAATGAAACACCAAGCAAGCCTCGGATTTCATGGTTTCAACACTTTTCAAAACATAGTATTTTACTATTAAAAAAATACTTATTGATGCATCACTTAGATTTACACTGAAAGCCCAATTCAATGAGTCTCTCTCTCTCCTCTTCTTATGACCAGTGGTTCACTCTGTGGTGATATCACAAGGAAAGAAAGCTCAGGAAGCCACTGTGCCCGAGCCTCTTGTAGTCATTTAAAGATGGGTAACTTTTAAATATACAGTGTTATAACTGTGGCAGTTTGGACATGAGGCTTGAATGTGGGACTATTGTAATAGTTACTGTTACTAAGGCTCAACAGAGATGAGTTCAGTTCATCGTGGTCCTCCCTGACCCCTTGCTGCCTGATCGCTTGCTCTGGCATTGAGAAGCACTTAATGGGTTGTTTATTCAGTAGCACCAGGCTATGCTGGCTGTCTCCTGAATGTTTGTTCATAATGCCCTGCTGTGCCTGAGGTATTGTTTTGGCAATAAATGTCCAATTGACATTTTACTATACAAAATTTAATTGCCTGTTTTCTTCATTGTAATGGGGAATGGTTGGGACACCTATTCAGAGGTAATCACAGTGTGTGGTTAACCCCTTAATGGCTATGCAATTAGATTATAGTCTTTAAACTTTAATATAGTCTCCAAAAGGAAAAGTAAATTTATAAATGCTATGAATTATAGCAAACACTGATTAGCAGGCACTTCTAAAACCTTTCATCAAAATATAACAAAGCATTTTACCCAGGGTTTTATTCTTCCTTCTCTTAAGAGGTGCTATTGAAAGTCACACCAGAAAAGCACTGAAATAAGAAACCGCTTCTAAGATGAAATGTGATCATACTTCTATGACTGTTTCTGAGAAAGCATGCATTGAGACTGAAGCCGTTGGGATAGGTAAGACAAAGCCACCTAAGAGGACCAGTGCTGCATGAACTGCTGGCTCGGCTGCAGAGGGAGAGCCCCATGTGAGGCTCCAAATGCATGGCTTGCTAACAGCTACCCTCGTAGCAAAGGCTAGTCAGCTCCAGCAGATTGCCAGGATTTTTTCTTTAATATGTTATTTAAAGGTTTTAATGCATATCAGCTGTCCTAGTTAGGGTGACTATTACTGTGATGAAACACCATGACCAAAGCAACTTGGGGAGGAAGGGGCTTATTCAGCTTACACTTCCACAGCACTGTTCATCATCAAAGGAAGTCAGGGCAGGCACTCAAGCAGGGCAGGAACCTGAAGGCAGGACCTGATGCAGAGGCTACGGAGGGGTGCTGCTTACTGGCCTGCTCCTCATGCCTTGCTCAGCCTGCTTTTTTATAGAATCCACAACCACTGGCCCAGGGATGGCAGCACCCACAATGGTTTTTTGGGCCCTTCCCCATCAATTATTAATTAAGAAAATGCCTTACAGCCCCATCTTAAGGTGGCATTTTCTCAGATGAGGTTCCCTCCTTTCAAATAACTCTAGCTTGTGTCAAGACTAGCCAGAGTATCAGTACAGGAACAAAAGTCTATATGCTGGTTGGTTAACTCCTAGGCTAATCTACAAAAGCATATATAACTGTGGCGTGCCTGAAAATTGTCAGTACTTTTCAATCATATTTAATTTCATATTATAACTGTTTATAAAAAAGTTCTGTTCAGAGTTCAAATTGAAATCCTGTTCATCTCGTTCCCTATAATAATAATAATTAACAACAACAACAATAATCATCATCATCATTTTTTAAACAATATGTATTCAGTGTATCAGGTATCTGCTCTATGTGTCAACCTAAAGAAATAAAATTGCTCTCAAGCTCCATTGCTGTTATAGGGACGCTGGGAAAAAATGGGCCTAGGGTAAAACAGGTATGAGCTTCAAAACTGACACCACGAAGAGGTGTGATGAGCTCCACTAGCCAATATGACACCAGCTGCCTTTTCACACACACCATGGGCCTAACACAACGATGGCCACATCAGGAAGGGCTATCCTTTCCTTCCTGAGCCACTGAGCTCCCGAGGTTCTAAACTGGAGATGAAAGGTAGAAGGCACAGTTCACCTCACAAGCCCAAGATTCGGCTCCTTCACTGGTTCAGCTTGTTCCTTATCTAGAAAGTGTTGCATTTTGAAGTTGCTGCATCGGAGGGCCTGCGTGATGACACAGGTGCTGACGCTCAGCAGGCATGGCTTTGAATCCTGACTCTACCTTGAAACAGGTCTCTCTGTACCTCCCTTACACCAGAGGACACTGTGAGAACATGAAATGTAGGGAAGCTAGTTCAGTATTTAACTCACAGTAGGCAGCACTTAATGTAAATTCCACTCTCTTTGCCTCTCTGATGTCATAAATCGATCATGAGTCAGTGGTTAAGATTGGTCACGATAGCACCTACTGAAGTGCAGGCGGCAGTTTGAAGCATTCCCTTAGACGCTCTGCTGTCTGCCTCAGATCCTCACTCCCAACACATGTCTTCATCCACATATCATGCAGTGCCATTGACACGACAGTGTCTATTCTGCCTTGCTTGGGTTATATATACTTAGTTGGAATCCAAAGAAAACAGACAAAAGTAGATTCTAGCAATATGCCACAATCACTAGAAACAAGTTGAACTGCCTTCAAAACATTTGTGTGTCTCAATCCCTACTACCTAATATAAAGAATAAGCTACACTGTTTCTTATTTCTACAATATTATAGTTATTGGGCTATTGGCTACAATTTAAAATGATAAACATTTTGGCCAGGCATGGTGGCGCATGTCTTTAATCCCAGCACTCAGGAGGCAGAGACAGGCAGATTGTTGTGAGTCTACAAAGTGAGTCCAGGACAGCCAAGGCTACACAGAGAGACTCTGTCTCGAAAAAACAAACAAAAAAGAAAAACATTTTAAATATTAGAATATTGACATCAAATATTAGACAAGCCATCTAATTTATTATAATATATTTAAATACAAAATAGTACAATGATATTAGATATTACTTAACTGTTAGCATTTTCTAGCTTTTCATCTTAAATCACAAAGCAAGAAGAAATTAAGATGAACTCAATGAATATTATGGTATATATACTTAGCAAAACATGAAATATTTAATCAATGGCAACTCTGTAGAAAATAATCATACAGGAAAAAGTAAATGAATTACAGGGCATCTAGCTAAATTCTTATAATATTTTTTTAATCCTAAGCCTGATAGTGTAAGGGAGAAAAAATCACAATGACATTTAAAAGGCTTGATAAAGATGGGCACAGATAAACAGTGTAATTGTTTCCACCAGCTCGGAAGGAAATTGTTTTCTCAGCTATACACATGTTTTCAAATTAGGAAAAACAAATTAACTGAAAATATTCCTTTAATTAATATACAAGGAAGCCTGTTTTCCGGTAGGACAGAGGAATGCATTTTTCTGATCTAATATTCATGCTGATAGAGAATCCAGGTTAAAATAATTAAAATCAATAATCTAAATATACCTTAAAAGAATTTAATAATTAACAAAACACACCTTTCTTTAGTTTCTCAAGACAGGATTTCTCTGTACAGCCCTGGCTGTCCTGGAACTAGCTGGAACCAGGCTGGGCTGGAACTCACAGAGATCTGCCTGCCTCTGCCTCCTGAGTGCTGGGACTAAAGGTGTGCTCCCACACCACCCAGCTTAATATGTCTTAATATTAGAAAGTCTCTGTTATGTATATGTTTCAAAACAAAATAAAAGGGGTTCCTAACATATTGCCATGCCCCAGTATAGAACATGTGTTTACGCATTTTTACATGTATTTTTGACTTAATAATGAAATCCCCACCCCCCCCCCCCAAAAAAAACTCATGTATTGAAAATTTAATCCTCAGTGTGATGTTCAGAGGTGGCACTTTGGGAAGACAATTGGGTAAAAAGGGCTGAGACCTGATTAGGTCTTAGGTAGACTTATCCATCATGAGGTCATAATTTGAGGGGATTATTGGGATATAGGAGCTGAGGCCCAGCTGCAGGAAGTAAATCACTGGGGACACAGGAACACGCCCTTGAAATGTAAGTCTTGTCCTCAGACTCTCCTCTGTGCTTCCCGGGCACCATAAAGTGATCCGCTGTCCTCCACTGTGCCCTTTTGCTGTGGTGTACTGCCTCAGGACAGGCCTAGAAACACACCCAGTGATGGCTGAATGATAGCTCTGAAACCATGAGCTAAAATAAGTTTCTCCTCCTGTGCTGTATTTAGTTACAATGACAAACACACACAATCTGGACTTTTTTTTTTTTTTTTTTAACAAATTCTCATTTTTACTACATTAAAGTAACAGAGCCATGGGGCAGGAGACTTGAGATATAAATAAAAATGCTCCTGATCTCAAAAATAGCAGAACAGAGCCCACCTGCCTCTGAGAAGAAGACAAGAAAGGCCTACAGGAACAAATCCCAGCATCCGCCACCCACCAGTTTCCAGACCATCATCATAGTGACCTTAGTCAATCTTCTAGGCGTCAAAGATGTTTGACGCAAACGTGAAGGGATGAGGCAAATAAAACT
Organism: Acomys russatus; assembly: GCF_903995435.1. Taxonomy (NCBI): domain Eukaryota; kingdom Metazoa; phylum Chordata; class Mammalia; order Rodentia; family Muridae; genus Acomys; species Acomys russatus. The sequence goes on along the minus strand of NC_067148.1, from coordinate 9,735,200 downwards.
CTAGCCAGATTTCACTGTACATGTTAAGAACCTCAACTGTTAGTCACCGATCCATAGTCACAGATATGGATGCCTACAGATGCATGCATGGGCCATTTTGGAAAGACGTGTAAGAACATGTTATTAGCTGTAGGGGAGACTAAGCAAATGGGAGTATGGAGTAGGGAAAGCCCTACACTTCCACTCTTTTTCAAGATTTAATTTTTTTTAAATTATACATACATTCTTCAAATAAACCTAATTTAAAATAGCTCATCTAAGTTTGCAGTCTCTTTAATTTCAAATACCAATTATTAAATGTTTATTCAGTTTTCCATTTAAAAGAACATGTAATACTCTGCTGTCTTGCCTTTTGTCACAAAAATAAACTTCAAAGGAAAAAAAAAAGGCACTATTAGTCAGCGATGACCCTTATGAGACTACAAACCACAGGCCACTCATATAACCTGGGGGCGGGGCTTATTTATTTTGAGGCCAGGTATTGCCATGTACAGCAGGCTGGATTTGAAATTAAGATCTTCCTGTGTCAACCGCTTGAATGCTGAGCCCCACGCTTGCATGACTCTGACCCTTGGATTTCAGACCTATAGTAGCACACCTGGCAGCAAAGAGCAATTTCAGAGTGGTAAAGTTGCTGCACAAATTTGCATAGTCCTTATACCTCACGACCTGTACTTTTCACAGCATTATAAAGAGCCACTGCTTTTATTGTCACGTACTTTAAACTACCTTACAATGCCTATTTTCATACACACAGGCCACATGCAGAATCGATATATCGTAATCTAAATGTACCTGTTTCCTAGTTGTGATACTATTAACTTTCAAGACAACCTGATTTCTGACTTGTAGTATTTAAAGAGGGCTATTTCTCTTTTACCCAAATTCACATCCAAACTATAATTCTTTTTACACATTATTAAAAAGAAAAAACAAATATAAACAAATGACTACAGGTTATCTGAATTTATCATCCACTTTTAACATAGAAATCTCCCTGTAGCTTTTAAATATAAACATGTGTATAAATACAAATATGTATAAATAAAAAACATGTGTCCGAGTTGGGGAAAAGCGTTGACAGCGATTAGAGACAGGTGCATGTGGGCACAAACACTGGCGCTGGTAGCTTGGGCAAGGAGACATGTATTACACCGTGGCTGCTCGGCTTAAACCTAAGCAAGCTTTCTCAATGTATGAGCCTTCCCAGTAAGTCCTAAGTTGAATAGCAGGCAGCTCCAAGACCTTCTTTCAACTGTCGTATGTGGTGTGGTGTGTGTCCACACGTGGGTGTGTATTCACACTGTCTGCTCTACCAAGATCAACATGGAGGTAGCATTCACATGGATCTATGCTAAGAGGCCCTATTCCAGAGCCAGTACAAGGGCTCTTACCTGAAAAACAAAAATTACTCAAAAGTCATGCCCCCAAAAAATGAACTTTCAAACAGGGCGAACAAGTTCAAAGCGAAAGATACAAATAAATTGGGGCGAAGAAAGGTTTACAATTCCTTGGCAGGTGGATAAAGGAAAATCCTCTGGGGGTGCTAGGGGAGTCTGGGAACGTTTTCCCGGATGTGTGTTTTCTGCAGCGCAAAATCTCTGAGCTCTTCCTTCATCCTTTCCACGCTGCAGCGTCCGCTGCCAACTCTGCCTGCCTAGCTGCAAAGTTCAGGCATTTCAGGATTTTGAGACCATTTGTATCTGTGGGAGATTTCCCACACACACTTAAAAGTAAGCTTGCTTTTGCATTTGCTGTTCAGGGAAAGGCTAGCACGCCTCTGGAGAATACACAGCCAGCCGGCAGGTCTGCATTTATCCCAAGTCCGTCCTCCCTCCCTCCTCCCATCCACCCGTTAGTAAGGCTTGCAGAGAAAATGAGGAAAAGCATCCATCAAACCGCAGAAGCACAGAGCTCAGAGAGGAACTTTTCCTCCGCTGTCAGAGGGGAAGTCACTTTTGCTTCTCAAGGCCAAGAGCTGAGTCTGGGAACCTCCTGACTAGGCAGGAAGGCTTGGCAATTAAAGAGGTGGGAGAAAACAATGCCCAGCCTGGGATGCCTGGGGCAAAGAACATCCTGCTAGGGTCCCCTTACCTACGGGACACCCACAGCCTCCTTCTGGGCCGCTGAGGCTCCGCTTACCTTGATGATGCTGCTCCGCCGAGGGGTCGCACGCGCAGCCTCCAGGAGGCCGGCCTCGCTGTCCGTGGGGACCCCTGCAGTGCCGGGCAGTGCGACCCCACTGCGACGGTCCCTCATGCGGCTACCCGAGGCCGCGGGTGCAGCGTCCCCAGAGGCAGCGTCTGCGCCGGCTCGGGGGTCGTCTTCGACCCCGGCAGCGTCGACAGGCGCCGGAGCCTCCCTGCCAGCCGCGCCCTCAGCCATGGCCAAGCACGTTTCGGGCTCCGGGCGAGACGGCGCGACCAACAGCGGAGTCCAGCCCCGGTCACGGGTGCGCTCAGGCACCGGGAGGAAGCCCCGCTAGACTTTGTTTCAGCGCCGGACGGCGGCTGCAGCAGCGGCCGCAACTTGGTAGAGAGGAGACATCGCTCGGGCAGAGGCGTCCTCGGGCTGTGGTCCAGGAGGTCAGCGGGCCGGCGCGGACCGGCGGCGGCGGGGGCGGGGAGGAGATGTGAGCGGGAGGGAGAAGCAGGCGAAAAGCAGCGGGAGGTACGGGAGACGTGATGCAAACGCCCGCTCTGCGCAGACAAAAGGCAAGCGGGCGCGGAGCCAGGAGCCTCCGGAGCCGGGACGTGCGCTGCGCGGCCGGAGCAGCGACTGCGGACGGGCCACCCGCCACCCGCCACCTGCCCGCCGACCGCGGCGCGGCGGCCCCAGGAAGTGCGGTGGCGGCCTCCACTCCGCTGGCTTGTGACAGGGAGGGAAGACTTGTTTTGACAGCCCGTGGGGATTGGCAGGCGTCTGGGCCTCTCAGGAGCCTCGCCTCGCAGGGGGGGTTCGGCCCGACCAATCCTCACTGCGGAGGGGTGTGCCCGAGCGCGAAGAATGGAATGTGTTCTGGAGCTCCCAGCCTGCCGGGCCCGCTAGTGTACTAGACCAGGGTGCGCGAGCCAGGGTGCGCACCCGCACGCACTCTTGAGTACATTTTAGGAAGTTTAGAGACGCGAAAGCAGCCTGAAGGTGCACCAAAGGGCGGGGTGGGGGTGCGGGGGCAGGGAGAAGCCAAAGAAAACACTCTGCAAAACAGCAAATCTGGAAGAAAGAGGGTGTTAAGAATGTCAGAGCGTTTTGGTGTGATGGTGACACTTGGCGGGGCCAGGGGTTAACTACAGGCTCTGCTGACAATCCTTAGATTGTGTCAATCCTTGGAAGTGAAGTCCACGCACTAAGACCCTGGAGTTCCCCAGTTTGCTGCAGGTTCTACAGTCACTCTGCAATCTGAGTAAATACAAGGAGCTGGATGGAAGGGGTGGGGTAAGAGAAAACAGACCAACGAAAACCCTAGGAACGAAGCCTAAGGAAATACAGCGATGATGGAAGTCACATAACTACAAGGTCATTGGCAGGTTTAGTCTCTACCCTGAAGTGTTCCTGACAAGGGTTCAGCCTCAATATGCACATATAATTAATTCTAAATAAATCCATTTTGCTCCTTCCACGAAGCTAGTAGCCAAGAGGAAAGCTCTTCGCGTGGAGCAGGGCTTCGGTAGAATTAACCACACCATTAGCATGTGCAGACATTGGCTCTCAGGTCTCTGGAGAGATGGGAGATGACATTTCATTTAAAACATCTGAAGCTGTATTAAACCTCACTTGGAGCATTAAATGCATTTCAATTACTAGTAATTTCGTAATTCAAAATTTTATTCAACGTGGCCAACAGCACTAAGAAATTCCTCAGCAGAGTCAGAATTTTATTAGAATCCTAGCATTTTAGGGGTACACTAGGGTCTTGGGGGATCATCTAGGGCAATTCTTTTATTTAGCAGGTGAAATGAAAGCCCACGGAACCTTGTCTACTGACAGGTTAGAGCCAACCCTGAAATCAGATCTGCTCCCCAACTCCCTCCGTGCATCCCTGCACTTTACCCAGCTCCCCTGGGGCTACAACCAGTCAGAACTGGATGGGGCTCTTGGGAGGAGTCATATTTGACATTTACCATCTCCTAGGGAAGACTGGCAAGGCTTGACTTTACCTTTTCTTTAAATATAAATGAAAGCCAGAAATGAACGCCCTCTGGATGAGCAGCGAGCTCTGGTTCTAGAAGCAACAGCACCCTCTAGTGAAATAACGGGAACTACATCCAAACCGCAAGTGCTAGTCCACAGCAGTACTGCATAGAAAATGTTTTTATTTTCCCCTCAGAAACATAGCCAGTTTTAGGCTATTGTTTTTCTGATAATCGATGACCGCTTTGTCTAGCTTTTTTTCTTTCTTTTCCAGACGTCGGCTCCTTTTTTCTGTGACTTTAATAAAATTTCCACTTGTGAGTTGTCCTTTGAGGACTGTATAGCTGCAGTCTTCTGATAGGGGTATTATCAGCATTTCCTGTCCTACAGTTTGTGTGTCTTTATGTCCATACTAAGGTGCTAAAATTAGTATCATCTGACAGCAAAGATCAGTGACTTTCAACTAAGAAAAATCCAGGAAGTGCAGCATACGGTCTGCAAAACGGCTTCTGCTTCAACAATGCCCAGTGGGCTCCGCAGTCTTCACTTCCTTAGCAGTCTTCCCTCGTGCCCTCTGCGGACACAAACACACAGGAACTACTAATGGCTTCAAGCATCTCTTCATAAACACTGTCTCCCTCGGCCTCATGGATACTGGAATATATCCAGAGAGTCCTTTGTTCTGTTGTTTTCTGCCATAAGCTCAGAAGGAGTCTCCTGCCTAAAATTTTGAATTTAAAAATAGCCTGTGTGCCTGCTTACCTACCCCACAAAGGCTAGAAATCAGAGAAGAGATCAAGGTCACAATATCCTTCAAGGGCATTCTCCTGATGCAGTAAAAATTCCCACAAGGTCCCAACTCCTAAGGTTCTACCACCTCCCAAGACAACGAAGCTGCAGACTACACTGCAGGGGGCAGGGGGTTTCGAGGAACAGTCAGGATCCACACTACAGGAGAAATGGTGTTGTTGCTGCCACAACTAACATGAATGGACGCTGGGTGTGTAGGGATGAGTTTTCAGTCTCCAAGAGCAGCCGCTACTAGATGGGACTTGAATATTGTGAGAAATACAGGTAGCAGGAATAGCACAGGTTTTGTAATTGCCTTCTAGAGCATAACTGTGACTTCCTTTTTAGCTGGCTGCAGGTTTGAGCAACTTAAAACTTAATTTCAATTATGTGTTATTTGGTTGATGGCATGTGTGCATGCGTGTGTGTGTGTGTGTGTGTGTGTGTGTGTGTGTGTGTGTATGTGTGTGTTTGCACCATGAGTGTGTGCGGAGGTTACTGGGTAACTTGGGACAATCAGTCCTCTCCTTCCACCATGTGGGCTCCAGGAACTGAAGTCAAGCTGTCGGGTTTAGGGGTAAGTGCCTTCATCCACTGAACCATCTTGCAGGCGTATACTTAAAACTTTTGGTTCTTCGTTTCCTTATCTGCAAAGTGGAGCTTAGAATTCCTTATAAAAGATTATCTGGAACATGGTAAGTAGTTGTTGTAATGACTCTCCCACTGTAACTTCTCAATGGTATGGGAAATCTTAATTTTCTCCCTGGCTATTTCTTGAGCCCTGAGCTGTGAAGTGACTTCCCTAGGTGTGCAGAATCAAGCTGACCTACCTGATCTTCGGCTTTCAGCTCCGTATTTTCAAGCTGATGAGACCTGACTATGTGTCTGTGTGGTTGTAACTCAGGTGAGTCTCACATTTCTAGTTGCCCCAACTCACAAGTTCTCTTAGCTTGTTTTATCAACTGATCTTTGATTTCTACTATCAAGTGATATTCTAGGATCCTTGAGTGTTAGAAATCCTATTGTGTGGGAGGTGATAGTTTTAACCAAAGTGGTTGTCTAATTGAAACACCACAGAAATCTTTCCATGAATATCCTTGGAACGCTTGCTCTGTGCCAGGCAGTTATGGGAACTAAAGATACACTATTGATAAAACTGGCAAAGTTTTACTTCATATGAAAATTACACCCTATATTTCAGAGAGACAAACAGGGGCCAGGGTAACAGACCATACAATTAAATACCTCCACATACAGGAGACCCCAGCACATTCCTATCTTCCAATCTACCAATCCAGTAATTGCTGACAGGATTCATAAAAAGAAAGAAGGCAAAACCTGTGGGTGAAAATAATTTGGCAAAGGGATTAAGAATGTAGGGCTAAGAATGTGATCATAGCTGCTGGCTTAACTAAGTATGTCCCTTCTCAAAGTCTTCAAAAGAGCCAAAGAGAATTGTCTTTGGGCAGCAAACTCTACCATGAAATCCTCACCTTACTCTACCTCGCATTCCATGCTTAGGTAATTAACTCACAGGCTGAAATCACCAAAACTGTGAGCCAAAATACCCTTTACTCTATGCATTGATTTATCTCAGTTACTTAAGACAGTGTTCAAAAGCCAATTGAGATATTTTGTATGTAATCAGCACAAGCAATTGACTGGTGTGAGGAAACACATATATTCTCTCATCTACCTGTTTATACTTTAATGTGCTGGGCCTTTAAAGTTGTCTTTATAAACGCCAGGGAATGTGATCCAGGAAGAACGCAGCACTCTCAGCTGAGTCATGGTCCTTTCCAAAATACACTATAATCGTGTGGCTTACTAGAACAAGAAAGCACAATTTGTAGGATGGTTGTATTACAGGTACTACGGTAGAGTAAATACACAGTAAAGAAAACATAAGCAAAACTTAAAGATTGCTCAGGGCTTTGTGTTTTTTTGTTTTGTTTTGTTTTGTTTTTGTTTCTTTAAGACACATTGTTGCTTATATAAGAAATTAAGTAGGAAATTTCACTGATAAAAATATTTTTAAAAATCAACTAACATCTTCTCAAGGTACATATAAACTCCATTCCATGGTAAGCCCTACAAGAATGAAAAGTTTATAACAGACCTAATGGTCCAGCTTAATAAATCTTTGACTGACTGAAAACACTAAGTTCAAGATATATTTAAATGCAGCCAATGCTCTTCAACTCTGATAACAGTTACTTCTTTCCAGGGTGGGGAAAGCCCCATACCTGCAGATGCCCTCACCTCTTCCTCAGCACCACATAGTGACTGAGATACGGTATCAGGAGCCCTAGGCCAGCCATCTGGGAACCATCTGTGCATGCAGGGCAAATGTCTTTAAAACATACAGGTGATGTTGACTTATTTTCTAAGTAATTTTACTTTGGCATGGATCCCAGAGTGCGAGCTCATGCCATGGCTATGTTCCTACAGATGCAGAAGCCACAGAGACATTCATGAAAAGTTCCATCGAACGGTGTCCATAAGGCCCCTGTGCGGACGTGCTTTAGTTGACAATTGGCATCTTCTCTAAGATTACAATTACAAAACTCTTTGGACCAAATGCAAACCTGATGGCTGATGCTCTCAATGCAAGAACAAATAAAGAATGGTTCACCTTCTCCCCACCCCAGGTACACACACCAACATCTGCATATTGTAGTGGAGGACTCCTTCAACTTTTTCCAAGACATAGAGTGTACATGTCTGTTAGCATCATAGACCTCACTAGAAAATAATATATAGTCATTTCTTTCTCCAATCATTCTTATCTTTGGGTCATAATAAATTATTCTCATGCCTGTTATATAAATTTTTTTTTTTTTTTTTTTTTTTTGGTTTTTTGAGACAGGGTTTCTCTGTGTAGCCTTGGCCATCCTGGACTCACTTTGTAGACCAGGCTGGCCTTGAACTCACAGTGATCCACCTGCCTCTGCCTCCCGAGTGCTGGGATTAAAGGCGTGTGCCACCACGCCCGGCCTGTTATATAAATCTTATTGATACCTTCACTTCAAGTCTTTTGGAGGGACGAAGCATAAAAAAATAAGTAAAAGTGTAGTGGAGGTTTTGTTAAAAGATAAAAGAGTAATGAGATAGGGAGATTGCTCAGTGGTTAAGAGCACCAGCCTGCTCTTCCAAAGATCCTGAGTTCAATTCCCAGCAACCACATGGTGGCTCACAACCACCTATAATGTGATCTGATGCCCTCTTCTGGCCTGCAGGTGTACATACAGGCAGAACACTGTACACATAATAATAAATAAATCTTTTTTTAAATGACAAAAGAGTAATAGTTTCTTTTTTAAGATTCTTTTTCTTTACGTTTTATTTATTTGTGTGTGTGCACCGATCCTGGTGAGGAGGTCAGCCAACAGCTTGCTTGTTCTATGACACGGGCTCTGGGAGATTAAACTCAAGCTGTAGGGATTGGGGGCAAGCACCTTCACCTGATGAGCCTTCGGTAAGACCTTTTCATTCTAAGTTTTCCAATATATGGCGCTTTTGTTAATCACAATATAAACATCTACTTTATGAAATGGATTCCTATTTTTAAAAATTAGTCCTCTCTTTCAGAGGCCAAATGTCTGGTGACGTTGATGGCCAGCACTGGCTCTGCCATTAGTCTCTGTGAGAATCCGGATGCTCTCACTCCCACTAGTCAGATGGGTCACCATGGATACAACCGCCTCTACCTTAGCCTGCAGCAGAGTAACAACAGATGTTGAACCACACTTAGCATTTGCGCCATTCTCTGCTCTATATAAAGTGTGCTGGTTAGACAGTTTAGATCGCATCACAATTGTTGGTGAGAGATTAAAAGGTACGTTCCAGGAAACATCTCAAATATTAAGCAGCATCGAGGAACCCGAATTAGGCCTGAGAAGTACTGTGGTATGGACGCGCATGTACAATGTTACGTTTCGTATGAGGTTGAAGCGATGATTCTTCCACCTTTACCTTTTCCAAAATGGGACTTGAAGAACTAGCCGGATCGCTGTAGATAGAACTGGTCGGAGGAGTTCCCTGAAGAATGTGAGCTTAAACGCTGGCCAAAGCATAAAAAGTAGTGTCGTCATTAAACCATCATTTCTAACGGAAGTCATATATTTTCTAATTTTGTGACAGTTGCCACACTTCTCATGAACACACAGCTTTGAATTCTAAACTTCAAAAAAAAATAAAAATATGATTACAATAGAATTGTACCCTTTTACTTAGCTCAGTTTTTCCTTTAAAATGTTCATTAAAAGGTGTCTTGTTTATTTCTGAAAATGTGGAGATAGATGGTTTGTTATTGAAAGTCAGAAGGGGTGTCTCTTATCTGTACTAGATCCAGTGGATGAGAAAAATAGTTATACAAAGTAGCGTGTACACTGTATCTTCTCTTTTCCTCTCAGTGCTCCTCATGTATCTGCCATCAATAATATTCATGGATGAGACCATCACAAGGCACAGCATTAACACTCTTCGTTGTAAAGCGAATGTTTGCCTAGGGTGAGGGGTGTTCATGAATCTTCCTCCAGGAGAAGCTTGCACGTCCTCCTGTGCCTGACAGTAGATGCCGCCATGTATCCTCTCTTAGCCTGGCCTCCCTTTTAACTGGAAGCTGTAAGGGTCACGGAAAAATTAGCCATGATCTCATCTTCTCTTGATCAGTGACTTGCTCAGCAGAAGGAGCTGACTTCTAAGCGAGGGTAGCATGGAATAGAGTGGGAGTCTATTGACAGTGAACTCTGTCATCAAGAAGCAGCCTCTGCTGGAAGTCCCTCGGATTTGGGATGGTTTGTCATTCTAGAGTGACTTAGCCTCCTGGGCACATGAACTGAAAGCTGTATGCCTTTCATACCACACTGATGGTTCTTCTGGCCAGGTATTGTTTGGGTCATGCCAGATAAACATAACTATACGTAGCATTTCTGTGATCTCTTTTTATCATTTCTTTCCTGATAGCTAAGAACTAAACCCCTGGAGCAACTTTCCTCTTAATCTGAAAAATCACTTCACAAAAGCGACAACTGCATGTTTCTCACTATATTTTCTCATCTTCTGCTTGCCTTACCCATTTCCTCTACATATGTCAACTCTCCAACTTTTGTGAGGACAAAATAACTCAAATCAACATTCAGATTAAGTATCTGTGCTGATATAAGCAAAATTTCTATTTACCCAAAGATGGGAGTTAGTTTTATACATATGCTTTTGTGTTTTCCTTTTCTCATTCATCAGAGTTAATCAAAACCCCACGACCTCATCTTTAAGGACTACCAATTTATTCTTTCAGTATCCTGTGGCTTAGCTACATAATATTCA